>NC_092718.1:226699487-227039487 GCF_047496885.1 Scyliorhinus torazame
CACTCCCCCCCCGCACACACTGCACTCCCCCCGCACACACTGCACTCCCCCCGCACACACTGCACTCCCCCCGCACACACTGCACTCCCCCCCGCACACACTGCACTCCCCCCGCACACACTGCACTCCCCCCGCACACACTGCACTCCCCCCCGCACACACTGCACTCCCCCCGCACACACTGCACTCCCCCCGCACACACTGCACTCCCCCCGCACACACTGCACTCCCCCCGCACACACTGCACTCCCCCCGCACACACTGCACTCCCCCCGCACACACTGCACTCCCCCCGCACACACTGCACTCCCCCCGCACACACTGCACTCCCCCCGCACACACTGCACTCCCCCCGCACACACTGCACTCCCCCCGCACACACTGCACTCCCCCCGCACACACTGCACTCCCCCCGCACACACTGCACTCCCCCCGCACACACTGCACTCCCCCCGCACACACTGCACTCCCCCCGCACACACTGCACTCCCCCCCGCACACACTGCACTCCCCCCCGCACACACTGCACTCCCCCCGCACACACTGCACTCCCCCCGCACACACTGCACTCCCCCCGCACACACTGCACTCCCCCCGCACACACTGCACTCCCCCCTCCCCCCCCGGCACACACTGCACTCCCCCCCCCCCCCCCCAACCCGCACATCAGGTTAAAGTCACTACTGAAAACATTTATAATTCTGAATTCACCAAATGATCAAGAGATAGTATTTTGATAGCAGAGAGAACAGCAATACGCCTGCTTGGTCTGGCTTCAGCTCCAACACTGAAAGCGAAAACTAAAACACACCCTGCAGCAAACAGCCTAAAACGAAAGTAAAAAGCTGACAGACAGCCCAGCTCCACCCATTCTCTGACATCACTGCAGTAGTAAACACCCATTTCTTAAAGGTACTCTCACATGACACCCCGCACACACTGCACTCCCCCCGCACACACTGCACTCCCCCCGCACACACTGCACTCCCCCCGCACACACTGCACTCCCCCCGCACACACTGCACTCCCCCCGCACACACTGCACTCCCCCCGCACACACTGCACTCACCCCGCACACACTGCACTCCCCCCCTCCCCGCACACACTGCACTCCCCCCCCCCCCCCCCCGCACACACTGCACTCCCCCCCCCCCGCACACACTGCACTCCCCCCCCGCACACACTGCACTCCCCCGCACACACTGCACTCCCCCGCACACACTGCACTCCCCCGCACACACTGCACTCACCCCGCACACACTGCACTCCCCCCCTCCCCGCACACACTGCACTCCCCCCCTCCCCGCACACACTGCACTCCCCCCCCCCCCCCCCGCACACACTGCACTCCCCCCCCCCCCCCCCCCGCACACACTGCACTCCCCCCCCCCCCGCACACACTGCACTCCCCCCCCCCCCCCGCACACACTGCACTCCCCCCACCCCCGCACACACTGCACTCCCCCCACCCCCGCACACACTGCACTCCCCCCCCCCCCCCGCACACACTGCACTCCCCCCCCCCCGCACACTGCACTCCCCCGCACACACTGCACTCCCCCCGCACACACTGCACTCCCCCCGCACACACTGCACTCCCCCCGCACACACTGCACTCCCCCCGCACACACTGCACTCCCCCCGCACACACTGCACTCCCCCCCCCCTTCAGCTCCAACACTGAAAGCGAAAACTAAAACACCCCCTGCAGCAAACAGCTTAAAACGAAAGTAAAAAGCTGACAGACAGCCCAGCTCCACCCATTCTCTGACATCACTGCAGTAGTAAACACCCATTTCTTAAAGGTACTCTCACATGACACCCCGCACACACTGCACTCCCCCCGCACCCACTGCACTCACCCCGCACACACTGCACTCACCCCGCACACACTGCACTCCCCCGCACACACTGCACTCCCCCCCGCACACGCTGCACTCCCCCCCCCCCGCACACACTGCACTCCCCCCCCCCCCGCACACACTGCACTCCCCCCCCCCGCACACTGCACTCCCCCGCACACACTGCACTCCCCCGCACACACTGCACTCCCCCCCCCCCCCCGCACACACTGCACTCCCCCCCCCCCCGCACACACTGCACTCCCCCCCCCCGCACACTGCACTCCCCCGCACACACTGCACTCCCCCGCACACACTGCACTCCCCACGCACACGCTGCACTCCCCCCCCCCCCCCCCCGCACACACTGCACTCCCCCCCCCCGCACACACTGCACTCCCCCCCCCCCCCGCACACACTGCACTCCCCCCCCCCCCCGCACACTGCACTCCCCCGCACACACTGCACTCCCCCCGCACACACTGCACTCCCCCCGCACACACTGCACTCTCCCCGCACACACTGCACTCTCCCCGCACACACTGCACTCCCCCCGCACACACTGCACTCCCCCCGCACACACTGCACTCTCCCCGCACACACTGCACTCCCCCCGCACACACTGCACTCCCCCCTCCCCCCCCCCCCGCACACACTGCACTCCCCCCCACCCCCGCACATCAGGTTAAAGTCACTACTGAAAACATTTATAATTCTGAATTCACCAAATGATCAAGAGATAGTCTTTTGATAGCAGAGAGAACAGCAATACGCCTGCTTGGTCTGGCTTCAGCTCCAACACTGAAAGCGAAAACTAAAACACACCCTGCAGCAAACAGCCTAAAACGAAAGTAAAAAGCTGACAGACAGCCCAGCTCCACCCATTCTCTGACATCACTGCAGTAGTAAACACCCATTTCTTAAAGGTACTCTCACATGACACCCCGCACACACTGCACTCCCCCCGCACACACTGCACTCCCCCGCACACACTGCACTCCCCCGCACACACTGCACTCACCCCCGCACACACTGCACTCCCCCCCCCCCCGCACACACTGCACTCCCCCCCCCCCCGCACACACTGCACTCCCCCCCCCCCCCCGCACACACTGCACTCCCCCCCCCGCGCACACTGCACTCCCCCCCCCCCGCACACACTGCACTCCCCCCCCCCCCCGCACACACTGCACTCCCCCCCGCACACACTGCACTCCCCCGCACACACTGCACTCCCCCCGCACACACTGCACTCCCCCCGCACACACTGCACTCCCCCCCCCGCACACGCTGCACTCCCCCCCCCCCCCCCCCCCGCACACGCTGCACTCCCCCCCCCCCGCACACACTGCACTCCCCCCCCCCCGCACACACTGCACTCCCCCCCCCCCCCGCAAACACTGCACTCCCCACCCCCCGCACACTGCACTCCCCCCGCACACACTGCACTCCCCCCCCCCCGCACACACTGCACTCCCCCCCCCCCCGCAAACACTGCACTCCCCACCCCCCGCACACTGCACTCCCCCGCACACACTGCACTCCCCCCGCACACACTGCACTCCCCCCGCACACACTGCACTCCCCCCGCACACACTGCACTCCCCCCGCACACACTGCACTCCCCCCGCACACACTGCACTCCCCCCGCACACACTGCACTCCCCCCGCACACACTGCACTCCCCCCGCACACACTGCACTCCCCCCGCACACACTGCACTCCCCCCGCACACACTGCACTCCCCCCGCACACACTGCACTCCCCCCGCACACACTGCACTCCCCCCGCACACACTGCACTCCCCCCCGCACACACTGCACTCCCCCCGCACACACTGCACTCCCCCCGCACACACTGCACTCCCCCCGCACACACTGCACTCCCCCCGCACACACTGCACTCCCCCCTCCCCCCCCCCCCCCCCCCCCGCACATCAGGTTAAAGTCACTACTGAAAACATTTATAATTCTGAATTCACCAAATGATCAAGAGATAGTCTTTTGATAGCAGAGAGAACAGCAATACGCCTGCTTGGTCTGGCCTCAGCTCCAACACTGAAAGCGAAAACTAAAACACACCCTGCAGCAAACAGCCTAAAACGAAAGTAAAAAGCTTACAGACAGCCCAGCTCCACCCATTCTCTGACATCACTGCAGTAGTAAGCACCCATTTCTTAAAGGTACTCTCACATGACACCCCGCACACACTGCACTCCCCCCGCACCCACTGCACTCCCCCCCCGCACACACTGCACTCCCCCCGCACACACTGCACTCCCCCCCCCCCCCCCGCACACACTGCACTCCCCCCGCACACACTGCACTCCCCCCCCCCCCCCGCACACACTGCACTCCACCCCCCCCGCACACACTGCACTCCCCCCCGCACACACTGCATTCCCCCCCCCGCACACACTGCACTCCCCCCCCCCCCCCGCACACACTGCACTCCCCCCCCCCCCCCCCCCGCACACACTGCACTCCCCCCGCCGCACACACTGCACTCCCCCCCCCCCCCGCACACACTGCACTCCCCCCCCGCACACACTGCACTGCCCCCCCGCACACACTGCACTCCCCCCCCCCCGCACACACTGCACTCCCCCCCCCCCCGCACACACTGCACTCCCCCCCCCCCCCGCACACACTGCACTCCCCCCCCCCCCCCCGCACACACTGCACTCCCCCCGCACACACTGCACTCTCCCCGCACACACTGCACTCCCCACACTCACATTGCACTCCCCGCTCACACTGCACTCCCCGCACACACTGCACTCCCCACGCACACTGCACTCCCCCCCCCCGCCCCCCCCGCACACACTGCACTCCCCCCGCACACACTGCACTCCCCCCCCCCCCTTCAGCTCCAACACTGAAAGCGAAAATTAAAACACACCCTGCAGCAAACAGCCTAAAACGAAAGTAAAAAGCTTACAGACAGCCCAGCTCCACCCATTCTCTGACATCACTGCAGTAGTAAGCACCCATTTCTTAAAGGTACTCTCACATGACACCCCGCACACACTGCACTCCCCCCGCACCCACTGCACTCCCCCCCCCGCACACACTGCACTCCCCCCGCACACACTGCACTCCCCCCCCCCCCCGCACACACTGCACTCCCCCCGCACACACTGCACTCCCCCCCCCCCCCCCGCACACACTGCACTCCACCGCCCCCGCACACACTGCACCCCCCCCCGCACACACTGCACTCCCCCCGCACACACTGCACTCCCCCCCCCCCCCCCTCCCGCACACACTGCACTCCCCCCGCACACACTGCACTCCCCCCCCCCCCCCCCACTGCACTCCCCCCCCCCCCCCCCCCCCCCCCCCCAGGCACACACAATCCCAGTCAATAAGATGGCAGCGAGGAGGGCGGCCCGAGATTCACCAACGCTGAGCTGGAGATCCTCTTGGATGCAGTGGACGAGAGGCGGGCGACACTGTACCCGGCCCAGAAGGGGGCTGCTACCGCCGCTGTTCACCGTGCCTGGGCGCCGTGGGCAACACCGGACCAGCCAGTAGTGCCGGAAAAAACTGCACGAGGTCCTCCGGGTGAGTAGGCAGCACTGTGCCCCTGGCAGGGACCCCCCCCCCCAGCACTGTGCCCCCTGGCAGGGACCCCCCCCAGCACTGTGCCCCTGGCAGTGACCCCCCCCCCCCAGCACTGTGCCCCTGGCAGTGACCCCCCCCCAGCACTGTGCCCCGGGCAGCGACCCCCCCCAGCACTGTGCCCCTGGCAGTGACCCCCCCCAGCACTGTGCCCCTGGCAGTGACCCCCCCCAGCACTGTGCCCCTGGCAGTGACCCCCCCCCAGCACTGTGCCCCTGGCAGTGACCCCCCCCAGCACTGTGCCCCTGGCAGTGACCCCCCCCCAGCACTGTGCCCCTGGCAGGGACGCCCCCCCAGCACTGTGCCCCTGGCAGTGACCCCCCCCCAGCACTGTGCCCCTGGCAGTGACCCCCCCCAGCACTGTGCCCCTGGCGGTGACCCTCCCCAGCACTGTGCCCCTGGCAGGGACACCCCCCGCAGCACTGTGCCCCGGGCCAGGAACCCCCCCCCCAGCACTGTGCCCCTGGCAGTGACCCCCCCAGCACTGTGCCCCTGGCAGTGACCCCCCCCCCAGCTCTGTGACCCTGGCAGTGACCCCCCCCCCCCAGCACTGTGCCCCAGGCAGTGACCCCTCCCCCAGCACTGTGCCCCTGGCAGTGACCCCCCCCCCCAGCACTGTGCCCCTGGCAGTGACCCCCCCCAGCTCTGTGCCCCTGGCAGTGACCCCCCCCCCAGCACTGTGCCCCTGGCAGGGACCCCCCCCCCCAGCACTGTGCCCCTGGCAGTGACCCCACCCAGCACTGTGCCCCTGGGAGTGACCCCCCCCCCCCCCCCAGCACTGTGCCCCTGGCAGGGACCCCCCCCCCAGCACTGTGCCCCTGGCAGTGACCCACCCCCCCCAGCACTGTGCCCCTGGCAGGGACCCCCCCCCCCAGCACTGTGCCCCTGGCAGGGACCCCCCCCAGCACTGTGCCCCTGGCAGGGACCCCCCCCCCAGCACTGTGCCCCTGGCAGGGACTCCCCCCCCCCCCCCCCCAGCACTGTGCCCCTGGCAGGGACCCCCCCCCCAGCACTGTGCCCCTGGCAGTGACCCCCCCCCCCAGCACTGTGCCCCTGGCAGTGACCCCCCCCCCAGCACTGTGCCCCTGGCAGTGACCCCCCCCCCCCAGTACTGTGCCCCTGGCAGTGACCCCCCCCCCCAGCACTGTGCCCCTGGCAGTGACCCCCCCCCCCCACGGACGGCCAAACTCCCACACCGCCCTCACACCGCCCTCACCCCCCTCACCCCCCCCCTCACCCCCACACCCCCCTCACCCCCACACTGCCTTCACCCCCACACCGCCTTCACCCTCACCCCCACACTGCCTTCACCCTCACCCCCCCTCACACCGCCCTCACCCCCCCTCACACCGCCCTCACCCTCCTCACACCGCCCTCACCCCCCTCACACTGCCTTCACCCCCACACTGCCTTCACCCTCACCCCCACACTGCCTTCACCCTCACCCCCCTCACACCGCCCTCACCCCCCTCACACCGCCCTCACCCCCCTCACACCCGCCCTCACCCCCCTCACACCGCCCTCACCCCCACACCGCCCTCACCCCCACACCACCCCCACACCGCCCCCCGCCCCCACACCGCCCCCACACCGCCCCCCGCCCCCCCGCCCCCACACCGCCCCCCGCCCCCCACACCGCCCCCACCCCCACACCGCCCTCACCCCCACACCGCCCTCACCCCCACACCGCCCTCACCCCCACACCGCCCTCACCCCCACACCGCCCTCACCCCCACACCGCCCTCACCCCCACACCGCCCTCACCCCCACACCGCCCTCACCCCCACACCGCCCTCACCCCCACACCGCCCTCACCCCCACACCGCCCTCACCCCCCACACCGCCCTCACCCCCACACCGCCCTCACCCCCACACCGCCCCCACCCCCACACCCCCAAACCACCTTCACCCCCCTCGCCGCCCTCACCCCTCTCACCCCCACACCACCCTCGCCGCCCTCACCACCCTCACCCCCACACCGCCCTCACCACCCCTCATCCCCACACCGCCCTCACCCCCTGTTAGCCTCTGGCTGCTGTGAGTAAAGAGTCAAATGTTCTGCTCCTTTTCCCAAACACCTTTATTGTTCTTTGAACACACTCAGCACCAAACTCTATCATCACATCACATTGCCCCAAAGGCCACCTGTAGCCTCTTTACATATCAGTGCCAATTATTGGATCAAAGAGACATCTAATTGGGATGTTTCTTAACCCATTCCTTAACAGTCTCCCCTTACATAGACATACAGTGCAGAAGGAGTCCATTCGGCCCATAGAGGCTGCACCAACCCACTTAAGCCCTCACTTCCACCCTATCCCCGTGACCCTATAACCCCTCCTAACATTTTTTGGTCACTAAGGCAATTTATCATGCCAATCCACCTAACCTGCACATCTTTGGACTGTGGGAGGGAACCAGAGCACCCGGAGGAACCCACGCAGACACGGGGAGAACGTGCAGACTCCGCACAGACAGTGACCCAGCGGGAAATTGAACCCGGGACCCTGGTGCTGTGAAACCACAGTGCTAATCACTTGTGCTACCGTGTTGCCCTATCCTTGGAGAAAAAAAATAATTTGGTGAAAACAAAATTTCAAGAAACTCAAAAATACACACAATTTCCCCCCCTGTCATAGAAACAGGAGCCCTTCATTCACAATATGCAAAAGTTCCTGTGAACTAGCCCCGCTTTCCGTTAAACAGTCGGACAATTGATAGCTACTGTCCACCCATTTAATTTTTTGCTATCTCCCCTCTGTCCAACATCTGCTTCAAACTTGCGATGTCTATCCGTAACCTTTTTTCATTGACACTTTTTGTAGAGTGCACATTTTCCCACAGGGATTTATTGTCAACGTGACATTCAATGGGTATATTACCCAAATCCCCTAATCCCAAAATGTCTGTCAATATCTGAGATATATTAAAGGCCATATCCACCGCCTCTACAAGGCTAAAAGTCTCAGCAGCCAAAGTGCTTTTGACCACTCTCCTTATTTTCTGTTTCCCACGCAAAAGGGCAACATTTATCATTGTTTCCCAAAAGAAAAATTTATAAAACTTCCTGCGCTTGAAACCCCATCACATAAATTTGCGTAGGACGCATCACTATAAACTATGAGTTTCAAGTGCCAAAGGTCACCTAAAACCGGGAACCTCAAAACACTCTCCTGCGTTTTTAGTTTGACCAGCGCTTTATTTGCTCTCATTATGTCTTCCACTTTGGGATCATTCATTTTTATACTCAACTCTAAGACATCACAACTCACGTCCGGCCTAGTCTGTCTACCTAACCAGTTCAGTTGCCCAATTAAACTTCGCAGTTGCTCTTTTTCCATCTTTGAAACCGCTGCGTCTTTTTGTGAAACCCAACTACGACTAATTGCTATTGGGCTGATGCTTTCCAAATAAGATTGTTGATGTAAAGTTGCCCCTAACTTAGTCTGTCCGATTTCCAGTCCAATATATTTCAATGCACCGGAAGCCTGACTTCCAACCCTGAATTCTTTCCTCAAACCAGAGATTACAATAGCTTCGAAATCACTAGCCCACCCCACAAAAAAATCATCGACATGCATCATTAAGATGCCAGAAAGATTTCCTTATGGTTCCAGTAAAACATTGCAGGATCTGCTTTCAACTGGCAACAGCCTAACTTTAACAAAACTGTGATGTGGAGATGCAGGCGTTGGACTGGGGTGAGCACAGTACGAAGTCTTACAACACCAGGTTAAAGTCCAACAGGTTTGTTTCGATGTCACTAGCTTTCGGAGCGCTGCTCCTTCCTCAGGTGAATGAAGAGGTCTGTTCCAGAAACACATATATAGACAAATTCAAAGATGCCAAACAATGCTAGGAATGCGAGCATTAGCAGGTGATTAAATCTTTACATATCCAGAGATGGGGTAACACCAGGTTAAAGAGGTGTGAATTGTCTCAAGCCAGGACAGTTGGTAGGATTTCGCAGGCCAGATGGTGGGGGATGAATGTAATGCGACATGAATCCCAGGTCCCGGTTGAGGCCGCACTCATGTGTGCGGAACTTGGCTATAAGTTTCTGCTCGGCGATTCTGCGTTGTCGCGGGTCCTGAAGGCCGCCTTGGAGAACGCTTACCCGGAGATCAGAGGCTGAATGCCCTTGACTGCTGAAGTGTTCCCCGACTGGAAGGGAACATTCCTGCCTGGTGATTGTTGCGCGATGTCCGTTCATTCGTTGTCGCAGCGTCTGCATGGTCTCGCCAATTTACCACGCTTCGGGACATCCTTTCCTGCAGCGTATGAGGTAGACAACGTTGGCCGAGTCACACGAGTATGTACCGCGTACCTGGTGGGTGGTGTTTCTCACGTGTAATAGTGGTATCCATGTCGATGATCTGGCACGTCTTGCAGAGATTGCCATGACAGGGTTGTGTGGTGTCGTGGTCACTGTTCTGAAGACTGGGTAGTTTGCTGCAAACAATGGTTCGTTTGAGGTTGCGCGGTTGTTTGAAGGCAAGTAGTGGGGGTGTGGGGATGACCTTGGCAAGATGTTCATCGTCATCAATGACGTGTTGAAGGCTGTGAAGAAGATGACGTAGTTTCTCCGCTCCGGGGAAGTACTGGACAACGAAGGGTATTCTGTCGGTTGTGTCCCATGTTTGTCTTCTGAGGAGGTCGGTGCGGTTTTTCGCTGTGACGCGTTGGAACTGTCGATCGATGAGTCGAGTGCCATATCCCGTTCGTACGAGGGCATCTTTCAACGTCTGTAGATGTCTGTTACGCTCCTCCTCGTCTGAGCAGATCCTGTGTATACGGAGCGCTTGTCCATAGGGGATGGCTTCTTTAATGTGTTTAGGGTGGAAGCTGGAGAAGTGGAGCATCATGAGGTTATCCGTGGGTTTGCGGTAAAGCGAAGTGCTGAGGTGACCGTCCTTGATGGAGACGAGTGTGTCCAAGAATGCAACTGATTTTGGAGAGTAGTCCATGGTGAGTCTGATGGTTGGATGGAACTTATTAATGTCATCGTGTAGTCGTTTCAGTGATTCTTCGCCATGGGTCCAAAGGAAAAAAATGTCATCGATGTATCTGGTATATAACATCGGTTGAAGGTCCTGTGCGGTGAATAGGTCCTGTTCAAACTTGTGCATGAAGATGTTGGCGTATTGGGGTGCGAATTTGGTCCCCGTGGCTGTTCCGTGCGTCTGAATGAAGAACTTGTTGTCGAAGGTGAAGACGTTGTGATCCAGAATGAAGCGGATGAGTTGCAGAATTGCGTCTGGAGATTGGCAGTTGTCGGTGTTGAGTACTGAGGCTGTTGCAGCAATGCCGTCGTCATGGGGGATGCTGGTGTAGAGTGCCGAGACGTCCATTGTGACGAGGAATGTTCCTGGTTCAACTGGTCCATGGGTGCTGAGTTTCTGTAGGAAGTCCGTCGTGTCTTTAACCTGGTGTTGTAAGACTTCGTACTTTAACAAAACTGACCTTACCAAAAAATACCAGACACTAGATGCATCATTTAATCCAGATACACATTTGTTCAACTTCCAGAGTACCCCTTCTGTGTTAGCTGCCTCTTTAGGAGGACGGAGAAAAATGTCTCTCTGGTGCTGATGCCCCTGCAAAAAGGCAGCTTTTATATCTATAGATTTGCATTCCCATGCCTGTGTGGCTAATAGAGCCAAGAAGATCTTTAAAATAACCTTTCCTGCTGTAGGTGAATCTACCCTTAAATCCTGATCTTCTAAGTTTTCTTCAAATCCCCTTGCCACAAGCCTGGCCTTTGCCTTATAAGTTCCACCAGAAGAACCTTTTCCGTGCAAATCCATCTGTGGGATAGAGCTCTTTATCCCCTATCCGGTACTTCTGTATATACCCCAAGTTCACTCCAACTATGCAGTTCTTGCTGTTTAGCTTCTTTAATAACTTTTTCATCTAGGCCACCAAACTCTCACGTGCATATGGCCTTCTTCTCCTATTAGTATTCGTAGTCTTACCCATGTTCCGAGGTCTTGATAAACTACGTCCCCTCTCCCGCCTGGTGTCTTGTTCTGTACTGCTACTGCTTGATCTTTCCCTTCTGCTGTGGGATGTCCTTTCAATAGTTCTCGACCTTTTCCTGCGGACCTGTTCACTATCCGATGTACTATCTGAACTGGCACTGCGTTTCTGTGCCCTCCATTTCTGAACTTCGTTTTCCCAATCCATTGTCTTGACTCCTTCCCTGAATGCTGTACATTCAACCAATGTTTATACTTTCCAGTGGCCTTCCCTGCTCTACTAATAACAGTTGCATCCTTCCATTGACTAGACCCTTCAGGCAAGTGTGTCACTTTTGTACCAACTTTTGGCTGTTGTCCTTTTGGAAAAATGGCCTGTTCTAATTCATCAGACGTATTGTGTTCCTCTACAGACACTCTGTCTATATCAGTTAACTGGTCCTCATAGTTTTGTTGTACGTGCATACCAGATAACCCTGGTTCCTCGTCATGTCTGTCTGAACTGGAACATTTGTAATCTGTACCCATTATCCTTGACGAATGGACCCTAACAGTCTGATTGCCATGTTGCAAAATAATTGTTTTGCCATCTATGCCTATGATCTTCCCTGGGCCTTTCCATTCATTAGAATTGTCTCTCTTATAGTATACCATGCCTCCTTGCTGAATAACGGTATTTGATGGGCGTACATTATGCCTTAAAGCTCTGCGAATTCTTTCAGAGACTTCTGCTTCCAAAAAAGCTTTTCTACTGCTAAGTAATGCATTTAAATGTTCAGCAAAACCAGAGCTAATTGTAGTCCCCTCCCAAGCTGGAGGCTGGTCACCCAAAATGGACGGAATTGTATGAATTCTACCAAAACTAATTGATGAGGGGACGGGGAGTGGAGGGGCTGAGGGGACGGGGAGTGGAGGGGCTGAGGGGACGGGGAGTGGAGGGGCTGAGGGGACGGGGAGCGGAGGGGCTGAGGGAGTGGAGGGGCTGAGGGAGTGGAGGGGCTGAGGGAGTGGAGGGGCTGAGGGAGTGGAGGGGCTGAGGGAGTGGAGGGGCTGAGGGGACGTGGAATGGAGGGGACGGGGAGTGGAGTTGGCGGGGAGCGGAGGGGACGAGGAGGCTACGGGGAGTGGAGGGGCTGAGGGGAGTGGGGGGGTCTGAGGGGACGGGAGTGGATGGGCTGACGGGACGGGGAGCGGAGGGGACGAGGGGAGTGGAGGGGGCTGAGGGGACGGGGAGTGGATGGGCTGAGGGGATGGGGAATGGAGGACGGGGAGTGGAGGGGCGGAGGGGACGGGGAGCGGAGGGGTCTGAGGGGACGGGAGTGGATGGGCTGAGGGGACGAGGGGAGTGGAGGGGTCTGAGGGGACGGGGAGTGGATGGGCTGAGGGGATGGGGAATGGAGGACGGGGAGTGGAGGGGCGGAGGGGACGGGGAGCGGAGGGGACGAGGGGAGTGCAGGGGGCTGAGGGGACGGGGAGTGGATGGGCTGAGGGGATGGGGAATGGAGGACGGGGAGTGGAGGGGCGGAGGGGACGAGGGGGCTGAGGGGACGGGGACGAGGGGAGTGGAGGGGGCTGAGGGGATGGGGAGTGGATGGGCTGAGGGGATGGGGAATGGAGGACGGGGAGTGGAGGGGCGGAGGGGACGGGGAGTGGAAGGGACGTGGAGTGGAGTGGGCGGAGGGGGCTGAGGGGAGTGGAGGGGCTGAGGGGAGTGGAGGGGGCTGAGGGGACGGGGAGTGGAGGGGCTGAGGGGAGTGGAGGGGGCTGAGGGGATGGGGAGTGGAGGGGCTGAGGGGACGGGGAGTGGAGGGGCTGAGGGGAGTGGAGGGGGCTGAGGGGATGGGGAGTGGAGGGGCTGAGGGGACGGGGAGTGGAGGGGCTGAGGGGAGTGGAGGGGGCTGAGGGGATGGGGAGTGGAGGGGCTGAGGGGACGGGGAGTGGGGGGGACGGGGAGTGGAGGGGACGGGGAGTGGAGGGGACATGGAGGGGCTGAGGGGACGGGGAGTGGAGGGGCTGAGGGGATGGGGAGTGGAGGGGCTGAGGGGATGGGGAGTGGAGGGGCTGAGGGGATGGGGAGTGGAGGGGCTGAGGGGATGGGGGGAGTGGAGGGGCTGAGGGGACGGGGAGTGGGGGGGCTGAGGGGATGGGGAATGGAGGGGCTGAGGGGACGGGGAGTGGGGGGGCTGAGGGGGCTACGGGGTGTGGGGGGGCTGAGGGGACGGGGAGTGGGGGGGCTGAGGGGATGGGGAGTGGAGGGGCTGAGGGGACGGGGAGTGGGGGGGCTGAGGGGGCTACGGGGTGTGGGGGGGCTGAGGGGGCTACGGGGTGTGGGGGGGCTGAGGGGACGGGGAGTGGGGGGGCTGAGGGGATGGGGAGTGGAGGGGACGGGGAGTGGAGGGGATGGAGAGTGGAGTGGGCGGAGGGGGCTACGGGGAGTGGGGGGGCGGAGGGGGCTACGGGGAGTGGGGGGGCTGAGGGGACGGGGAGTGGGGGGGCTGAGGGGAGTGGAGGGGCTGAGGGGATGGGGAGTGGAGGGGACGGGGAGTGGAGGGGATGGAGAGTGGAGTGGGCGGAGGGGGCTACGGGGAGTGGAGGGGCTGAGGGGATGGGGAGTGGGGGGGCTGAGGGGAGTGGAGGGGCTGAGGGGATGGGGAGTGGGGGGGCTGAGGGGAGTGGAGGATCTGAGGGGAGGGACTGAGGGGACGGGGAGTGGCTGAGGGGACGGGGAGTGGAGGGGCTGAAGGGACCGTGAGAAGAGATTTACCAGGATGTTGCCTGGTATGGAGGGCATTAGCTATGAGGAGCGGTTGAATAAACTCGGTTTGTTCTCACTGGAACGACGGAGGTTGAGGGGCGACCTGATAGAGGTCTACAAAATTATGAGGGGCATAGACAGTGGATAGTCAGAGGCTTTTCCCCAGGGTAGAGGGGTCAATTCTAGGGGGCATAGGTTTAAGGTGCGAGGGACAAGGTTTAGAGTAGATGTACGAGGCAGGTTTTTTACGCAGAGGGTAGTGGGTGCCTGGAACTCGCTGCCGGAGGAGGTGGTGGAAGCAGGGACGATAGTGACATTTAAGGGGCATCTTGACAAATACATGAATAGGATGGGAATAGAGGGATACGGACCCCGGAAGTGTACAAGATTGTAGTTTAGACGGGCAGCATGGTCGGCACGGGCTTGGAGGGCCGAAGTGCCTGTTCCTGTGCTGTACTTTTCTTTGTTCTTTGTTGATAGGGATTATAGCCCCCAACCACCTGCAACAAATTTTTTTCATGTACCACCCACGCTAACGCTGAATTTAACTGGTAATCTTCTGGAGCATGTCACCTATTACTGCATGGCTTCTTTCACACACACCATTACTAAATGGGCTTTCTGCAGCCGTATTCAGAACTGTGATATTCACGTTTTCACACATATCCCTAAACTCATCATTAGCAAATTCTCCCCCATTGTCTGTAAAGAATTTTGCCGGTCGGCCCATTCCTGTCCCTATCCATTTTTCCACTAACTGATCCAGGATTACTCTCTTTTCTTTACTTCGTACAATGGTTGATTGACTAAATCTGGTTGCTAAATCTACAAAATAAATATATTGTTAGCTTTATCCCAGATCTTAAGGTCCATGGCCACAATGTCGTTAAAATCCCTGGCCAAAGGTAAGGTTACTATCAGTCGTGCTGGTGTCCTTCTGTACTTCCTACAAACTTCACAGCGGTCACTAACCTGTTCTATCAGTTTAGTATAGTCGTCATCCCTTACCCCTGCATCCTTTAATAAATTTTTCAGCCTCCGAGGAGAAGGATGCGCAAATTGCCGATGCAGTTTTAATACAGCAAGCTCTATATCCTCCCCGTGTCTGCGTGGGTTTCCTCCGGGTGCTCCGGTTTCCTCCCACAGTCCAAAAGATGTGCAGGTTAGATGGATTGGCCATGCTAAGCTGTCCTTGGTGTCCAAAATTGCCCTTAGTGTTGGGTGGGGTTACTGGGTTATGGGGATAGGGTGGAGGTGTGAGCTTGGCTAGGGTGCTCTTTCCAAGAGCCGGTGCAGACCCGATGGGCCAAATGGCCTCCCTCTATGATCTATCAACTAAAGTCCCATTTCTAGCTGCCAATAACATCCTTAACAACTCCACCCAAAATATTATTTGTCAGTAATGGAATACAATAGTGTCCCGACTGTGTAAATTGTAAGTCCACTGTCTTTCCAAAAACTGTTGCCTTATCCTGTTCCATATCCAGTTTCATGTGTGCTTTCTTCATCGACGGTCTGCTCAGAAGCAAAGGTATCTCACTTGATACAACATCCGTGCTAATGAAATGATTCACTCCGGCAATACTGCAAGGGATCACCACTCTTTTCAGCGACTTCAGAGTATTATCATCCCCAAACCTTAACCTTGTTACGATTTTCAGCATTCAAAGAGTCCAGGTAACATTTTAACCAGTCAATTCCACACACAGTAGATGTGCAGCCACTGTCCAATACAGCACAGTTGAAGGATTCTACAACCAACAGCCTCATTACCGGCGTAAAACTGCTTTTTAATAGGACAATGCCTTCTTTCTGGTCACTATCTTTTTCCTCTTCTGACTCTTCTGTGTCATGTGTCGCTTCAAACACTCTATCATAACGAGTTGGACAGTTGAAAGCATAATGGTGTTGAGAGTCACATCGAAAACATCGATTTATCATATCCCTCCTCATATTATAGGTTTTAAATGGGTTTCTGTCCTCATAATTTCCGAATCCCGATCTCCTTCCATAGTCTCGTAACCTATTCGTAGCCGTACGATTTCGCCATCCTGTAGTAGTGTATCTTCCATATTCTGCTTTATTGCAGGCTGACCCATTTGTGTCATAAGAGCCATAGGAATTGAATGTTTCCACAGGAACTTCTTTAGGCCTCTATCATCTGATCGAATAAGGTATCCTTATCCGCAAACGTAACTCCTGTCAAAACCAGGAGCCTGTTCATATTGCTCACTCTAGCACAGTCCAGTAACTTAAATGCCAACACAGACTGTGGAAATTCCAGGTGGTGTTTGTGTAGCCTTCTGTATAATCTGCTAAATTCCATTCGATAGTCCTCAATAGAGATAGCCTCTGTGTTCCGGAATCTATTGAATTCTGACCAAGCTTCACACGCACTGAACAAGTCATCCTTTTGATCAATCTTATCCATATAACGTAATAAAGTCTCCAGACCTTCTTCGGAGTCTAACTCTTCCAATTCCAGCTCAGAAAGCACTTTGTTTCGGATTTTACTGCCATATGGTAGAGAAATAGCCAATGCCATACCTTGTTTTCTCTTTCCCAAAGCAGTTACCTTAGTCCACATAACTACTCCACTTCTCCATTGGTCGTACGATTCCCTTTCAGAAAACAATGGAGAGAGCCATATCCGGCTATCTTTATTCTAGGTTCAGCCATATTTTTTTTTTCTTCTCACTGACTCCTTGGTTGATGCAGAATTTTGTTTTTTCCTGGAAAAGTATCTTTCAACCCTTTACATTTATACAGCAACCGTCCTCTGCTACCCAACCGTCCTCTGCTACCCAACCGTCCTCTGCTACCCAACCGTCCTCTGCTACCCAACCGTCCTCTGCTACCCAACCGTCCTCTGCTACCCAACCGTCCTCTGCTACCCAGCCGTCCTCTGCTACCCAACCATCCACTGCTACCCAACCGTCCTCTGCTACCCAACCGTCCTCTGCTACCCAACCGTCCTCTGCTACCCCCTGTTAGCCTCTGGCTGCTGTGAGTAAAGAGTCAAATGTTCTGCTCCTTTTCCCAAACACCTTTATTGTTCTTTGAACACACTCAGCACCAAACTCTATCATCACATCACATTGCCCCAAAGGCCACCTGTAGCCTCTTTACATCCCAGTGCCAATTATTGCATCAATGAGACATCTAATTGGAATGTTTCTTAACCCATTCCTTAACATCCCCCACACCCTACACCACCCTCACCCCCACACCACTCCCACCCTCCCCCTCCATCACCCCTCCCCTGCCCGCGGTCTAATGATGCATGTTGTCTTGTGTCTTGCAGGACCTGCCGGAGATGGGGCGGGTCCATCTGGCGTCCCCAGCTCCCAGCCAGTACCAGAGCCGGACTCCCACAGTGAGCCGAGCACGGAAACCCCGGAGATCGGGTTGGAGGATGACACAGATTTCCCGTCACAGCTGTCTCTCACTGGTGTACGGGTTCCACACACACTGTCTCTCACTGGGGTACGGGTCCCACACACACTGACTCTCACTGGGGTACGGGTCCCGCAGACACTGACTCTCACTGGGATACGGGTCCCACACACACTGACTCTCACTGGGGTACGGGTCCCACACACACTGACTCTCACTGGGGTACGGGTCCCACACACACTGACTCTCACTGGGGTACGGGTCCCGCAGACACTGACTCTCACTGGGATACGGGTCCCACACACACTAACTCTCACTGGCGTACGGGTCCCCCACACACTGACTCTCACTGGGGTATGGGTCCCACACATTGACTCTCACTGGGGTACGGGTCCCACACACACTGACTCTCACTGGGGTATAGGTTCCACACACACTGACTCTCACTGGGGTACGGGTCCCACACACACTCACTCTCACAGGGGTATGGGTCCCACACACACTGACTCTCACAGGGGTATGGGTCCCACACATTGACTCTCACAGGGGTATGGGTCCCACACATTGACTCTCACTGGGGTACGGGTCCCACACACACTGACTCTCACTGGGGTACGGGTCCCACACACACTGACTCTCACTGGGGTACGGGTCCCACACACACTGACTCTCACTGGGGTAAGGGTCCCACACACACTGACTCTCACTGGGGTAAGGGTCCCACACACACTGACTCTCACTGGGGTACGGGTCCCACACACACTGACTCTCACTGGGGTACGGGTCCCACACACACTGACTCTCACTGGGGTACGGGTCCCACACACACTGACTCTCACTGGGGTACGGGTCCCACACACACTGATTCTCACTGGCGTACAGGCCCCCCACACAGAGACTCTCACTGGGGTACGGGTCCCACACACACTGACTCTCACTGGGGTACGGGTTCCACATACACTGACTCTCACTGGGGTACGGGTCCCACACACACTGACTCACTGGGGTACAATTCCACACACACTGACTCTCACTGGGGTAAGGGGCCCACACACACTGACTCTCACTGGGGTACGGGTCCCACACACACTGACTCTCACTGGGGTATAGGTTCCACACACACTGACTCTCACTGGGGTACGGGTCCCACACACTGACTCACTGGGGTACAATTCCACACACACTGACTCTCACTGGGGTACGGGTCCCACACACACTGATTCTCACTGGGGTACAGGCCCCACACACAGAGACTCTCACTGGGGTACGGGTCCCACACACACTGACTCTCACTGGGGTACGGGTTCCACATACACTGACTCTCACTGGGGTACAGTCCCACACACACTGACTCTCACTGGGGTAAGGGGCCCACACACACGGACTCACTGGGGTACAATTCCACACACACTGACTCTCACTGGGGTAAGGGGCCCACACACACTGACTCTCACTGGGGTACGGGTCCCACATACACTGACTCTCACTGGGGTATAGGTTCCACACACACTGACTCTCACTGGGGTACGGGTCCCACACACACTCACTGTCACAGGGGTATGGGTCCCACATACACTGACTCTCACTGGGGTACGGGCCCCCCACACAGAGACTCTCACTGGGGTACGGGTCCCACACACACTGACTCTCACTGATGTACGGGTTCCACATACAATGACTCTCACTGGGGTACGGGTCCCACACACACTGACTCACTGGGGTACAATTCCACACACACTGACTCTCACTGGGGTAAGGGGCCCACACACACTGACTCTCACTGGGGTACGGGTCCCACACACACTGACTCTCACTGGGGTATAGGTTCCACACACACTGACTCTCACTGGGGTACGGGTCCCACACACTGACTCACTGGGGTACAATTCCACACACACTGACTCTCACTGGGGTACGGGTCCCACACACACTGATTCTCACTGGGGTACAGGCCCCACACACAGAGACTCTCACTGGGGTACGGGTCCCACACACACTGACTCTCACTGGGGTACGGGTCCCACACACACTGACTCTCACTGGGGTACAGTCCCACACACACTGACTCTCACTGGGGTAAGGGGCCCACACACACGGACTCACTGGGGTACAATTCCACACACACTGACTCTCACTGGGGTAAGGGGCCCACACACACTGACTCTCACTGGGGTACGGGTCCCACATACACTGACTCTCACTGGGGTATAGGTTCCACACACACTGACTCTCACTGGGGTACGGGTCCCACACACACTCACTGTCACAGGGGTATGGGTCCCACACATTGACTCTCACAGGGGTATGGGTCCCACACATTGACTCTCACTGGGGTACAGGCCCCACACACAGAGACTCTCACTGGGGTACGGGTCCCACATACACTGACTCTCACTGGGGTACGGGTCCCACACACACTGACTCACTGGGGTACAATTCCACACACACTCACTCTCACTGGGGTAAGGGGCCCACACACACTGACTCTCACTGGGGTATGGGTCCCACACACACTGACTCTCACTGGGGTATGGGTCCCACACATTGACTCTCACTGCGGTACGGATCCCACACACACTGACTCTCACTGGGGTACGGGTCCCACACACACTGACTCTCACTGGGGTAAGGGGCCCACACACACTGACTCTCACTGGGGTACGGATCCCACACACACTGACTCTCACCGGGGTACGGGTCCCACACACACTAACTCTCACTGGGGTAGGGGTCCCACACACACGGACTCTCACTGGGGTACGGGTCCCACACGCACTGACTCTCACTGGGGTACGGGTCCCACACACACTGACTCTCACTGGGGTACGGGTCCCACACACACTGACTCTCACTGGGGTACGGGTCCCACACACACTGACTCTCACTGGGGTACGGGTCCCACACACACTGACTCTCACTGGGGTACGGGTCCCACACACACTGACTCTCACTGGGGTACGGGTCCCACACACACTGACTCTCACTGGGGTACGGGTCCCACACACACTGACTCTCACTGGGGTACGGGTCCCACACACACTGACTCTCACTGGGGTACGGTTTCCAACACACACTGACTCTCACTGGGGTACGGGTCCCACACACACTGACTCTCACTGGGGTACGGGTCCCACACACACTGACTCTCACTGGGGTACGAGTCCCACACACACTGACTCTCACTGGGGTACGGGTCCCACACACACTGACTCTCACTGGGGTACGGGTCCCACATGCACTGACTCTCACTGGGGTACGGTTTCCAACACACACTGACTCTCACTGGGGTATGGGTCCCACACACTGACTCTCACTGGGGTACGGGACCCCCACACACACTGACTCTCACTGGGGTACGGGTCCCACACACACTGACTCACTGGGGTACGGGTTCCACACACACTGACTCTCACTGTGGTACGGGTCCCACACACACTGACTCTCACTGGGGTACGGGTCCCACACACTGACTCTCACTGGGGTACGGGTCCCACATACACACTGACTCTCACTGGGGTACGGGCCCCACACACACTGACTCTCACTGGGGTATGGGTCCCACACACACTGACTCTCACTGGGGTACAGGTTCCACACACACTGACTCTCACTCGGGTACGGGTCCCACACACACTGACTCTCACTGGGGTACGGGTCCCACACACACTGACTCTCACTGGGGTACGGGTCCCACACACACTGACTCACTGGGGTACGGGTTGCACACACACTGACTCTCACTGGGGTACGGGTTCCACACACACTGACTCTCACTGGGGTATGGGTCCCACACACACTGACTCTCACTGGGGTAAGGGGCCCACACACACTGACTCACTGGGGTACAATTCCACACACACTGACTCTCACTGGGGTAAGGGACCCACACACACTGACTCTCACTGGGGTACGGGTCCCACATACACTGACTCTCACTGGGGTATAGGTTCCACACACACTGACTCTCACTGGGGTACGGGTCCCACACACACTCACTGTCACAGGGGTATGGGTCCCACACATTGACTCTCACAGGGGTATGGGTCCCACACATTGACTCTCACTGGGGTACGGGTCCCACACACACTGACTCTCACTGGGGTACGGGTCCCACACACACTGACTCTCACTGGGGTACGGGTCCCACACACACTGATTCTCACTGGGGTACAGGCCCCACACACAGAGACTCTCACTGGGGTACGGGTCCCACACACACTGACTCTCACTGGGGTACGGGTTCCACATACACTGACTCTCACTGGGGTACGGGTCCCACACACACTGACTCACTGGGGTACAATTCCACACACACTCACTCTCACTGGGGTAAGGGGCCCACACACACTGACTCTCACTGGGGTATGGGTCCCACACATTGACTCTCACTGCGGTACGGATCCCACACACACTGACTCTCACTGGGGTAAGGGGCCCACACACACTGACTCTCACTGGGGTACGGATCCCACACACACTGACTCTCACCGGGGTACGGGTCCCACACACACTAACTCTCACTGGGGTAGGGGTCCCACACACACGGACTCTCACTGGGGTACGGGTCCCACACGCACTGACTCTCACTGGGGTACGGGTCCCACACACACTGACTCTCACTGGGGTACGGGTCCCACACACACTGACTCTCACTGGGGTACGGGTCCCACACACACTGACTCTCACTGGGGTACGGGTCCCACACACACTGACTCTCACTGGGGTACGGGTCCCACACACACTGACTCTCACTGGGGTACGGGTCCCACACACACTGACTCTCACTGGGGTACGGGTCCCACACACACTGACTCTCACTGGGGTACGGGTCCCACACACACTGACTCTCACTGGGGTACGGGTCCCACACACACTGACTCTCACTGGGGTACGGTTTCCAACACACACTGACTCTCACTGGGGTACGGGTCCCACACACACTGACTCTCACTGGGGTACGGGTCCCACACACACTGACTCTCACTGGGGTACGGGTCCCACACACACTGACTCTCACTGGGGTACGAGTCCCACACACACTGACTCTCACTGGGGTACGGGTCCCACACACACTGACTCTCACTGGGGTACGGGTCCCACATGCACTGACTCTCACTGGGGTACGGTTTACAACACACACTGACTCTCACTGGGGTATGGGTCCCACACACTGACTCTCACTGGGGTACGGGTCCCCCACACACACTGACTCTCACTGGGGTACGGGTCCCACACACACTGACTCACTGGGGTACGGGTTCCACACACACTGACTCTCACTGTGGTACGGGTCCCACACACACTGACTCTCACTGGGGTACGGGTCCCACACACTGACTCTCACTGGGGTACGGGTCCCACATACACACTGACTCTCACTGGGGTACGGGCCCCACACACACTGACTCTCACTGGGGTACGGGTCCCACACACACTGACTCTCACTGGGGTACAGGTTCCACACACACTGACTCTCACTCGGGTACGGGTCCCACACACACTGACTCTCACTGGGGTACGGGTCCCACACACACTGACTCTCACTGGGGTACGGGTCCCACACACACTGACTCACTGGGGTACGGGTTCCACACACACTGACTCTCACTGGGGTACGGGTTCCACACACACTGACTCTCGCTGGGGTATGGGTCCCACACACACTGACTCTCACTGGGGTACGGGTCCCACACACTGACTCTCACTGGGGTACGGGTTCCACACACACTGACTCTCACTGGGGTACGGGTCCCACACACTGACTCTCACTGGGGTACGGGTTCCACACACACTGACTCACTGGGGTATGGGTCCCACACACACTGACTCTCACTGAGGTACGGGTCCCACACACACTGACTCTCACTGGGGTACGGGTCCCACACACACTGACTCTCACTGGGGTACAGGTCCCACACACTGACTCTCACTGGGGTACGGGTCCCACACACACTGACTCTCACTGGGGTACGGGTCCCACACACACTGATTCTCACTGGGGTACGGGTCCCACACACACTGACTCTCACTGGGGTATGGGTCCCACTCACACTGACTCTCACTGGGGTACGGGTCCCACACACACTGACTCTCACTGGGGTACGGGTCCCACACACACTGACTCTCACTGGGGTACGGGTTCCACACACACTGACTCTCACTGGGGTATGGGTCCCACACACATTGACTCTCACTGGGGTACGGATTCCACACACACTGACTCTCACTGGGGTACGGGTTCCACACACACTGACTCTCACTGGGGTACGGGTCCCACACACACTGACTCTCACTGGGGTACGGGTTCCACATACACACGTTTAAAAATAAATTGTCACAGCTACTGGGTTATGATCGTGAAGGGGAAGCATTTACAGAATGGCTGTGACTGCAGCATTGACTGTCTGCCACCAGCCAGCTGTGTGTGGACGTTGACTTTAGGGAATCTTATTTACCCCCAGGCACCTCTCTCATTGGGCTGTCCATATTCTCCTTGTCAGATCCTGATGTAATCACCAAATGACGTACTTATGTAGGTGGAGTGAATGTTTGTGGAAGAGGTGTCAATTTAGCGGGGCTGCTTTGTCCTGGATGGTGTCGAGCTTCTTGAGTGTTGTTGGAGCTGCGCTCATCCAGGCAAGTGGAGAGTATTCCATCTCACTCCTGACTTGTGCCTTGGAGATGGTGGACAGGCTTTGCGGGGGTCAGGAGGTGAGTTACTCGCTGTAGGATTCGATCCCTCTGACCATTGGCCATTGACGGCACTTCCTCCCAACTACAATATATTCAATGAGGAAGAAAGATTTTAAGGAGGAAAAAACATCCATGGCGAAGCAAGGGGGTTAAAGATAACACAAAGACAAAAACTAAGGCTTACAATTCTCACAAAGGCCAGTGGCAGGCTGGGAGATTGGGAAAACTTTTAAAGATCAACGGAGGGTTACTAAAAAAGTAATAAAAAGAGCAAAGGTAAAGTATGAAATAAAAGTAGCACAAAATATTAAAAAGGACAAGCTTCTCTCAGTATATAAAAGGGGAGAGAGTAGCTAAAGTGAATGTTGGTCCCTCCGAGGATAGGACTGGGGAATTAATAGCGAGGATACAGAAAGAGACGCTTAATTAATATTTTGCCTCCGTTTTCATGGTGGAGGACACGAGCAGCATTCCTATAGGAACAGGCAATTCCCAGGTTATAGAAAGGGACTAACTCGGAACAACCAGCAGCAATAGGACACATGAAAGGTTCCAGTGGATTGGAAAAATGCAAACATAACGCCCTAATTCAAAAAGAGAGGGAGGCAGAATGTGGGAAATTACAGATAAGTTAACTTAACAACTGTTGTTGGGAGATTGTTAGAATCAATTATCAAGGAAGTAATATCAGGATATTTGGAAAGTCAAAACACAATCTATCAGAGTCAGCGTGGTTTTATGAAGGGTAAATCGTGTTTGACTAATTTGCTAGAGTTCTTTGAAGGTGTAACAAGCCAAGTGGGTAATGGGGGTCCTGTAACTGTTGTTACCACATGCTGGGCTAGTGCGCAGTCAATTCCAGCCCCACTCATCCCAGAGTCACCACACAAGTGAATTAACCAATCATTCTTATGAAAATACCCAAAGTCTTTGGCCCTTGGCTGCCCAATAATTACAGTCACCAGGTTTGTAAATGTAAACACAATTACTGTTTATTTATAACAAGAATTATAATGAAATACGCAGCAGATACAGTTGGTTAACTATTAACTAATGCCTAACTCCCATTTTAAGTTGCCCCCCATCCTCTACAAATACACACACACACATACACGCACAAAACAGACAAACAGAGGGGTGGAAAGGGGTAAACATCATAAGGGAAAGGAAGAAGGAGTCTTTGTTTCGATGGTTCTCAGCATAATTCTCTTCACAGCAGGTTTTCAGGTTTAAGTCTTTGTTGCAGTCTGTACTGGTCGTCACTGTAGATTTATCCAGTCAGGTTCTCTGCAGTTTAAACAATACAGTGCTCACGACGTTCCTGGAGAGACCCCTTAATTCTCATCAAACTTTTCAGTTTGTGGTTTGTCTTCAGGTCTCTGTAGTTCCAGGAACACAACACCCACAGGCTTTCTGGAGAGAGAGACAGCCCTCAAAGCAGGCTTCCTGGAAAAGGTTAGATGGATCTCTCTGGAGAGAGTCAGCCGGATCTGGCTGGGGGGAGTTAGCCAGATCTCTCTGGGGAGAGTCAGCCAGATCTGTCTGGGGAGAGTTAGCCGGATCTCTCTGGGGAGAGTTAGCCGGATCTCTCTGGGGAGAGTTAGCTGGATCTCTCTGGGGAGAGTTAGCTGGATCTCTCTGGGGAGAGTTAGCTGGATCATACTGGAGGGAGTTAGCTGGATCTCTCTGGGGAGAGTTAGCTGGATCACTCTGGGGAGAGTTAGCTGGATCACTCTGGGGAGAGTTAGTGGATCTCTCTGGGGAGAGTTAGCTGGATCGTACTGGAGAGAGTTAGCTGGATCTCTCTGGGGTGAGTTAGCTGGATCTCTCTGGGGAGAGTTAGCCGGATCGTACTGGAGAGAGTTAGCTGGATCGTACTGGAGAGAGTTAGCTGGATCGTACTGGAGAGAGTTAGCTGGATCGTACTGGAGAGAGTTAGCTGGATCTCTCTGGGAGAGTTAGTGGATCTGTCTGGAGAGAGTTAGCTGGATCGTACTGGAGAGAGTTAGCTGGATCTCTCTGGGGAGAGTTAGTGGATCTCTCTGGGGAGAGTTAGTGGATCTCTCTGGGGAGAGTTAGCTGGATCTCTCTGGGGAGAGTTAGTGGATCTCTCTGGGGAGAGTTAGTGGATCTCTCTGGGAAGAGTTAGCTGGATCTTTCCGGGGAGAGAGTTAGATGGATCTCTCTGGGGCGAGTTAGCCGGATCTCTCTGGGGAAGGTTAGCTGGATCTCTCTGGGGAGAGTTAGTTGGATCTCTCTGGGGAGAGTTAGTTGGATCTCTCTGGGGAGAGTTAGCTGGCCATTTCGGAGACATGGATAGAGCAGGGACAGGAATGGATGTTGCAGGTTCCGGGGTTTAGGTGTTTTAGTAAGCTCAGAGAAGGAGGCAAAAGGGGGAGGTGTGGCGCTGCTAGTCAAGAGCAGTATTACGTTGGCGGAGAGGATGCTAGATGGGGACTCATCTTCCGAGGTAGTATGGGCTGAGGTTAGAAACAGGAAAGGAGAGGTCACCCTGTTGGGAGTTTTCTATAGGCCTCCAAATAGTTCTAGGGATGTAGAGGAAAGGATGGCGAGGATGATCCTGGATAAGAGCGAAAGTAACAGGGTAGTTATTATGGGAGACTTTAACTTTCCAAATATTGACTGGAAAAGATATAGTTCGAGTACATTAGATGGGTCGTTTTTTGTACAGTGTGTGCAGGAGGGTTTCCTGACACAATATGTTGACAGGCCAACAAGAGGCGAGGCCACGTTGGATTTGGTTTTGGGTAATGAACCAGGCCAGGTGTTGGATTTGGAGGTAGGAGAGCACTTTGGGGACAGTGACCACAATTCGGTGACGTTTACGTTAATGATGGAAAGGGATAAGTATACACCGCAGGGCAAGAGTTATAGCTGGGGGAAGGGCAATTATGATGCCATTAGACGTGACTTGGAGGGATAAGGTGGAGAAGTAGGCTGCAAGTGTTGGGCACACTGGATAAGTGGAGCTTGTTCAAGGATCAGCTACTGCGTGTTCTTGATAAGTATGTACCGGTCAGGCAGGGAGGAAGGCGTCGAGCGAGGGAACCGTGGTTTACCAAGGAAGTGGAATCTCTTGTTAAGAGGAAGAAGGAGGCCTATGTGAAGATGAAGTGTGAAGTTTCGATTGGGGCGATGGATAGTTACAAGGTAGCGAGGAAGGATCTAAAGAGAGAGCTAAGACGAGCAAGGAGGGGACATGAGAAGTATTTGGCAGGAAGGATCAAGGAAAACCCAAAAGCTTTCTGTAGGTATGTCAGGAATAAGCGAATGACTAGGGAAAGAGTAGGACCAGTCAAGGACAGGGTTGGGAAGTTGTGTGTGGAGTCTGAAGAGATAGGCGAGATACTAAATTAATATTTTTCGTCAGTATTCACTCAGGAAAAAGATAATGTTGTGGAGGAGAATGCTGAGACCCAGGCTAATAGAATAGATGGCATTGAGGTACGTAGGGAAGAGGTGTTGGCAATTCTGGACAGGCTGAAAATAGGTAAGTCCCTGGGACCTGATGGGATTTATCCTAGGATTCTCTGGGAGGCCAGGGAAGAGATTGCTGGACCTTTGGCTTTGATTTTTATGTCATCATTGGCTACAGGAATAGTGCCAGAGGACTGGAGGACAGCAAATGTGGTCCCTTTGTTCAAAAAGGGGAGCAGAGACAACCCCGGCAACTATAGACCGGTGAGCCTCACATCTGTAGTAGGTAAAGTCTTGGAGGGGATTAGAAGAGACAAGATTTATAATCATCTAGATAGGAATAATATGATCAGGGATAGTCAGCATGGCTTTGTGAAGGGTAGGTCATGCCTCACAAACCTTATCGAGTTCTTTGAGAAGGTGACTGAACAGGTAGACGAGAGTAGAGCAGTTGATGTGGTGTATATGGATTTCAGCAAAGCGTTTGATAAGGTTCCCCACGGTAGGCTATTGCAGAAAATACGGAGGCTGGGGATTGAGGGTGATTTAGAGATGTGGATCAGAAATTGGCTAGCTGAAAGAAGACAGAGGGTGGTGGTTGATGGGAAATGTTCAGAATGGAGTTCAGTCACAAGTGGAGTACCACAAGGGTCTGTTCTGGGGCCGTTGCTGTTTGTCATTTTTATCAATGACCTAGAGGAAGGCGCAGAAGGGTGGGTGAGTAAATTTGCAGACGATACTAAAGTCGGTGGTGTTGTCGATAGTGTGGAAGGATGTAGCAGGTTACAGAGGGATATAGATAAGCTGCAGAGCTGGGCTGAGAGGTGGCAAATGGAGTTTAATGTAGAGAAGTGTGAGGTGATTCACTTTGGAAGGAATAACAGGAATGCGGAATATTTGGCTAATGGTAAAGTTCTTGAAAGTGTGGATGAGCAGACGGATCTAGGTGTCCATGTACATAGATCCCTGAAAGTTGCCACCCAGTTGATAGGGTTGTGAAGAAGGCCTATGGAGTGTTGGCCTCTATTGGTAGAGGGATTGAGTTCCGGAGTCAGGAGGTCATGTTGCAGCAGTACAGAACTCTGGTACGGCCGCATTTGGAGTATTGCGTACAGTTCTGGTCACCGCATTATAGGAAGGACGTGGAGGCTTTGGAGCGGGTGCAGAGGAGATTTACCAGGATGTTGCCTGGTATGGAGGGAAAATCTTATGAGGAAAGGCTGATGGACTTGAGGTTGTTTTCGTTGGTGAGAAGAAGGTTAAGAGGAGACTTAATAGAGGCATACAAAATGATCAGGGGGTTGGATAGGGTGAACAGTGAGAGCCTTCTCCCGCGGATGGAAATGGCTGGCACGAGGTGACATAGCTTTAAACTGAGGGGTATTAGATATAGGACAGAGGTCAGAGGTAGGTTCTTTACGCAAAGAGTAGTGAGGCCGTGGAATGCCCTACCTGCTACAGTAGTGAACTTTCCAACATTGAGGGCATTTAAATGTTTATTGGATAAACATAGGGATGATAATGGCATAGTGTAGGTTAGGTTAGATGGCTTTTGTTTCGGTGCAACATCGTGGGCCGAAGGGCCTGTACTGCGCTGTATTGTTCTATGTTCTATGTTCTCTGGGGAGAGTTAGCTGGATCTCTCTGGGGAGAGTTAGCTGGATCTCTCTGGGGAGAGTTAGCTGGATATCTCTGGGGAGAGTTAGTGGATCTCTCTGGGGAGAGTTAGCTGGATATCTCTGGGGAGAGTTAGCTGGATATCTCTGGGGAGAGTTAGCTGGATCTTTCTGGGGAGAATTAGCTGGATCTCTCTGGGGAGAGTTAGTGGATCTCTCTGGGGAGAGTTACCTGGATCTCTCTGGGGAGAGTTAGCTGGATCTTGCTGGGGAGAGTTAGCTGGATCTCTCTGGGGAGAGTTAGCTGGATCTCTCTGGGGAGAGTTAGCTGGATCTTTCTGGGGAGAGTTAGCTGGATCTCTGGAGAGAGTTAGCTGGATCTCTCTGGGGAAGGTTAGCTGGATCTCTCTGGGGAGAGTTAGTGGATCTCTGGGGAGAGTTGGTGGGTCTCTCTGGGGAGAGTTAGTGGATCTCTCTGGGGAGAGTTAGCTGGATCTCTCTGGGGAGTGTTAGCTGGATCTTTCTGGGGAGAGTTAGCTGGATCTCTGGAGAGAGTTAGTGGATCTCTCTGGGGAGAGTTACCTGGATCTCTCTGGGGAGAGTTAGCTGGATCTTGCTGGGGAGAGTTAGCTGGATCTCTCTGGGGAGAGTTAGCTGGATCTCTCTGGGGAGAGTTAGCTGGATCTTTCTGGGGAGAGTTAGCTGGATCTCTGGAGAGAGTTAGCTGGATCTCTCTGGGGAAGGTTAGCTGGATCTCTCTGGGGAGAGTTAGTGGATCTCTGGGGAGAGTTGGTGGGTCTCTCTGGGGAGAGTTAGTGGATCTCTCTGGGGAGAGTTAGCTGGATCTTTCTGGGGAGAGTTAGCTGGATCTCTGGAGAGAGTTAGCTGGATCTCTCTGGGGAAGGTTAGCTGGATCTCTCTGGGGAGAGTTAGTGGATCTCTGGGGAGAGTTGGTGGGTCTCTCTGGGGAGAGTTAGCTGGATCTCTCTGGGAAGAGTTAGCTGGATCTCTCTGGGGAGAGTTAGTTGATATCTCTGGGGAGAGTTAGTGGATCTCTCTGGAGAGAGTTAGCTGGATCTTTCTGGGGAGAGTTAGCTGGATCTCTCTGGGGAGAATTAGTTGGATCTCTCTGGGGAGAGTTAGCTGGATCTCTCTGGGGAGAGTTATCTGGATCTCTCTGGGGAGAGTTAGCTGGATCTCTCTGGGGAGAGTTAGCTGGATCTCTCTGGGGAGAGTTAGCCGGATCTCTCTGGGGAGAGTTTGCCGGATCTCTCTGGGGAGAGTTAGCTGGATCTCTCTGGGGAGAGTTAGCTGTTTCTCTCTGGAGAGAGTTAGCTGCGTCAGTTGACTGTGGTGCTAGAATCAAAACTGGAACCTCCTTCAGTCTCTGAACCATCCCACTGGGGTCAGATCCAATCAGCACCCATTACTGGGCAAAGTGCATTTTTTTGGGCCAGTTCATTACGTCCCAGCCAATCAATCAAACCATGGTCGAGCCCATCTCTCTCACTGGTGCCGGCCAGTCTGTACCTGCGCGCATGCTTTACCGCCTGCTGTACCCGCGTGCATGCTTTACTGCCTGCTGTACCTGCGCGCATGCTTTACTGCCTGCTGTACCTGCGCGCATGCTTTACTGCCTGCTGTACCTGCGCGCTTGCTGTACTGCCTGCTGTACCTGCGTGCTTGCTTTACTGCCTGCTGTACGTGCGCGCTTGCTTTACTGCCTGCTGTACCTGCGTGCTTGCTTTACTGCCTGCTGTACCTACGCGCATGCTTTACTGCCTGCTGTACCTGCGTGCTTGCTTTACTGCCTGCTGTACCTGCGTGCTTGCTTTACTGCCTGCTGTACCTGCGTGCTTGCTTTACTGCCTGCTGTACCTGCGTGCTTGCTTTACTGCCTGCTGTACCTGCGCGCATGCTTTACTGCCTGCTGTACCTGCGTGCTTGCTTTACTGCCTGCTGTACCTGCGTGCTTGCTTTACTGTCTGCTGTACCTGCGTGCTTGCTTTACCGCCTGCTGTACCTGCGTGCTTGCTTTACCGCCTGCTGTACCTGCGCGCTTGCTTTACTGCCTGCTGTACCTGCGCGCATGCTTTACTGCCTGCTGTACCTGCGCGCATGCTTTACTGCCTGCTGTACCTGCGCGCTTGCTTTACTGCCTACTGTACCTGCGTGCTTGCTTTACTGCCTGCTGTACCTGCGCGCATGCTTTACTGCCTGCTGTACCTGCGTGCTTGCTTTACTGCCTGCTGTACCTGCGTGCTTGCTTTACTGTCTGCTGTACCTGCGTGCTTGCTTTACCGCCTGCTGTACCTGCGCGCATGCTTTACTGTCTGCTGTACCTGCGCGCATGCTTTACTGTCTGCTGTACCTGCGTGCTTGCTTTACTGCCTGCTGTACCTGCGTGCTTGCTTTACCGCCTGCTGTACCTGCGTGCTTGCTTTACCGCCTGCTGTACCTGCGTGCATGCTTTACCGCCTGCTGTACCTGCGCGCATGCTTTACTGCCTGCTGTACCTGCGCGCTTGCTTTACTGCCTGCTGTACCTGCGCGCATGCTTTACTGTCTGCTGTACCTGCGTGCTTGCTTTACTGCCTGCTGTACCTGCGTGCTTGCTTTACTGCCTGCTGTACCTGCGCGCTTGCTTTACTGACTGCTGTACCTGCGTGCATGCTTTACTGCCTGCTGTACCTGCGTGCATGCTTTACTGCCTGCTGTACCTGCGTGCTTGCTTTACTGCCTGCTGTACCTGCGCGCTTCCTTTACCGCCTGCTGTACCTGCGTGCTTGCTTTACCGCCTGCTGTACCTGCGTGCTTGCTTTACCGCCTGCTGTACCTGTGCGCATGCTTTACTGTCTGCTGTACCTGCGCGCTTCCTTTACCGCCTGCTGTACCTGCGCGCTTCCTTTACCGCCTGCTGTACCTGCGTGCTTGCTTTACCGCCTGCTGTACCTGCGTGCTTGCTTTACCGCCTGCTGTACCTGCGTGCTTGCTTTACTGCCTGCTGTACCTGCGCGCATGCTTTACTGTCTGCTGTACCTGCGTGCTTGCTTTACTGCCTGCTGTACCTGCGTGCTTGCTTTACCGCCTGCTGTACCTGCGTGCTTGCTTTACCGCCTGCTGTACCTGCGCGCATGCTTTACTGTCTGCTGTACCTGCGCGCATGCTTTACTGCCTGCTGTACCTGTGCGCTTGCTTTACTGCCTGCTGTACCTGCGTGCTTGCTTTACTGCCTGCTGTACCTGCGCGCTTGCTTTACTGACTGCTGTACCTGCGTGCATGCTTTACTGCCTGCTGTACCTGCGCGCATGCTTTACTGTCTGCTGTACCTGCGCGCATGCTTTACTGCCTGCTGTACCTGTGCGCTTGCTTTACTGCCTGCTGTACCTGCGTGCTTGCTTTACTGCCTGCTGTACCTGCGCGCTTGCTTTACTGACTGCTGTACCTGCGTGCATGCTTTACTGCCTGCTGTACCTGCGTGCATGCTTTACTGCCTGCTGTACCTGCGTGCTTGCTTTACTGCCTGCTGTACCTGCGCGCTTCCTTTACCGCCTGCTGTACCTGCGTGCTTGCTTTACCGCCTGCTGTACCTGCGCGCTTGCTTTACTGCCTGCTGTACCTGCGTGCTTGCTTTACTGCCTGCTGTACCTGCGTGCTTGCTTTACTGCCTGCTGTACCTGCGCGCTTGCTTTACTGCCTGCTGTACCTGCGTGCTTGCTTTACTGCCTGCTGTACCTGCGTGCTTGCTTTACTGCCTGCTGTACCTGCGTGCATGCTTTACTGCCTGCTGTACCTGCGTGCTTGCTTTACTGCCTGCTGTACCTGCGTGCATGCTTTACCGCCTGCTGTACCTGCGCGCTTCCTTTACTGCCTGCTGTACATGCGCGCTTGCTTTACTGCCTGCTGTACATGCGAGCTTGCTTTACTGCCTGCTGTACCTGCGCGCATGCTTTACTGCCTGCTGTACCTGCGCGCATGCTTTACTGCCTGCCGTACCTGCGTGCTTGCTTTACTGCCTGCTGTACCTGCGTGCTTGCTTTACCGCCTGCTGTACCTGCGTGCTTCCTTTACTGTCTGCTGTACCTGCGCGCATGCTTTACTGCCTGCTGTACCTGCGTGCTTGCTTTACCGCCTGCTGTACCTGCGTGCTTGCTTTACTGCCTGCTGTACCTGCGTGCTTGCTTTACCGCCTGCTGTACCTGCGTGCTTGCTTTACTGCCTGCTGTACCTGCGTGCTTGCTTTACTGCCTGCTGTACCTGCGTGCTTGCTTTACTGCCTGCTGTACCTGCGTGCTTGCTTTACCGTCTGCTGTACCTGCGTGCTTGCTTTACTGCCTGCTGTACCTGCGCGCATGCTTTACTGCCTGCTGTACCTGCGCACATGCTTTACTGCCTGCTGTACCTGCGCGCATGCTTTACCGCCTGCTGTACCTGCGCGCTTGCTTTACTGCCTGCTGTACCTGCGCGCATGCTTTACCGCCTGCTGTACCTGCGCGCATGCTTTACCGCCTGCTGTACCTGCGTGCTTGCTTTACCGTCTGCTGTACCTGCGTGCTTGCTTTACTGCCTGCTGTACCTGCGCGCATGCTTTACTGCCTGCTGTACCTGCGCGCATGCTTTACCGCCTGCTGTACCTGCGCGCTTGCTTTACTGCCTGCTGTACCTGCGCGCATGCTTTACCGCCTGCTGTACCTGCGCGCATGCTTTACCGCCTGCTGTACCTGCGCGCTTGCTTTACTGCCTGCTGTACCTGCGCGCATGCTTTACTGCCTGCTGTACCTGCGCGCATGCTTTACCGCCTGCTGTACCTGCGCGCTTGCTTTACTGCCTGCTGTACCTGCGTGCTTGCTTTACCGCCTGCTGTACCTGCGCGCATGCTTTACTGCCTGCTGTACCTGCGTGCTTGCTTTACCGCCTGCTGTACCTGCGCGCTTGCTTTACTGCCTGCTGTACCTGTGCGCTTGCTTTACTGCCTGCTGTACCTGCGCGCTTGCTTTACCGCCTGCTGTACCTGCGCGCTTGCTTTACTGCCTGCCGTACCTGCGTGCTTGCTTTACTGCCTGCTGTACCTGCGTGCTTGCTTTACTGCCTGCTGTACCTGCGCGCATGCTTTACCGCCTGCTGTACCTGCGCGCATGCTTTACCGCCTGCTGTACCTGCGCGCTTGCTTTACTGCCTGCTGTACCTGCGCGCATGCTTTACCGCCTGCTGTACCTGCGCGCTTGCTTTACTGCCTGCCGTACCTGCGTGCTTGCTGTACCTGCGTGCTTGCTTTACTGCCTGCTGTACCTGCGTGCTTGCTTTACCGCCTGCTGTACCTGCGCGCTTCCTTTACTGCCTGCTGTACATGCGCGCTTGCTTTACTGCCTGCTGTACATGCGAGCTTGCTTTACTGCCTGCTGTACCTGCGCGCATGCTTTACTGCCTGCTGTACCTGCGCGCATGCTTTACTGCCTGCCGTACCTGCGTGCTTGCTTTACTGCCTGCTGTACCTGCGTGCTTGCTTTACCGCCTGCTGTACCTGCGTGCTTCCTTTACTGTCTGCTGTACCTGCGCGCATGCTTTACTGCCTGCTGTACCTGCGTGCTTGCTTTACCGCCTGCTGTACCTGCGTGCTTCCTTTACTGTCTGCTGTACCTGCGCGCATGCTTTACTGCCTGCTGTACCTGCGTGCTTGCTTTACCGCCTGCTGTACCTGCGTGCTTGCTTTACTGCCTGCTGTACCTGCGTGCTTGCTTTACCGCCTGCTGTACCTGCGCGCTTGCTTTACTGCCTGCTGTACCTGCGCGCTTGCTTTACTGCCTGCTGTACCTGCGTGCTTGCTTTACTGCCTGCTGTACCTGCGCGCATGCTTTACCGCCTGCTGTACCTGCGCGCATGCTTTACTGCCTGCTGTACATGCGTGCTTGCTTTACTGCCTGCTGCACCTGCGTGCTTGCTTTACTGCCTGCTGTACCTGCGCGCTTGCTTTACTGCCTGCTGTACCTGCGCGCATGCTTTACTGCCTGCTGTACCTGCGTGCTTGCTTTACTGCCTGCTGTACCTGCGCGCTTGCTTTACCGCCTGCTGTACCTGCGCGCTTGCTTTACTGCCTGCTGTACCTGCGTGCTTGCTTTACCGCCTGCTGTACCTGCGCGCTTGCTTTACTGCCTGCCGTACCTGCGTGCTTGCTTTACTGCCTGCTGTACCTGCGTGCTTGCTTTACTGCCTGCTGTACCTGCGCGCATGCTTTACCGCCTGCTGTACCTGCGCGCATGCTTTACCGCCTGCTGTACCTGCGCGCTTGCTTTACTGCCTGCTGTACCTGCGCGCATGCTTTACTGCCTGCTGTACCTGCGCGCATGCTTTACCGCCTGCTGTACCTGCGCGCTTGCTTTACTGCCTGCTGTACCTGCGTGCTTGCTTTACCGCCTGCTGTACCTGCGCGCATGCTTTACTGCCTGCTGTACCTGCGTGCTTGCTTTACCGCCTGCTGTACCTGCGCGCTTGCTTTAGTGCCTGCTGTACCTGTGCGCTTGCTTTACTGCCTGTTGTACCTGCGCGCTTGCTTTACCGCCTGCTGTACCTGCGCGCTTGCTTTACTGCCTGCCGTACCTGCGTGCTTGCTTTACTGCCTGCTGTACCTGCGTGCTTGCTTTACTGCCTGCTGTACCTGCGCGCATGCTTTACCGCCTGCTGTACCTGCGCGCATGCTTTACTGCCTGCTGTACCTGCGTGCTTGCTTTACTGCCTGCTGTACCTGCGCGCTTCCTTTACTGCCTGCTGTACCTGCGCGCATGCTTTACTGCCTGCTGTACCTGCGCGCATGCTTTACTGCCTGCTGTACCTGCGCGCTTGCTTTACTGCCTGCTGTACCTGCGCGCTTGCTTTACTGCCTGCTGTACCTGCGCGCATGCTTTACCGTCTGCTGTACCTGCGCGCATGCTTTACTGCCTGCTGTACCTGCGTGCATGCTTTACTGCCTGCTGTACCTGCGTGCTTGCTTTGCTGCCTGCTGTACCTGCGCGCTTGCTTTACTGCCTGCTGTACCTGCGTGCATGCTTTACTGCCTGCTGTACCTGCGTGCTTGCTTTACTGCCTGCTGTACCTGCGCGCTTCCTTTACTGCCTGCTGTACCTGCGCGCTTCCTTTACTGCCTGCTGTACCTGCGCGCATGCTTTACCGCCTGCTGTACCTGCGCGCTTCCTTTACTGTCTGCTGTACCTGCATGCTTCCTTTACTGCCTGCTGTACCTGCGTGCTTGCTTTACTGCCTGCTGTACCTGCGCGCTTCCTTTACTGCCTGCTGTACCTGCGCGCATGCTTTACTGCCTGCTGTACCTGCGCGCATGCTTTACTGCCTGCTGTACCTGCGCGCTTGCTTTACTGCCTGCTGTACCTGCGCGCTTGCTTTACTGCCTGCTGTACCTGCGCGCATGCTTTACCGTCTGCTGTACCTGCGCGCATGCTTTACTGCCTGCTGTACCTGCGTGCATGCTTTACTGCCTGCTGTACCTGCGTGCTTGCTTTGCTGCCTGCTGTACCTGCGCGCTTGCTTTACTGCCTGCTGTACCTGCGTGCATGCTTTACTGCCTGCTGTACCTGCGTGCTTGCTTTACTGCCTGCTGTACCTGCGCGCTTCCTTTACTGCCTGCTGTACCTGCGCGCATGCTTTACCGCCTGCTGTACCTGCGCGCATGCTTTACTGCCTGCTGTACCTGCGCGCTTGCTTTACTGCCTGCTGTACCTGCGCGCATGCTTTACCGTCTGCTGTACCTGCGCGCATGCTTTACTGCCTGCTGTACCTGCGTGCATGCTTTACTGCCTGCTGTACCTGCGTGCTTGCTTTACTGCCTGCTGTACCTGCGCGCTTGCTTTACTGCCTGCTGTACCTGCGTGCTTGCTTTACTGCCTGCTGTACCTGCGCGCTTGCTTTACCGCCTGCTGTACCTGCGTGCTTGCTTTACTGCCTGCTGTACCTGCGTGCTTGCTTTACTGCCTGCTGTACCTGCGCGCTTGCTTTACTACCTGCTGTACCTGCGCGCATGCTTTACTGCCTGCTGTACCTGCGCGCTTGCTTTACTGCCTGCTGTACCTGCGCGCTTGCTTTACTGCCTGCTGTACCTGCGCGCATGCTTTACTGCCTGCTGTACCTGCGTGCTTTCTTTACTGCCTGCTGTACCTGCGCGCATGCTTTACCGTCTGCTGTACCTGCGCGCATGCTTTACTGCCTGCTGTACCTGCGTGCTTGCTTTACTGCCTGCTGTACCTGCGCGCATGCTTTACCGTCTGCTGTACCTGCGCGCATGCTTTACTGCCTGCTGTACCTGCGTGCTTGCTTTACTGCCTGCTGTACCTGCGTGCTTGCTTTACTGCCTGCTGTACCTGCGCGCTTGCTTTACTGCCTGCTGTACCTGCGCGCATGCTTTACTGCCTGCTGTACCTGCGCGCTTGCTTTACTGCCTGCTGTACCTGCGTGCTTGCTTTACTGCCTGCTGTACCTGCGTGCTTGCTTTACTGCCTGCTGTACCTGCGCGCTTCCTTTACTGCCTGCTGTACCTGCGCGCATGCTTTACTGCCTGCTGTACCTGCGCGCTTCCTTTACTGCCTGCTGTACCTGTGCGCTTGCTTTACCGCCTGCTGTACCTGCGCGCTTCCTTTACTGCCTGCTGTACCTGCGCGCATGCTTTACTGCCTGCTGTACCTGCGTGCTTCCTTTACTGCCTGCTGTACCTGCGTGCATGCTTTACTGCCTGCTGTACCTGCGCGCTTGCTTTACTGCCTGCTGTACCTGCGCGCTTGCTTTACTGCCTGCTGTACCTGCGCGCTTCCTTTACTGCCTGCTGTACCTGCGTGCATGCTTTACTGTCTGCTGTACATGCGCGCTTGCTTTACCGCCTGCTGTACCTGCGTGCTTGCTTTACTGCCTGCTGTACGTGCGCGCATGCTTTACTGCCTGCTGTACCTGCGCGCTTGCTTTACTGCCTGCTGTACATGCGCGCTTGCTTTACTGCCTGCTGTAAGTGCGCGCTTGCTTTACTGCCTGCCGTACCTGCGTGCTTGCTTTACCGCCTGCTGTACCTGCGTGCTTGCTTTACTGCCTGCTGTTCGTGTGCGCTTGCTTTACTGTCTGCTGTACCTGCGTGCTTGCTTTACTGCCTGCTGTACGTGCGCGCTTGCTTTACTGTCTGCTGTACCTGCGCGCTTGCTTTACTGCCTGCTGTACCTGCGTGCTTGCTTTACTGCCTGCTGTAAGTGCGTGCTTGCTTTACTGCCTGCTGTACCTGCGTGCTTGCTTTACTGCCTGCTGTACCTGCGCGCTTGCTTTACTGTCTGCTGTACCTGCGCGCATGCTTTACCGCCTGCTGTACCTGCGTGCATGCTTTACTGCCTGCTGTACCTGCGTGCTTGCTTTACTGCCTGCTGTACCTGCGTGCATGCTTTACTGCCTGCTGTACCTGCGTGCTTGCTTTACTGCCTGCTGTACCTGCGTGCATGCTTTACTGCCTGCTGTACCTGCGTGCATGCTTTACTGCCTGCTGTACCTGCGTGCTTGCTTTACTGCCTGCTGTACCTGCGTGCATGCTTTACTGCCTGCTGTACCTGCGCGCTTGCTTTACTGCCTGCTGTACCTGCGCGCTTGCTTTACTGCCTGCTGTACCTGCGCGCTTCCTTTACTGCCTGCTGTACCTGCGTGCATGCTTTACTGCCTGCTGTACCTGCGCGCATGCTTTACTGCCTGCCGTACCTGCGTGCATGCTTTACTGCCTGCTGTACCTGCGCGCATGCTTTACTGTCTGCTGTACCTGCGCGCTTGCTTTACTGCCTGCTGTACCTGCGTGCATGCTTTACTGTCTGCTGTACCTGCGCGCTTGCTTTACTGCCTGCTGTACCTGCGCGCTTGCTTTACTGCCTGCTGTACCTGCGCGCTTCCTTTACTGCCTGCTGTACCTGCGTGCATGCTTTACTGCCTGCTGTACCTGCGCGCATGCTTTACTGCCTGCCGTACCTGCGTGCATGCTTTACTGCCTGCTGTACCTGCGCGCATGCTTTACTGCCTGCTGTACCTGCGTGCATGCTTTACTGCCTGCTGTACCTGCGTGCTTGCTTTACTGCCTGCTGTACCTGCGTGCATGCTTTACTGCCTGCTGTACCTGCGCGCTTGCTTTACTGCCTGCTGTACCTGCGTGCATGCTTTACTGTCTGCTGTACCTGCGCGCTTGCTTTACTGCCTGCTGTACCTGCGCGCTTGCTTTACTGCCTGCTGTACCTGCGTGCATGCTTTACTGCCTGCTGTACCTGCGTGCATGCTTTACTGCCTGCTGTACCTGCGCGCTTCCTTTACCGCCTGCTGTACCTGCGCGCTTGCTTTACTGCCTGCTGTACCTGCGTGCTTGCTTTACTGCCTGCTGTACCTGCGCGCTTGCTTTACTGCCTGCTGTACCTGCGCGCTTCCTTTACCGCCTGCTGTACCTGCGCGCTTGCTTTACTGCCTGCTGTACCTGTGCGCTTGCTTTACCGCCTGCTGTACCTGTGCGCTTGCTTTACCGCCTGCTGTACCTGTGCGCTTGCTTTACCGCCTGCTGTACCTGTGCGCTTGCTTTACCGCCTGCTGTACCTGTGCGCTTGCTTTACCGCCTGCTGTACCTGCGTGCTTGCTTTACCGCCTGCTGTACCTGTGCGCTTGCTTTACCGCCTGCTGTACCTGTGCGCTTGCTTTACTGCCTGCTGTATCTGCGTGCTTGCTTTACTGCCTGCTGTACCTGCGTGCTTGCTTTACCGCCTGCTGTACCTGTGCGCTTGCTTTACCGCCTGCTGTACCTGTGCGCTTGCTTTACTGCCTGCTGTACCTGCGTGCTTGCTTTACTGCCTGCTGTTCGTGTGCGCTTGCTTTACCGTCTGCTGTACCTGCGCGCATGCTTTACTGCCTGCTGTACCTGCGTGCTTGCTTTACAGCCTGCTGTACCTGCGTGCTTGCTTTACTGCCTGCTGTACCTGCGCGCTTGCTTTACCGCCTGCTGTACCTGCGTGCTTGCTTTACTGCCTGCTGTACCTGTGCGCTTGCTTTACTGCCTGCTGTACCTGCGTGCTTGCTTTACTGCCTGCTGTACCTGCGTGCTTGCTTTACTGCCTGCTGTTCGTGTGCGCTTGCTTTACCGTCTGCTGTACCTGCGCGCATGCTTTACTGCCTGCTGTACCTGTGCGCTTGCTTTACTGCCTGCTGTACCTGCGTGCTTGCTTTACTGCCTGCTGTACCTGCGTGCTTGCTTTACTGCCTGCTGTTCGTGTGCGCTTGCTTTACCGTCTGCTGTACCTGCGCGCATGCTTTACTGCCTGCTGTACCTGCGTGCTTGCTTTACTGCCTGCTGTACCTGTGCGCTTGCTTTACCGCCTGCTGTACCTGCGCGCTTGCTTTACTGCCTGCTGTACCTGCGTGCTTGCTTTACTGCCTGCTGTACCTGCGTGCTTGCTTTACTGCCTGCTGTACCTGCGTGCTTGCTTTACCGCCTGCTGTACCTGCGCGCTTGCTTTACTGCCTGCTGTACCTGCGTGCTTGCTTTACTGCCTGCTGTACCTGCGTGCTTGCTTTACTGCCTGCTGTACCTGCGCGCATGCTTTACTGTCTGCTGTACCTGCGCGCATGCTTTACTGTCTGCTGTACCTGCGTGCTTGCTTTACTGCCTGCTGTACCTGTGCGCATGCTTTACTGCCTGCTGTACCTGTGCGCATGCTTTACTGCCTGCTGTACATGCACGCATGCTTTACTGTCTGCTGTACCTGCGTGCATGCTTTACTGCCTGCTGTACCTGTGCGCATGCTTTACTGCCTGCTGTACCTGCGTGCTTGCTTTACTGCCTGCTGTACCTGCGCGCATGCTTTACTGTCTGCTGTACCTGCGTGCTTGCTTTACTGCCTGCTGTACCTGTGCGCATGCTTTACTGCCTGCTGTACCTGTGCGCATGCTTTACTGCCTGCTGTACATGCACGCATGCTTTACTGTCTGCTGTACCTGCGTGCTTGCTTTACTGCCTGCTGTACCTGTGCGCATGCTTTACTGCCTGCTGTACCTGTGCGCATGCTTTACTGCCTGCTGTACATGCACGCATGCTTTACTGTCTGCTGTACCTGCGTGCATGCTTTACTGCCTGCTGTACCTGTGCGCATGCTTTACTGCCTGCTGTACCTGCGTGCTTGCTTTACTGCCTGCTGTACCTGCGCGCATGCTTTACTGCCTGCTGTACCTGCACGCATGCTTTACTGTCTGCTGTACCTGCGTGCATGCTTTACTGCCTGCTGTACCTGTGCGCATGCTTTACTGCCTGCTGTACCTGCGCGCATGCTTTACTGCCTGCTGTACCTGTGCGCTTGCTTTATTGCCTGCTGTACCTGTGCGCATGCTTTACTGCCTGCTGTACCTGCGCGCATGCTTTACTGCCTGCTGTACCTGTGCGCATGCTTTACTGCCTGCTGTACCTGTGCGCATGCTTTACTGCCTGCTGTACCTGTGCGCATGCTTTACTGCCTGCTGTACCTGCGCGCATGCTTTACTGCCTGCTGTACCTGTGCGCATGCTTTACTGCCTGCTGTACCTGCGCGCATGCTTTACTGCCTGCTGTTCCTGCGTGTGCTTGCTTTCAGAGACTGGTGCACGAGGACACCAAGGTCTCGCTGACTATCCGCCTCTCTCAATTTTCTCCCATTCAAATAATAATCTGCCTTCCTATTTTTTCTACCATTAGAACATAGAATACAGCGCAGTACAGGCCCTTCGGCCCACGATGTTGCACCGAAACAAAAGCCATCTAACCTACACTATGCCATTATCATCCATATGTTTAACCAATAAACTTTTAAATGCCCTCAATGTTGGCGAATTCACTACTGTTGCAGGTAGGGCATTCCACGGCCCCACTATTCTTTGCGTAAAGAACCTACCTCTGACCTCTGTCCTATATCTATTACCCCTCAGTTTAAAGTTATGTCCCCTCGTGCCAGCCATTTCCATCCGCGGGAGAAGGCTCTCACTGTCCACCCTATCCAACCCCCTGATCATTTTGTATGCCTCTATTAAGTCTCCTCTTAACCTTCTTCTCTCCAACGAAAACAACCTCAAGTCCATAAGCTTTTCCTCATAAGATTTTCCCTCCATACCAGGCAACATCCTGGTACATCTCCTCTGCACCCGCTCCAAAGCCTCCACGTCCTTCCTATAATGCGGTGACCAGAACTGTACGCAATACTCCAAATGCGGCCGTACCAGAGTTCTGTACAGCTGCAACATGACCTCCCGACTCCGGAACTCAATCCCTCTACCAATAAAGGCCAACACTCCATAGGCCTTCTTCACAACCCTATCAACCTGGGTGGCAACTTTCAGGGATCTATGTACATGGACACCTAGATCCCTCTGCTCATCCACACTTTCAAGAACTTTACCATTAGCCAAATATTCCGCATTCCTGTTATTCCTTCCAAAGTGAATCACCTCACACTTCTCTACATTAAACTCCATTTGCCACCTCTCAGCCCAGCTCTGCAGCTTATCTATATCCCTCTGTAACCTGCTACATCCTTCCACACTATCGACAACACCACCGACTTTAGTATCGTCTGCAAATTTACTCACCCACCCTTCTGCGCCTTCCTCTAGGTCATTGATAAAAATGACAAACAGCAACGGCCCCAGAACAGATCCTTGTGGTACTCCACTTGTGACTGTACTCCATTCTGAACATTTCCCATCAACCACCACCCTCTGTCTTCTTTCAGCTAGCCAATTTCTGATCCACATCTCTAAATCACCCTCAATCCCCAGCCTCCGTATTTTCTGCAATAGCCTACCGTGGGGAACCTTATCAAACGCTTTGCTGAAATCCATATACACCACATCAACTGCTCTACCCTCGTCTACCTGTTCAGTCACCTTCTCAAAGAACTCAATAAGGTTTGTGAGGCATGACCTACCCTTCACAAAGCCATGCTGACTATCCCTGATCATATTATTCCTATCTAGATGATTATAAATCTTGTCTCTTATAATCCCCTCCAAGACTTTACCCACTACAGACGTGAGGCTCACCGGTCTATAGTTGCCGGGGTTGTCTCTGCTCCCCTTTTTGAACAAAGGGACCACATTTGCTGTCCTCCAGTCCTCTGGCACTATTCCTGTAGCCAATGATGACATAAAAATCAAAGCCAAAGGTCCAGCTATCTCTTCCCTGGCCTCCCAGAGAATCCTAGGATAAATCCCATCAGGTCCCGGGGACTTATCTATTTTCAGCCTGTCCAGAATTGCCAACACCTCTTCCCTACGTACCGTTTATACAGTGAATGGTAGAACCCTCAAGAGTATTGAAAGTCAAAGAGATCTAGGAGTACAGGTCCACAGGTCATTGAAAGGGGCAACACAGGTGGAGAAGGTAGTCAAGAAGGCATACGGCATGCTTGCCTTCATTGGCCGGGGCATTGAGTATAAGAATTGGCAAGTCATGTTGCAGCTGTATAGAACCTTAGTTAGGCCACACTTGGAGTATAGTGTTCAATTCTGGTCGCCACACTACCAGAAGGATGTGGAGGCTTTAGAGAGGGTGCAGAAGAGATTTACCAGAATGTTGCCTGGTATGGAGGGCATAATCTATGAGGAGCGATTGTATAAACTCGGTTTGTTCTCACTGGAACGAAGGAGGTTGAGGGACGACCTGATAGAGGTATACAAAATTATGAGGGGCATAGACAGAGTGGATAGTCAGAGGCTTTTCCCCAGGGTAGAGGGGTCAATTACTAGGGGGCATAGGTTTAAGGTGAGAGGGGCAAGGTTTAGAGTAGATGTACGAGGCAAGTTTTTTACGCAGAGGGTAGTGGGTGCCTGGAACTCACTACCGGAGGAGGTAGTGGAAGCAGGGACGATAGGGACATTTAAGGGGCATCTTGACAAATATATGAATAGGATGGGAATAGAAGGATACGGACCCAGGAAGTGTAGAAGATTGTAGTTTAGTCGGGCAGTATGGTCGGCACGGGCTTGGAGGGCCGAAGGGCCTGTTCCTGTGCTGTACATTTCTTTGTTCTTTGTTCTTTGTTCAATGCCATCTATTCTATTAGCCTGGGGCTCAGCATTCTCCTCCACAACATTATCTTTTTTCCTGAGTCCATTGGTGTAACCTCACATTTACCCACGTTATGCTGCATCTGCCCACTCACTCAGCCTGTTCGAATCCTGCTGAAGCATCTCTGTATCCTCCTCACAGCTCACCCTCCCACCCAACTTTCTATCATCTACAAATTTGGAAATACCCTCGTCCAAATCATTAATATATAAAGTGAACAGTTGCGGCCCCAGCACAGAGCCCTGCAATACCCCTCTAGTCATTGCCTGACAGTCGGAAAAAGACCCATTTATTCAAATTTTGTGCTTCCTGTCTGCTGACCAGTTTTTTTTATCCATCTCAAGACATTACCCGTAATCCCGTGCGCTTTAACTTTACACAGCAATCTGCTATGTGAGACCTCGTCGAAAACCTTCTGAAAGTCAAAATAAACCACATCCTGTGTGGTTTCCCTGGTCAACTCGACTAGTTACAACTTCAAAGATTCTAGTAGATTTGTCAAGCATGATTTTCCTTTCATAAATGCATGCTGACATTGTGGTCGCTCATCCCTAAGGTTCTCTCACAACTAGATTGCCAACCAATCCTTTCTCATTGCACAACACCCAGCCCAAGATGGCCTTGTTCTCTAGTTGGTTCCTCAACGTACAGGCCCAGAAAACCATCCTGTACACACTCCAGAAATTCCTCCTCTGTTGCACTGTGACTAATTTGAGTCACCCAATCTATGTGCAGATTAAAGTCACCCATAATCACAGATGTTCCTTTATCACATGCATCTCTCATTTCCTGTCTAATGCTATTCCCAACATTACCACTGCAGTTTGGTGGTCTGTATACGAACCCTACAAATGATTTTTGTCCCTTTGTGTTTCTTAACTCGACCCAGACAGATTCCATCTGTACTAATACCTTTCCTCAATAATATCTTCTTTAATCAACAATGCAACTCCATCACCTTTTCCTTTCTATCTGTCCTCCTAAAAACTGAATAGCCTCACTGTTTAGCTCCCATCTTTGGTCACCTTAGAGCCATGTCTCCTTAATCCCAACTATATCATATTCCTTTACATCAACCACACAACTGATGCATCCATTTTATTTTGAATGCTCCACACGTTCAATAACAAAACCTTAAGGCTAGTCCTTTTTAATGTACCTTGTCCCGTCCTGACTATTTTCTCCAGTGTTATTGCCTGATACAGGCCCTTGATTTCTCTGCCTATCACTTTCCTTATTCTCCTTGCTGTTTTTTTCTCTTGTTCTTGATTCCCCCTGCTCCGAATCCTGACATAGGTTCCCATCCTCCTGCCAAATTAGTTAAAACCCTCCCCAACCACTCTAGCAAGTACACCTCCAAGGACGTCAGTCCCGGTCCTGCCCAGGTGTAACCCGTCCAGTTTGTACTGGTCTCACCTCCCCCAGAACCGGTCCCAATGCCCCAGGAATCTGAAACTCTTCCCCTCACACCGACTCTTCAGCCTCATATTCTTCCAATGCATCCTCCTCTGACTAGCACGTGGCCCTGGTAGTCACCCTGAGATCGCTACCTTTGAGGTCCCACTTCTCAACTTTCTTCCTAGCTACATATATTCTGTTTTTAGGATCTCATCCCTTTTTTACCGATGTTGTTTGTACCATTCTGTACCACAACCACTGGCTGTTCACCCTCCCCCTCCAGAATGTCCTGTAACTGCTCCGAGACATCCGTGATCCCTGCATCAGGGAGGCACATACCATCCTGGAGTCTTGTTTGCGGCCACAGCCTGTCTATTCCCCTTACAATCCCCTATAACAATTCCATTCTCACACTTTTTACTCCTCCGCTCTGCAGCAGAACCAACCATGTGCCACGAGTTTGGTTGTTGCTACTTTCCCTTGAGAGGCCATTCCCCGCAACAGTATCCAAAGCGGTATATCTGTTTTGCAGAGAAATGGCCGCAGGAGATTCCTGCACTGCCTGCCTCGCTCTCTCTGCCCGGATGACACTCTGCCTCACGGATGCTCCACCGTGTACCCAGCTGCCTCTGAATCCCGGGCTTCCAGGAGCTGCAGCTGGAGGCGCATCCTGCACAGGTCCCAGGAACTGGAAACTTTTTCCCTTTATTCTCGCGTTCCCTTTATCCTCCCCTCCCAGTTGGGTGTCCCTCGCAGGTCTGGAGCTCTCTGCTTCCTGAAGGTGAGCGAGGGCCCTGAGCCTCGTGCTCTCTTTGTCCTCCACTCCCAGTAGAGCGCCCCTCGCAGGCTCAGTACTCTGCTGTCCATCAATCATCCATGGATCCAAAATGTAATGACAGACAATAAAAGAAAGAGGAAACAGGGGAATAAACAGGAATGACCCTCACAATGTAGATGTTGTATATCTGGACTTCCAGGAGGCATTTAATATAGTGCCACACGGAAGGTAATTCACAAGGTGAGGTCACATGGGATTAGGGGTAATTTATTAGTTTGGATTGAAGACTGGCTGATGGACAGGAGACAGAGAGTTGGGATAAATGGGTCTTTTTCTGGATGGCAGAGGTAACTAGTGGGGGGCCACAGGGTTCGGTCCTTGGGCCCCAGCTATTTACAATCTATATTAACGACTCGGATAGAAGGATCAATAGCCAGATTTGCAGATGACACTTAAAATAGGTGGGACAGTAAGTTGCAATGAGGAACTAAGAACCTGACAAATGGATATAGATAGGTTAGGACAGTGGGCCAAAATGTGGCAGATGGAGTTTAATGGATGGATAAGTGACAAGTCATGCATTATGGTCAGAAAAATGCAAAGGCAACTTATTATCTCAATGGAGTGAAAGTTGCGAGTGCTTTGGTGCAGAGGGATCGGGGGGTCCTTGTGCATGAATCTGAGAAAACTAGTCTGCAGGTACAGCAGATAATAAGGAAAGAAAATGGAATTTTAGCCTTTATGGCTAAAGGAACAGTGTATAAAAGTAGAGAAGTGTTGTTGCAACTGTACAAGGCATTGGTGAGGTTACACCTGGAGTACTGTGTACAGTTTAGATCCCCTTATTTGAGGAGGGATGTAGTTACATTAGAGGCAGTTCACAGAAGGTTCACTCGGTTGATTCCAGAGATATGCAGCGAAATTCTCCGTCAGCGGGATTCTCCGTCAGCGGGATTCTCCGTCAACGGGATTCTCCGTCAGCGGGATTCTCTGTCAGCGGGATTCTCCGTTGCGCCGACAGCGCACCTCTGCCTGTGGGTTTCCTGGCAGTATGGGGTGGGCACAATGGGATATCCCATGCATTGACAGGTGGCGGGAATGGAGAATCCCTCTGCCGGTGAGGGCGTGCTGCTGGGGAACGGGAAAATCCCTCTGCCGGTGAGGGCGTGCCGCTGGCCGACTGGAGAATCCCGCCCCTGGCGTTTGCTTTATGAAGGGAGATTGAGAGATTGAGCTGGTTAGGCCTATACTCTCTCGAGTTTAGAAGAATGAGGAGAGATCAAATTGAGGTCATCAAGATGATAAAAGGTTTGGATAAAGTAGACATGGATCAATCTAGAAATAGAGGTCTTTGTTTTAGGATAAGGGGCAGCAGATTTAAAACAGAAATGAGGAGAAATTACTTCTGGTAAAGGGTTGTGAATGTGTGGAATTCGCTGCCCCAGAGTGCAGTGGATGCCGGGTGTTGAGTAAATTTAAGGAGGAGTTAGACAGATTTTTAATTAGGAATGGGGGTTGAAGGGTTATGGAGGACGGGCAGGAAAGTTGAGTTGAGGCCAAGGTGAGATCAGCCATGATCGTATTGAATGGCAGAGCGGGATAGAGGGGCTGAATGGCCTAATCCTGCTCTAGGTTCTTATGTTCTTGGGTGGCATAAATGTAAGTTGCCACTTGTCAGCCCCGAGCCTGGACATTGTCCGGGTCTTGCTGCATTTGGACACGGACTGCGTCAGTATCTGAGGAGTGGCGAATGGTGCTGAACATTGTGCAGTCACCCGCAAACATCCCCACTTCTGACCTTCTGATGGAAGGCAGGTCATTGATGAAGCAGCTGAAGATGGTTGGGCCCAGGACACGACCCTGAGGAACTCCTGCAGTGATGTCCTGGAGCTGAGATGATCGACCTCCAACCACCACAACCATCTTCCTTTGTGCCGGGTACGACTCCAACCAGCGGAGAGTTTTCACCCTGATTCCCACTGACTCCAGTTTAGCTCGGGCTCCTTGATGCCACACTCGGTCAAACGCTGCCTTGATGTCGAGGGCAGTCACTCTCACCTCACCTCTGGCATTCAGCTCTTTTGTCCATGTTTGAACCAAGGCTGTAATGAGGTCAGGAGCTGAGTGACCCTGGCGGAACCCAAACTGAGTGTCCGTGAGCAGGTTATTGCCGAGTAAGTGCCGCTTGATAGCTCTGTTGCTGACTCCTTCCATCACTTTGCTGATGATGGAGAGTAGACGGACAGGACAGTAATTGGCTGGGTTGGATTTGTCCTGTTTCTCGTGTACAGGACACACCTGGACAACTTTCCACATTGCTGGGTAGATGCCAGTGTTGTAGCTGTACTGGAACAGTGTGGCTAGGGGTGCGGCAAGGTCTGGAGCACAAGTCATCAATACTATAGCCAGAATATTGTGAGGGCCCATAGCCTTTGCAGTATCCAGTGCCTTTGGCTATTTCTTGATATCACGCGGAGTGAATCGTATTCGCTGAAGACTGACACGTGTGATGCTGGGGACTGATTGGACTCAACCAGCTCAGTCAGTAGTGGTGCCAGCAAGGTGATGGACATATAATAATAATCTTTATTGTCACAAGTAGGCTTATATTAACAGGGCAATGAAGTTACTGTGAAAAGCCCCTAGTCGCCACACTCCGGCGCCTGTTCGGGTACACAGAGGGAGAATTCAGAATGTCCAATTCACCTAACAGCACGTCTTTCGGGACTTGTGGGAGGAAACCGGAGCACCCGGAGGAAACCCACGCAGACACGGGGAGAACGTGCAGACTCCGCACAGACAGTGACCCAGCGGGGAATCGAACCTGGGACCCTGGGCACTGTGAAGCAACAGTGCTAACCACTGTGCTACCGTGCCGCCTGTTGAAGTCCCCCACCAAGCGCACATTCTGTCGGTGCTTCCTCTAAGAAGTTTTAAATACGTCAGAGTTTTACATCACAGAAAGAGGCCCTTCGGTCCATATTGTCTGTGCTGACCATCAAACACCTATCCATTCTAGTCCCAGTTTTCAGCTCTTGATCCGTAGCCGTGTCTGCTGCAACGTTTCAATCGCTCACCTAAATACTTCTTAAATGTTGTGAGGGTTCCCACCTCTACCCCCCTTTCAGGCAGCGAGTTCCAGACTCCCACCCCCCTCTGGGTGAAAAGGTAAACCTCAAATCCCCTCTGAATCTCCAGCCCCTTACCTTAAATTTAATTCCCCTGGTTATTAGCCTCTCTACTTCCTCTGTCCCTCATCATTTTGTCCATCTCAATCAGATTCCCCCCTCAGCCTTCTCTGCTCCAAGGCAAATAACCCCAAGCTAACCAGTCTCTCTCCATAGCTGAAACGCTCCAGCCCGGGAAATATTCTGGTGAATCTCCTCTGCACTCTCTCCAGTGCAATCACTTCCTTCCTATAGTGAGGTGGCCAGAACTGCACCCAGTACTCTAGCTGGGGCCTAACCAGGGTTTTATACACTCCAGCATCACCTCCCTGTCTTATATTCTATATCTCGGCTAATAAAGGCAAGTATCCCAAATACCTTTTTACCACCTTATCTACCTGTCCTGCTGCCTTCAGGGATCTATGGACCCGCCCTCCAAGGTCCCTCTGTCCCCTGTGCTTCCCAGCATCCTATCGTTCATTGGGTATTCCCTTGCCTTGTTAGTCCTCCGAGAATGTAACACCGCACACTTTTCAGGGTTAAATTCCATTTGGCACTGATCTGCCCGTCTGACCAGCCCGCCTCTATCGCCCTGTAATCCAAGACCTTCCTCCTCACTGTTTACCACATCACCAATTTTCATGTCATCTGCAAACATACTGACCCCATCTCCCACATTCACATCTAGATCATTAATGTACACTGTAAACAGCAAAGGATCTCGCACCGATCCCTGCGGTACACCACTGGACGCAGGCCTCCAGGCACAGAAACAACCTTTGACCATTACCTTCTGCCACAAAGCCAATTTTGGATCTGATTCGCCAAATTGCTTTGGATCCCATTGGCTCTGAGCATCTTGACCAGTCTCCCATTGGGACCTTGTCAAAGGCCTTACCGGCGTCCATGTGGGCTACATCAACTGCACTGCCCTCACCTGTACACCTTGTCACCTCCTAGAAATATTCAATCAAATTTGTGAGACATGATCGTCCCCTGACAAAACTGTGCTGACTCTCCTTGTTTAATCCTCACCTCTCCAAGTGGGGATTAATTCAGCTTTTAAAATAATTTTTAATCAGAATTTTAAAAAGTAATTTCCCACTGATGTTCGACCCACTAGTCTGTAATGACCTGGTTTATCAAGGTTTTCCTTCTTGAATAACAGTACCACATTAACTGCCCTCTGGCACCTCTCCTGTGGCCAGATAGGATTTGAAAATTAGCGTCAGAGGCCCTGAAATCTCCTCCCTTGCCTCACTCAGCAGCCCAGGAAATATATCATCTGGGCCTGGGATTTTATCCACTTTTAAACCTGCTAAAACCTCCTGCTCTCTGCTAATCTGTGCAATCTTAGCACAATCCTTCTCCCTGATTTCTATACCTACATCGTCCTTCTCCAAAGTGAACACAGATACAAAATACTCATTGAATACCTCACCAACATCTTTCCCTCCACACACAGGGTGCCACTTTGGTCTCTACTCTTTTCCTGGTTACCCTCCTGCCTTTAATATACTTAAAGCACCTTGGGATTTTCATTTATTTTTCCCAGCGTTTTTTCATGCCTCCTCTTCGTTCTCCTCATTTCTTTTTTAAGTTCCCCCTGTACTTTCTATCCTCCTCCAGAGCATTCACTGTTTTGAGCCCCCTGATCTGCCTCAAGTCTCCCTTTTTTTCCTTATCCAATTCTGTATTTCCCTTGACATCCCAGGTTCTCGGGGCTTTGTGACTCCACCTTTTACCTGTACAAGAACATGTTGACCCTATGCTCTCTTTCCTTTTTGAATGACTCCCACTGCTCGGAGGTGGATTTTCCCAGTCCACTTTGGCCAGATCCTGTCTTATCCGATTAAAATCGGCCTTCCTCCAATTCAGAACCTTTATTTCCCGTCCATCTTTGGCCCTTTCCATAACTACTTTAAATCGTAACTGAGTTATAGTCACCCTCAGCGAAATACTCCCCCCCAACCCCACCCCACCCCTGACATCTCTACAATCTGCCCAGCTTCATCCCCTAACTTAGGGTCCGTACCGCCCCCTCTCTTGCAGAACTTCTCTAGGTGCTGACCCAAAACTCTGGTGGATGAACTTTAAGAATTCTGCCCACACTCAGCCTTTCACACTTTGCCTCTGTGAATTAATATTGGGGAAGTTGAAATCTCCTATTATTACCAAATTGTTTTTACATTTCTCTGAGATTTGTCTATATATCTGTTGTTCTGTCTCTCCCTGACTGCTTGGGGAGCCGATAGCAAACTCCCAGCAACGTGATTGCCCTGTTTTTGTTTCTAAGTTCTCCCCGTATGGCCTCAATTGAGGAGCCTGCTACGATATCATCCCTCCTCACTGCAGTAATAGACTCCATGATCAATATTGCAGCACCCGCTCCTCTTTAACACCCACCAACCACCCCCCCCACGCCTGTACCCCGGAATATTTTTAAAAATATATTTTTATTGAGGCATTTATATATACACATCAAACACAGCCATAAGAAAAAACAAGCAAACAAAAATGCAAATAACCAACGAAAATAAATATCCAACCCCCCACCGTCTCACCTCCCACCCTCTCCCTCCCCCTTTTTAACCCCCTCCCACTGCTGACATCTTAACTATTTACAAAGTAGTCATTGAACGGCTGTCACTGTCAGACGTTTTAGTTGCTGTGATATGAAGAGTCTAAAGCTTTGTTCCTTTTTCACAAACACACACTTATTTCCTTCCAACATCCTTTGCACAAAACTCTGACTATACATCACCTGACAGAGGCCACCTGAAGCCCCTTTACATATCAGTGTCAATTAATGGATACTTAACATAAATGAGACAACTAATTGCAATGTCTCTTAACCCATTGCTTAACAGTCACCTCCGGGCAACCCCTCCACAGACCCTCTCAGGATGAAGTTTATCTCCTCCAGCCTGAGGAACTCTGCCAGGTCACTCACCCCCCACCCCCGGTTTAGGTGGCCCTGAGTCCATCCATTCCTATTGGATCAGTCTCCAGGCTACCAGGGAGGCAAAGGCCAAACCATCGACCTCTCTCACCCCCGGGCTCCCGGGTCTTCTGACGCTCCAAAGATTGCCATTCCGGGACTCGGGATCACCTTCACCCCCAAGACCTCCGACATAACGTTGGCACATTCTGCAGCCAGAATCCCCCAAGCTTCTGACAGGCCCAAAACATGTGGACATAGTTCGCGGACCCACCCGCGCACCGCCCACACCTATCCCTGCAAAAAACCTACTCATCCTGGCCGCAGTCATATGTGCCCTGTGGACCACCTTGAACTGAATAAGGCTAAGCCTCACGCACGAAGAGGATGCGTTGACCCTCCTATCAGTCTCCTCCCACAACCCAGCCTCCACCTCCCTCCCCAGCTCTTCCTCCCACCTGCGCTTCACTACCCCTATCGGGGCTGTACCCCGCAATATTGAGCTGCCAGTCCTGCCACTCCCTCAACCAGGTCTCTGTAATTGCAATAATCACATTCCCTTGGAGGAGGATTGATTCATCAGCTGATGGTGGCCGGTACGTGGTAATCAGCAGGAGGTTTCCTTGCCCATGTTTAACCTGAAGCCATGAAATCTCACAGGGTCCAGAGTCAATGTTGAGGACTCCCAGGGCGACTCCGTCCTGACTGTGCCCCCACCTCTGCTGGGTCAGTCCTGCCAGTGAGACAGGACATACCCAGGAATGGTGAGGGTGGTGTCTGGGACGTTGTCTGTAAAGTATGATTCTGTGAGTGTGACTATGTCAGGCTGTTGCTTGGCTAGTCTGTGAGAAGCTCTCCCAACTTCTGCATAAGCCCCCAGATGTTAGTAAGGAGGTTTTGCAGGGTGAGCAGGGCTGCGTTTGGCGTTGTCGTTTGCAGGATTGCAAGAAAATCTAGGAAGACGTTAATAAACTTGCTGAATGGGCAAATAATTGGCAATAAAAGTTCAACACATGTACATGTTAGGTAGTATATTTTGGTGGGAAGAAGAAGGAAGTCACTTATTAGCTGGAAGGTGCTGGTCTGGATGGGCACAAACACAACAATCACTAAACGTTGCAGCACAGGTTAGCAGTGCCAATGATTCTCAGTCATTTTGCTCACAGAAAATCCACCGAGACAAATCCCATTGTCTGCAGCCTGGGGGTCCTGGGCATTACAGGGTCTGGGGGTCCCGGGTATTACAGGGTCTGGGGGTCCCGGGGATTACAGGGTCTGGGAGTCCCGGGGATTACAGGGTCTGAGGGTCCCGGGGATTACAGGGTCTGAGGGTCCCGGGGATTACAGGGTCTGAGGGTCCTGGGGATTGGATTGGATTTGTTTATTGTCACGTGTACCGAGGTACAGTGAAAAGTATTTTTCTGCGAGCAGATCATTAAGTACATGGGAAGAAAAGGGAACAAAAGAAAATACATAATAGGGCAACACAACATATACAATGTAACTACATAAGCACTGGCATCGGATGAAGCATACAGGGTGTAGTGTTAATGAGGTCAGTCCATAAGAGGGTCATTTAGGAGTCTGGTGACAGTGGGGAAGAAGCTGTTTTTGAGTCTGTTCGTGCGTGTTCTCAGACTTCTGTATCTCCTGCCCGATGGAAGAAGTTGGAAGAGTGAGTGAGCCGGGTGGGAGGGATCTTTGATTATGCTGCCCGCTTTCCCCAGGCAGCGGGAGGTGTAGATGGAGTCAATGGATGGGAGGCAGGTTTGTGTGATGGACTGGGCGGTGTTCACGACTCTCTGAAGTTTCTTGCGGTCCTGGGCCGAGCAATTGCCATACCAGGCTGTGATGCAGCCCGATAGGATGCTTTCTATGGTGCATCTGAAAAAGTTGGTAAGGGTTAATGTGGACATGCTGAATTTCCTTAGTTTCCTGAGGAAGTATAGGCGCTGTTGTGCTTTCTTGGCGGTAGCGTCGATGTGGGTGGACCAGGACAGATTTTTGGAGATGTGCACCCCTAGGAATTTGGAACTGCTAACCATCTCCACCTCGGCCCCGTTGATGCTGACAGGGGTGTGTACAGTACTTTGCTTCCTGAAGTCAACTACCAGCTCTTTAGTTTTGCTGGCATTGAGGGAGAGATTGTTGTCGCTACACCACTCCACTAGGTTCTCTATCTCCCGCCTGTATTCGGACTCGTCATTATTCGAGATCCCGTCCACTATGGTCGTATCGTCAGCAAACTTGTAGATTGGTCTGGGCTCTGGTGGTCCCGGGGATTACAGAGTCTGGTGGTCCCGAGGATTACATGGTCTGGGGTCTGGTGGTCCTGGGGATTACAGGGTCTGGGGTTCCGGGTATTACAGGGTCTGGGGGTCCAGGGTATTACAGGGTCTGGGGGTCCCGGGTATTACAGGGTCTGGGGGTCCCGGGTATTACAGGGTCTGGGGGTCCAGGGTATTACAGGGTCTGGGGGTCCCGGGTATTACAGGGTCTGGGGGTCCTGGGGATTACATGGTCTGGGGTCTGGTGGTCCTGGGGATTACAGGGTCTGGGGTTCCGGGTATTCTGGGGATTGCAGGGTCTGCAATCTGGGGGTCCCGGGGATTACAGGGTCTGGGGCCCCGGGGATTACAGGGTCTGCGGATTACAGGGTCCACAATCTGGGGGTCCCAGGTATTACATGGTCTGGGGGTCCCGGGTATTACAAGGTCTGCAGTCCCGGGTATCGCACGGTCTGCGGGTCCCGGGTATTACAAGGTCTGGGGATTACGGGGTCTGGGTGTCCCGCCGATTACAGGATCTGGGGGTCCCGGCGATTACAGGGTCTGTGGTCCCGGGTATTGCATGGTCTGGGGTCCCGGGTATTACAGGGTCTGGGGATTATGGGGTCTAGGTTGCCCGGCGATTACAGGGTCTGGGGTCCCAGGTATTACAGGATCTGGGGTCCTGGGTATTACAGGGTCTGGGGTCCCTGGTATAACAGGGTCTGGGGTCCCGGGTATTACAGGGTCTGGGGGTCCCGGGTATTACAGGGTCTGGGGGTCCCGGGTATTACAGGGTCTGGTGGTCCCGGGTATTACAGGGTCTGGGGGTCCCGGGTATTACAGGGTCTGGGGTCCCGGGTATTACAGGGTCTGGGGGTCCCGGGTATTACAGGGTCTGGGGGTCCCGGGTATTACAGGGTCTGAGGTCCCGGGTATTACAGGGTCTGGGGTCCCGGGTATTACAGGGTCTGGGGGTCCCAACGATTACAGGGCCTGGGGTCCCGGGAATTGCACGGTCTGGGATCCCGGGTATTACAGGGTCTGGCGGTCCCGGGTATTACAGGGTCTGGGATCCCGGGTATTGCACGGTCTGCGGTCCCGGGTATTACAGGGTCTGCGGTCCCGGGTATTACAAGGTCTGGGGATTACGGGGTCTGGGTGTCCCGCCGATTACAGGATCTGGGGGTCCCGGCGATTACAGGGTCTGCGGTCCCGGGTATTACAGGGTCTGGGGGTCCCGGGTATTACAGGGTCTGGGGGTCCCGGGTATTACAGGGTCTGGGGGTCCCGGGTATTACAGGGTCTGGGGGTCCCGGGTATTACAGGGTCTGGGGGTCCCGGGTATTACAGGGTCTGAGGTCCCGGGTATTACAGGGTCTGGGGTCCCGGGTATTACAGGGTCTGGGGGTCCCAACGATTACAGGGCCTGGGGTCCCGGGAATTGCACGGTCTGGGATCCCGGGTATTACAGGGTCTGGCGGTCCCGGGTATTACAGGGTCTGGGATCCCGGGTATTGCACGGTCTGCGGTCCCGGGTATTACAGGGTCTGCGGTCCCGGGTATTACAAGGTCTGGGGATTACGGGGTCTGGGTGTCCCGCCGATTACAGGATCTGGGGGTCCCGGCGATTACAGGGTCTGCGGTCCCGGGTATTACAGGGTCTGGGGGTCCCGGGTATTACAGGGTCTGGCGGTCCCGGGTATTACAGGGTCTGAGGTCCCGGGTATTACAGGGTCTGGGGTCCCGGGTATTACAGGGTCTGGGGGTCCCAACGATTACAGGGCCTGGGGTCCCGGGAATTGCACGGTCTGGGATCCCGGGTATTACAGGGTCTGGCGGTCCCGGGTATTACAGGGTCTGGGATCCCGGGTATTGCACGGTCTGCGGTCCCGGGTATTACAGGGTCTGCGGTCCCGGGTATTACAAGGTCTGGGGATTACGGGGTCTGGGTGTCCCGCCGATTACAGGATCTGGGGGTCCCGGCGATTACAGGGTCTGCGGTCCCGGGTATTACAGGGTCTGGGGGTCCCGGGTATTACAGGGTCTGGCGGTCCCGGGTATTACAGGGTCTGGGGGTCCCGGGTATTACAGGGTCTGGGGGTCCCGGGTATTACAGGGTCTGGGGGTCCCGGGTATTACAGGGTCTGAGGTCCCGGGTATTACAGGGTCTGGGGGTCCCGGCGATTACAGGGTCTGGGGGTCCCGGGTATTACAGGGTCTGGGGGTCCCGGGTATTACAGGGTCTGGCGGTCCCGGGTATTACAGGGTCTGGGGGTCCCGGGTATTACAGGGTCTGGCGGTCCCGGGTATTACAGGGTCTGGGGGTCCCGGGTATTACAGGGCCTGGGGTCCCGGGTATTACACGGTCTGCGGTCCCGGGTATTACAGGGTCTGGGGTCCCGGGTATTACAGGGTCTGCGGTCCCGGGTATTACAGGGTCTGGGGTCCCGGGTATTACAGGGTCTGGCGGTCCCGGGTATTACAGGGTCTGGGGGTCCCGGGTATTACAGGGTCTGGGGGTCCCGGGTATTACAGGGCCTGGGGTCCCGGGTATTACACGGTCTGCGGTCCCGGGTATTACAGGGTCTGGGGTCCCGGGTATTACAGGGTCTGCGGTCCCGGGTATTACAGGGTCTGGGGGTCCCGGGTATTACAGGGTCTGGGGGTCCCGGGTATTACAGGGTCTGGGGGTCCCGGGTATTACAGGGTCTGGGGGTCCCGGGTATTACAGGGTCTGGGGGTCCCGGGTATTACAGGGTCTGGGGGTCCCGGGTATTACAGGGTCTGGGGGTCCCGGGTATTACAGGGTCTGGGGTCCCGGGTATTACAGGGTCTGGGGGTCCCGGGTATTACAGGGTCTGGGGTCCCGGGTATTACAGGGTCTGGGGGTCCCGGGTATTACAGGGTCTGGGGGTCCCGGGTATTACAGGGTCTGGGGGTCCCGGGTATTACAGGGTCTGGGGGTCCCGGGTATTACAGGGTCTGGGGGTCCCGGGTATTACAGGGTCTGGGGGTCCCGGGTATTACAGGGTCTGGGGGTCCCGGGTATTACAGGGTCTGGGGGTCCCGGGTATTACAGGGTCTGGGGGTCCCGGGTATTACAGGGTCTGGGGGTCCCGGGTATTACAGGGTCTGGGGGTCCCGGGTATTACAGGGTCTGGGGGTCCCGGGTATTACAGGGTCTGGGGGTCCCGGGTATTACAGGGTCTGGGGGTCCCGGGTATTACAGGGTCTGGGGGTCCCGGGTATTACAGGGTCTGGGGGTCCCGGGTATTACAGGGTCTGGGGTCCCGGGTATTACAGGGTCTGGGGTCCCGGGTATTGCAGGGTCTGCGGTCCCGGGTATTACAGGGTCTGGGGTCCCGGGTATTACAGGGTCTGGGGTCCCGGGTATTACAGGGTCTGGGGTCCCGGGTATTACAGGGTCTGGGGGTCCCGGGTATTACAGGGTCTGGGGGTCCCGGGTATTACAGGGTCTGGGGGTCCCGGGTATTACAGGGTCTGGGGGTCCCGGGTATTACAGGGTCTGGGGGTCCCGGGTATTACAGGGCCTGGGGGTCCCGGGTATTACAGGGTCTGGGGGTCCCGGGTATTACAGGGTCTGGGGGTCCCGGGTATTACAGGGTCTGGGGGTCCCGGGTATTACAGGGTCTGGGGTTCCCGGGTATTACAGGGTCTGGGGGTCCCGGGTATTACAGGGTCTGGGGGTCCCGGGTATTACAGGGTCTGGGGGTGCAGGTTCAGTTGTAGGGTTTCGCCTGAAACACCCTCCACCCGAGCGCCAATGGGATGAGGAAGTGGAAGATGGGGGTGTGAGATGCCCCAATCTTACATGGGTAAGATGGGTATAGAGGGTTATGGGCCAAGTGCGGGCAATTGGGACTAGCTTAATGGTAAAAACTGGGCGGCATGGACTGGTTGGGCCGAAGGGCCTGTTTCCATGCTGTAAACTTCTATGATTCTATAGCCTTGGGCAGAGAGATCAGCGATTGTGGTTTTGGGCTGTGGGGCTGAGCCCTGGTTCCACGGTGACCGTGGCTTTAGATTGTTACTGTTAATCTAACCTTAGTAACAGTCTACAGCCATGGTCGCTGGGGCCGGGAGTCACATACATCCCACCAGCAGCCACTGGGTTCACCCTCGGAGAACTGTCTGTTTGCAGACTTGAATTCCAAATTGAACTGATTTATTTGAGTTTTGGGGATACAAAGTGAGACTTTGCCATGGAGGCAGAATCTGTCAGCAAATAAATAGCCAGTCTCAGTATTAATGAGCATGAAACCATTGTCGATTGGCTCAAAGACCCATCTGATTCACTATGTCCTTTAGGGAAGGAAATCTGCCGTCCTTACCCCGTCTGGCCTGCAGGTGACTCCAGGCCCACAGCAATGGGGTTGAGTCTGAACTGCTAAGGCGGCATGTTGGCGGTGGTTATAATAACCTTTATTATTGTCACAAGTAGGCTTACATTAACACTGCAATGAAGTTACTGTGATAAGCCCCTAGTCACCACATTCCGACGCCTGTTCGGGTACACAGAGGGAGAATTCAGAATGTCCAAATCACCTAACAGCACGTCTTTGGACTGTGGGAGGAAACCGGAGCACCCGGAGGAAACCCACGCAGACACGGGGAGAACGTGCAGACTCCGCACAGACAGTGACCCAAGCCGGGAATCGAACCCGGGTCCCTGGAGCTGTGAAGCAACAGTGCTAACCACTGTGCTATCTAACACTGCTGCCTTTGGCACTGAGGACCCGCGTTTGATCCCGGCCCTGGGTCACTGTCTGTGTGGAGTTTGCATATTCACCCCCACAGCTCAAAGATGTGCATGCCAGGTGGATTGGCCACCCCAAATTGATAAACGGATTGGGTACTTTAAAGTTAAAAACAAAGACTGAACTACCCTCTGAAATGGCCGAGCAAGATACCCAGTTCAGGGGCAATGAGGGATGGACACCAATGCCGGTCTTGCCAGTGATCCCCACATAGAACCAAATACGCACTACAGTGCAGAAGGAGGCCATTCGACCCATCGAGTCTGCACCAACCCTCCGAAAGAGCACCCCAATCTAGGCTCGCTCCCTACCACAACCCTTAACCCCACCGGACCTTTGGGTAATATATCATTGTGACGATTGGAAGATTTTAGGAAATTGGATTATAAATGTATTGGGCAATTTAACAGTTAAAAGCCTGGGGTTAGTGTGGTTTGACTGAGGGAAGTCCCTGTAGAGTTAATGATTTACAGCCCACCTGCAGAGATAGACTGCTTTTTTTAATCTTGAAGAGATGCTGTCAGTGCTGGGCGGAGCTCGGAAAGACACGGGGCTATTTTGTAAGAAGCTGTGGAAAGAGGCAGTTTGGAGAGACGTGGGGCGGGATTCTCAGTTTCGGAGACATTGGACTGAATTCTCTGCCATCGGGATTCTCCGTTTTGCCGGCAGCCCGGAAGGTTCCACAATGGGAAACCTCATTGACCAGCTGGCGAAACTGAGAATCCCGATGCTATGCTGCACCATATCGGAGAAACCCACGTTAAGTGTTGACGACAACGGAGAATCCGTGGACCTTTACGACAGAAAAATCAGCGGCGAACCTGGACCGATTCGGCTATCATTGAGGGGCTAGTACTGAGGCATGTGCGAGTGGCCCTGAGGCATGTGTGGGCCCCCGAGCTGTGTGCAAGTATCTCTCAGGCATGTGCGAGTGTCCCCAAGGTGTGTGCGATGTAAGGAACCTCTTTTACATCCTTGTCTGACCCTTGTTTCTCTTTTTGCTTTCTATCTTGCTGGCTACTTCAATTCTGCAGACTTTGGTTTTAAACTGAACTAATCCAGTCTGTGGTGCGATTTGAACTGGTCTGAGGACTGCCCTCAATGCAGTGTGCTTTGCGGCATAGTCCAGTGATGTCATTTTGATGGACTTGGCTAGCAGCCGATCAACTCTTCTGGAATCCCAGGACTTATTCCGTTCTCACTTTTGATAGGTACAGCACTTCAGAAGCTTCTGGAAGAAGAAGGCAAACTCAATTTTGAGTCAGTTCTGCTTAGACTAAGGAGAAAGCAGGGACACAGGTTTGGACTTTATAAGTTCTCTGCCTGGCGATTTGAATGCTTTCCAGCCAGCTTTGAACGTCTAATTTCCAATGAAGGCTGGGGAGCTAAATCAGATCTCTCTCATTGGATGATTTATGATTAAATACCTTCCTCTTTCAGGGGCTGGTTTAGCACAGGGCTAAACTGCTGGCTTTGACAGCAGACCAAGGCAGGCCAGCAGCACGGTTCAATTCCCGTACCAGCCTCCCTGAACAGGCGCCGGAATGTGGCGACTAGGGTCTTTTCACAGTAACTTCATTTGAAGCCTGCTTGTGACAATAAGTGATTTTCATTTTCAGTCTATGAGCTGTTGGTAAGGAGTGATTACCATTCCGATTGGCCAACGGTGAAGCGAGAGCTTGGAATTCTCTCACCTGATGAACCTATCTCAAGGTTCAGGGTGAAGACCTTTCTGCAGTCAGTCAGGGTGAAGACCTTTCTCTCCGCAGTCAGTCAGTGTGAAGACCTTTCTCTCCGCAGTGAGTCAGGGTGAAGACCTTTCTCTCTGCAGTCAGTCAGAGTGAAGACCTCTCTCTGCAGTCAGTCAGAGTGAAGACCTTTCTCTCCGCAGTCAGTCAGAGTGAAGACCTCTCTCTGCAGTCAGTCAGGGTGAAGACCTTTCTCTCTGCAGTCAGTCAGAGTGAAGACCTTTCTCTCCGCAGTCAGTCAGTGTGAAGACCTTTCTCTCCGCAGTCAGTCAGAGTGAAGACCTTTCTCTCTGCAGTCAGTCAGTGTGAAGACCTTTCTCTCCGCAGTCAGTCAGAGTGAAGACCTCTCTCTGCAGTCAGTCAGGGTGAAGACCTTTCTCTCTGCAGTCAGTCAGGGTGAAGACCTTTCTCTCCGCAGTCAGTCAGGGTGAAGACCTTTCTCTCCGCAGTCAGTCAGGGTGAAGACCTTTCTCTCTGCAGTCAGTCAGTGTGAAGACCTTTCTCTCCGCAGTCAGTCAGGGTGAAGACCTCTCTCTGCAGTCAGTCAGGGTGAAGACCTTTCTCTCTGCAGTCAGTCAGTGTGAAGACCTTTCTCTCCGCAGTCAGTCAGGGTGAAGACCTTTCTCTCTGCAGTCAGTCAGAGTGAAGACCTTTCTCTCCGCAGAGCAAGAGGGTAGCCAGGGAAAGGGTTGGCCCACTGAAGGATAGGCAAGGGAATCTTATGTGTGGAGCCAGAGGAAATGGGTGAGGTACTAAATGAATACTTTGCATCAGTATTCACCAAAGAGAAGAAATTGGTAGATGTTGAGTCTGGAGAAGGGTGTGTAGATAGCCTGGGTCACATTGAGATCCAAAAAGACGAGGTGTTGGGTGTCTTAAAAAATATTAAGGTAGATAAGTCCCCAGGGCCTGATGGGATCTACCCCAGAATACTGAAGGAGGCTGGAGAGGAAATTGCTGAGGCCTTGACAGAAATCTTTGGATCCTCGCTGTCTTCAGGTGATGTCCCGGAGGACTGGAGAATAGCCAATGTTGTTCCTCTGTTTAAGAAGGGTAGCAACGATAATCCCGGGAACTACAGGCCGGTGAGCCTTACTTCAGTGGTAGGGAAATTACTGGAGAGAATTCTTCGAGACAGGATCTACTCCCATTTGGAAGCAAATGGACGTATTAGTGAGAGGCAGCACGGTTTTGTGAAGGGGAGGTCGTGTCTCACTAACTTGATAGAGTTTTTCGAGGAGGTCACTAAGATGATTGATGCAGGTAGGGCAGTGGATGTTGTCTATATGGACTTCAGTAAGGCCTTTGACAAGGTCCCTCATGGTAGACTAGTACAAAAGGTGAAGTCACACGGGATCAGGGGTGAGCTGGCAAGGTGGATACAGAACTGGCTAGGTCATAGAGGCAGAGAGTAGCAATGGAAGGATGCTTTTCTAATTGGAGGGCTGTGACCAGTGGTGTTCCACAGGGATCAGTGCTGGGACCTTTGCTGTTTGTAGTATATATAAATGATTTGGAGGAAAATGTAACTGGTCTGATTAGTAAGTTTGCAGACGACACAAAGGTTGGTGGAATTGCGGATAGCGATGAGGACTGTCAGAGGATACAGCAGGACTTAGATTGTTTAGAGACTTGGGCGGAGAGATGGCAGATGGAGTTTAATCCGGACAAATGTGAGGTAATGCATTTTGGAAGGTCTAATGCAGGTAGAGAATATACAGTGAATAGTAGAACCCTCAAGAGTATTGAAAGTCAAAGAGATCTAGGAGTACAGGTCCAGAGGTCATTGAAAGGGGCAACACAGGTGGAGAAGGTAGTCAAGAAGGCATACGGCATGCTTGCCTTCATTGGCCGGGGCATTGAGTCTAAGAATTGGCAAGTCATGTTGCAGCTGTATTGAATCTTAGTTAGGCCACACTTGGAGTATAGTGTTCAATTCTGGTCGCCACACTACAGAAGGATGTGGAGGATTTAGAGAGGGTGCAGAAGAGATTTACCAGAATGTTGCCTGGTACGGAGGGCATTAGCTATGAGGAGTGGTTGAATAAACTTGGTTTGTTCTCACTGGAACGAAGGAGGTTGAGGGGCGACCTGATAGAGGTCTACAAAATTATGAGGGGCATAGACAGAGTGGATAGTCAGAGGCTTTTCCCCAGGGTAGAGGGGTCAATTACTAGGGGGCATAGGTTTAAGGTGAGAGGGGCAAGGTATAGAGTAGATGTACGAGGCAAGTTTTTTACACAGAGGGTAGTGGGTGCCTGGAACTCGCTACCGGAGGAGGTGGTGGAAGCAGGGACGATAGTGACATTTAAGGGGCATCTTGACAAATACATGAATAGGATGGGAATAGAGGGATACGGATCCAGGAAGTGTAGAAGATTGTAGTTTAGTCGGGCAGCATGGTCGGCACGGGCTTGGAGGGCCGAAGGGCCTGTTCCTGTGCTGTACTTTTCTTTGTTCTTTGTTGTCAGTCAGGGTGAAGACCTTTCTCTCCGCAGTGAGTCAGGGTGAAGACCTTTCTCTCTGCAGTCAGCCAGGGTGAAGACCTTTCTCTCCGCAGTCAGTCAGGGTGAAGACCTTTCTCTCCGCAGTCAGTCAGGGTGAAGACCTTTCTCTCCGCAGTCAGTCAGGGTGAAGACCTTTCTCTCTGCAGTCAGTCAGAGTGAAGACCTTTCTCTCCGCAGTCAGTCAGGGTGAAGACCTTTCTCTCTGCAGTCAGTCAGGGTGAAGACCTTTCTCTCCGCAGTGAGTCAGAGTGAAGACCTTTCTCTCTGCAGTCAGTCAGAGTGAAGACCTTTCTCTCTGCAGTCAGTCAGAGTGAAGACCTTTCTCTCCGCAGTCAGTCAGGGTGAAGACCTTTCTCTCCGCAGTGAGTCAGAGTGAAGACCTTTCTCTCTGCAGTCAGTCAGGGTGAAGACCTTTCTCTCCGCAGTGAGTCAGGGTGAAGACCTTTCTCTCTGCAGTCAGTCAGGGTGAAGACCTTTCTCTCTGCAGTCAGTCAGGGTGAAGACCTTTCTCTCCGCAGTGAGTCAGAGTGATGACCTTTCCCTCTGCAGTGAGTCAGGGTGAAGACCTTTCTCTCCGCAGTCAGTCAGGGTGAAGACCTTTCTCTCCGCAGTGAGTCAGTGTGAAGACCTTTCTCTCTGCAGTCAGTCAGTGTGAAGACCTTTCTCTCCGCAGTCAGTCAGAGTGAAGACCTTTCTCTCCGCAGTGAGTCAGTGTGAAGACCTTTCTCTCTGCAGTCAGTCAGAGTGAAGACCTTTCTCTCTGCAGTCAGTCAGTGTGAAGACCTTTCTCTCCGCAGTCAGTCAGGGTGAAGACCTTTCTCTCTGCAGTCAGTCAGGGTGAAGACCTTTCTCTCTGCAGTCAGTCAGAGTGAAGACCTTTCTCTCCGCAGTCAGTCAGGGTGAAGACCTCTCTCTGCAGTCAGTCAGGGTGAAGACCTCTCTCTGCAGTCAGTCAGGGTGAAGACCTTTCTCTCCGCAGTGAGTCAGGGTGAAGACCTCTCTCTGCAGTCAGTCAGAGTGAAGACCTTTCCGTAGTCAGTCAGGGTGAAGACCTTTCTCTCTGCAGTCAGTCAGAGTGAAGACCTTTCTCTCCGCAGTCAGTCAGGGTGAAGACCTTTCTCTCCGCAGTCAGTCAGGGTGAAGACCTTTCTCTCCGCAGTCAGTCAGGGTGAAGACCTTTCTCTCCGCAGTCAGTCAGAGTGAAGACCTTTCTCTCCGCAGTCAGTCAGAGTGAAGACCTTTCTCTCTGCAGTCAGTCAGAGTGAAGACCTTTCTCTCTGCAGTGAGTCAGAGTGAAGACCTTTCTCTCTGCAGTCAGTCAGGGTGAAGACCTTTCTCTCTGCAGTCAGTCAGAGTGAAGACCTCTCTCTGCAGTCAGTCAGAGTGAAGACCTCTCTCTGCAGTGAGTCAGTGTGAAGACCTTTCTCTCCGCAGTCAGTCAGGGTGAAGACCTTTCTCTCTGCAGTCAGTCAGAGTGAAGACCTCTCTCTGCAGTCAGTCAGAGTGAAGACCTCTCTCTGCAGTCAGTCAGAGTGAAGACCTTTCTCTCCGCAGTCAGTCAGAGTGAAGACCTTTCTCTCCGCAGTCAGTCAGAGTGAAGACCTTTCTCTCCGCAGTGAGTCAGGGTGAAGACCTTTCTCTCTGCAGTCAGTCAGAGTGAAGACCTTTCTCTCCGCAGTCAGTCAGGGTGAAGACCTTTCTCTCTGCAGTCAGTCAGGGTGAAGACCTTTCTCTCCGCAGTCAGTCAGGGTGAAGACCTTTCTCTCTGCAGTGAGTCAGAGTGAAGACCTTTCTCTCCGCAGTGAGTCAGGGTGAAGACCTTTCTCTCCGCAGTGAGTCAGGGTGAAGACCTTTCTCTCTGCAGTCAGTCAGGGTGAAGACCTTTCTCTCCGCAATCAGTCAGTGTGAAGACCTTTCTCTCCGCAGTGAGTCAGGGTGAAGACCTTTCTCTCTGCAGTCAGTCAGTGTGAAGACCTTTCTCTCTGCAGTCAGTCAGAGTGAAGACCTCTCTCTGCAGTCCGAGTGAAGACCTTTCTCTCCGCAGTCAGTCAGGGTGAAGACCTTTCTCTCTGCAGTCAGTCAGAGTGAAGACCTTTCCGTAGTCAGTCAGTGTGAAGACCTTTCTCTCCGCAGTCAGTCAGAGTGAAGACCTTTCTCTCCGCAGTGAGTCAGTGTGAAGACCTCTCTGCAGTCAGTTTAATCTGCAGGAGTCCCCAGTCCAGTGCCACCTGCAGACCGAGGAGCTATCTGAAACTCAATTTTAAATTCTCATGTTGAGAACTCAAAGATTTAACTCAGTGAGGCTGATAGTCCGTCTGGTGGATGCAAGTCAGAAATGAACAGACCTGAGGGGGATCCTTTGTGAAAGCCCAGGTCAGTAAAAGTGAAGGTGACTCCCCAGAGATAAGTCTACCATCAGCGGTTTCTAATCACAATGTAGAATATCTAATCCAAGTGGGGGGTTTCAACACTTTGCATCCTGAGATGATCGACGACTATGTAGACACTTATCTCTCATTCCAATATTAAACCTCGTTATTTTGATCCTTCCCTTCCCCGCTGTGTGTCTGTCTTGTGTGTGTGGGACCTAGGGTGGGGCGGAATAATTAGTTTAACAAACCTTTGTTCCATTATTGCCATCACTTGTCCGTTTTCTTGTTATAAATAAACAGTGAGTGCATTTTACTTACAAATCTAGGGATAGGATTCTCCGCCCCGCCGCTCCACTTTCCATCTTTGACCCGCCGATGGGATTCTCCGTTACGCTGGCCTGTCAATGGGGTTTCCCATTGTGGAGCAGCCACACCGTCAGGAAACCGCCAGGTGCCGGCAAAACGGAGAATCCCGCCCTGATGCCTAAGTCATTGGGGCAGCAAGATCAAAGATATGGAAAATACACAAATTATTGCTTAATAGACTTCTGTTGGGACTCCAGGACCTGTAGGACTGGAATTGACCAGGCACTTAGTCGTAACAGCGAGTGCGCCTGGATCGTGGGCAATTATCACAGAGACACTTGCTAGTGTCACTGAGATGCGTGTGGGTGTCTCCGAGGATGGGAGTCAGTTTGAGTTGTATCTTTCCGCAATATCTCAAAAGCACAGATTCTCTTTCTGGCTGAGACATAGGGGCTTAATCCCCATTCCCTGACACCGTTTCGTAATCGGTGATCGGGCGGAGAATCCCTTTCTAAGATGGAATCGGGGGCGGTGCCTGTTTTTGGATGCTCTGCCCCCCTCCAAACCGGCATCATCGAGGAGTAGGCCGTAGGGACGGCCTCAGGACGTTACCTGAAGTCCCTCCCCCGATGCTCCGCCCCCAGTGGGCCGAGTTCCTGACCACGCGGTGGACGTGTGGTCTTGGCGGTCAGCAACTCGGTGTGGTGGTTGCGGGCTGTGTGCAGTCGGGCGGGGTCAGTGCTGCTGGCCGGGGGGGGCTTCAGCGAGGTCTGGGGGGAGACTGGTGGGGGGTGGTCAGGGGTGTCCAGAGGGCCTCTATCTGGCAGGTCGGGTCCATACAAGGCCAGTGCCATGTTGTACACCGGTTGTCAGCGTGTGCAGAGCCACGGACCCGGCAATTCTCCGGCCTCTTCATGAGGCCGCGTGGTTTACGTGGAGCAGCTGCGAGCCCCCTCACCGGTTGCAGGATCGGTGCTGGGGCCTCGCTGATTTTTTGGACGGAAACGCCACAGATCCTCCAGATATCGTCTGAAAAACCGACGAAACCAGCCCTGGGAATCTGACAATGACACCACTTTGTGGAGACAGGTTGGAACCGCGTCCATTCCTGGCGCAGTGGCCGGACCCAACTGGACTGGGTCGGGGTGAGGCTGCGTCCATTCACGGGGCAGTGGCCGGTACGATTTGATCTGGGTCAGTGTGAAGTTTGTGTCCAGCTCTGGATTCTCACTTTTTAAAAATAAATTTCGAGTACCCAATTCATTCTTTCCAATTAAGGGGCAATTTAGCGTGGCCAATCCACCCAACCAGCACATCTTTGGGTTGTGGGGGTGGGACCCACGTGAACACTGGGAGAATGTGCAAACTCCACACGGACAGTGACCCAGAGCCGGGATCGGACCTGGGACCTCGGCGCTGTGAGGCAGCAGTGCTAACCACTGAGCCACCGTGCTGTCCCGGATTCTCACGGTTAGTGAATGAGGACCACGTGGCCAGTGAGGGATGGTCAGGAGCAATCATTTGTCCAAATGGGGAGTGCTCTCTGAGCCCTGACCCTAAAATTAGGAGGTATTATTTGGCAGTTCCGATAGGACCTTCATCACTGTTTGGAGTAAACCAACTCTGTACGCACACATTGTCTCCACCCTCAATTAACCAGAATCGGGCTCAAGACCTTAACCTCAACTCTTCCAAATCACAGGAACACGGGATCAGCCCAGACCTGGAATGAGTCAGTCAGCCAACTGTTCCTGAAGGTGCCGACTCTCACTGGGGTCAGTTCCTGAAGGTGCTGACTCTCCCTGGGACACAGTTCCTGAAGGTACTGACTCTCACTGGGACACAGTTCCTGAAGGTGCTGACTCACTGGGACACAGTTCCTGAAGGTGCTGACTCTCCCTGGGACACAGTTCCTGAAGGTGCTGACTCACTGGGACACAGTTCCTGAAGGTGCTGACTCTCACTGGGACACAGTTCCTGAAGGTGCTGACTCTCACTGGAGACAGTTCCTGAAGGTGCTGACTCTCACTGGAGGGACAGTTCCTGAAGGTGCTGACTCTCACTGGGACACAGTTCCTGAAGGTGCTGACTCTCACTGGGACACAGTTCCTGAAGGTGCTGACTCTCACTGGGACACAGTTCCTGAAGGTGCTGACTCTCACTGGAGACAGTTCCTGAAGGTGCTGACTCTCACTGGGACACAGTTCCTGAAGGTGCTGGCTCTCACTGGAGACAGTTCCTGAAGGTGCTGACTCTCACTGGAGGGACAGTTCCTGAAGGTGCTGACTCTCACTGGGGGACAGTTCCTGAAGGTGCTGACTCTCACTGGGGGACAGTTCCTGAAGGTGCTGACTCGCACTGGGGGACAGTTCCTGAAGGTGCTGACTCTCACTGGAGACAGTTCCTGAAGGTGTTGACTCTCACTGGGACACAGTTCCTAGAGGTGCTGACTCTCACAGGGACACAGTTGCTGAAGGTGCTGACTCTCACTGGGACACAGTTCCTAGAGGTGCTGACTCTCACAGGGACACAGTTCCTGAAGGTGCTGACTCTCACTGGGGGACAGTTCCTGAAGGTGCTGACTCTCACTGGGACACAGTTCCTAGAGGTGCTGACTCTCACAGGGACACAGTTGCTGAAGGTGCTGACTCTCACTGGGGGACAGTTCCTGAAGGTGCTGACTCTCACTGGGGGCAGTTCCTGAAGGTGTTGACTCTCACTGGGTCACAGTTCCTGAAGGTGCTGACTCTCACTGGGACACAGTTCCTAGAGGTGCTGACTCTCACAGGGACACAGTTGCTGAAGGTGCTGACTCTCACTGGGGTGAGTTCCTGAAGGTGCTGACTCTCACTGGGGGCAGTTCCTGAAGGTGCTGACTCTCACTGGGACACAGTTCCTGAAGGTGCTGACTCTCACTGGGACACAGTTCCTGAAGGTGCTGACTCTCACTGGGAGAGTTCCTGAAGGTGCTGACTCTCACTGGGACACAGTTCCTGAAGGTGCTGACTCTCACTGGGACACAGTTCCTGAAGGTGCTGACTCTCACTGGGACACAGTTCCTGAAGGTGCTGACTCTCACTAGGGGACAGTTCCTGAAGGTGCTAACTCTCACTGGGACACAGTTCCTGAAGGTGCTGACTCTCACTGGGAGAGTTCCTGAAGGTGCTGTCTCTCACTGGGACACAGTTCCTGAAGGTGCTGACTCTCACTGGAGACAGTTCCTGAAGGTGTTGACTCTCACGGGGACAGTTCCTGAAGGTGCTGACTCTCACTGGGCCACAGTTCCTAGAGGTGCTGACTCTCACAGGGACACAGTTGCTGAAGGTGCTGACTCTCCCTGGGGGACAGTTCCTGAAGGTGCTGACTCTCACTGGGACACAGTTCCTGAAGTTGCTGACTCTCACTGGGAGAGTTCCTGAAGGTGCTGTCTCTCACTGGGACACAGTTCCTGAAGGTGCTGACTCTCACTGGGGGACAGTTCCTGAAGGTGCTGAGTCTCACTGGGGGACAGTTCCTGAAGGTGCTAACTCTCACTGGAGACAGTTCCTGAAGGTGTTGACTCTCACTGGGGGACAGTTCCTGAAGGTGTTGACTCTCACTGGGACACAGTTCCTAGAGGTGCTGACTCTCACAGGGACACAGTTGCTGAAGGTGCTGACTCTCCCTGGGGGACAGTTCCTGAAGGTGCTGACTCTCACTGGGACACAGTTCCTAGAGGTGCTGACTCTCACAGGGACACAGTTGCTGAAGGTGCTGACTCTCCCTGGGGGACAGTTCCTGAAGGTGCTGACTCTCACTGGGACACAGTTCCTGAAGTTGCTGACTCTCACTGGGAGAGCTCCTGAAGGTGCTGTCTCTCACTGGGACACAGTTCCTGAAGGTGCTGACTCTCACTGGGGGACAGTTCCTGAAGGTGCTGACTCTCACTGGGGGACAGTTCCTGAAGGTGCTGACTCTCACTGGGGGACAGTTCCTGAAGGTGCTAACTCTCACTGGGACACAGTTCCTGAAGGTGCTGACTCTCACTGGGAGAGTTCCTGAAGGTGCTGACTCTCACTGGGACACAGTTCCTGAAGGTGCTGACTCTCACTGGAGACAGTTCCTGTAGGTGCTGACTCTCACTCGGGGACAGTTCCTGAAGGTGCTGACTCTCACTGGGACACAGTTGCTGAAGGTGCTGACTCTCACTGGGACACAGTTGCTGAAGGTGCTGACTCTCACTGGAGACAGTTCCTGAAGGTGCTGACTCTCACTGGGACATAGTTCCTGAAGGTGCTGACTCCCACTGGGACACAGTTCCTGAAGGTGCTGACTCTTACTGGGAGACAGTTCTTGAAGGTGCTGACTCCCACTGGGACACAGTTCCTGAAGGTGCTGACTCTTACTGGGAGACAGTTCCTGAAGGCGCTGACTCTCACTGGGGGACAGTTCCTGAAGGTGCTGTCTCTCACTGGGACACAGTCCCTGAAGGTGCTGACTCTCACTGGGATGGTGTTGCTCTTTTTAACCTTAGTCTATTTGCTCTGATTACGTCACCTTTGCTCATGAGTCGCCAGGTATCTTCATGATACCGCCACGTGGTTCAAGTTCAGGTTCAGGTTATGATTAATAACACAGCACATCGCTTAGTAAGGATTAAAACAGCGGTCATTTATTATATACAACAAGCAATATTAATACACTAATACTACTATCTATATAATAAACCTATCACTACTGGCCAATACTTAACTTTGGAAGAGCCCACCAGGTCAGGGAAACGAATGGCTTGTCCAATCAGATCTGGCCCGCGGGATTCAAAAGGCTGCTACAGGTCGGTGGCTAGGTGTCTCTACCGGATAGCGATCGCTGGATTCAAACTTACAGTTGCCGGTGGCTGGTCTTGCGAAGGTCTCGAGCAGGCAAAGATGAGAGAGAGCGATCTGAACTTGGACCCTCACTTTTATAGGGCCCAGGGGCTTCCCGCCTCCCGGGGCGGCCCTTGACCCTGAGTCCCAAGTGATTGGATTTGTCCCCAATCTCTGGGGTCGATGTGTCCAATGGTGAGGCGATTCCTCGATCGGGGGGTGGTCGCTCACCTGTCTTTGTTTCGGCCACTTAAGGCGCCGACAGGTCTGGCCCGGTATTCAATTGCTTATATGTTGCAATTGTTCCCGGGGATAGCCGATTAAACTGTGGATGGCTGAATAGATGGGCTGCAAACAGTCCTGAATGCAACTGCAAATACCTGGGTTGATGGGCTGTTGATAGCCCTGAGTATCGATCTGGGCTACGTTCCCAGAGCCCAATATGCAAACCTGTCTGCAGCTGCCTGCTTGTGTCTTGTTAGCTGCTTTTCCCAGCAGTCTTTCGGGTTAGCCGTTTCAAACTGGGTTTTGGCCAGATTAATCGGAACGCAGCCATTTTACATGGCTACAATGGTAAGGGGCCGTTTTGATGTGACAGACTCCGTTTCCCTCTAGGAATTTTCCAAATTCCCCACTTGTGAATGCCGTTCCGTTGTCCGACACCACTACCTCCGGAGGTCCATGTGTTGCAAACGAGGCCCTGAGCTTTTCAATTGTCGATGCTGTGCTTGCCGCATTTACCCGGTGGACTTTCAACCATTTGGAGTGGGCGTCCACTATCACCAAAAACATGGGAGCCCAAGAAAGGGCCGGCGTGGTCAATATGCAGGCGGGTCCACGGTCTGCCTGGCCATTCCCACGGGTGCAATGGCGCAGCTGGTGGCACTCTTTGCCCCTGTTGGCACTCCTGGCACCGACGTACCAAGGCTGCTATGTCTGTGTCCAATCCTGGCCACCAAACGTAGCTTCGAGCCAGCATCTTTATTTTAGACACCCCTGGGTGTCCGTGATGTAACTCGGTTAAGATTGCCCGACGGCCCTGAGCTGGGACTATTACCCGGGTTCCCCATAATAGGATACCGTCTTCTACGGTTATTTGGTCCCTTCTGCTCCAGTATGGGTGCATCTGGGGCTCCACTGGTCTCTCCAGTTCCCCTGTTAGCAGTAAATGCTTCATCTTGGCTAAAACTGGGTTTTTTTGCGTCCACAACCGAATATGTTGTGCATCCACTGGTAGGGTGTCCAAAACATTTAGAGTCATTACTGTTTCCTCTACTTTCGGTATCAGCGGCGGGGTGTCTGGGAGGGGAAGTCTGCTCAAAGCATCTGCATTTGCTACTCGCGTTCCCGGTCTGTGCTCCAGAACGTATCTATAAGCTGCCAGTAGCAATGCCCACCGTTGGAGTCTAGCTGATGCAATCGGGAGTATTGACTGGTCTTCTTTTAATAACCCTAATAACGGCTTATGGTCCGTCACGATGGTGAATTTCCGCCCGTACAGATACTGGTGACATTTTGTTACGGCAAATATCACCGCCAGTCCTTCCTTCTCGATTTGGGCGTACTTTCTCTCAGCCATCGCCAAGGTCCGCGAAGCATAGGCTATTGGCCGTTCTTCCCCATTCCTTCCTCTATGGGCTAAGACGGCTCCTACCCCGTAAGGTGATGCGTCACACGTGACCACCAACTCCTTCCTTGGGTCATAATGCTCTTGGACATTTTCGGATGACAGCTGTTCCTTAATGTCCCTAAATGCTCGGTTTTGGCGGGCGGACCATTTCCATTCTTGTCCCTTTTTTAGTAGCTGGTGGAGGGGTTCTAGGATGGACGCCCTATTTTCAATAAATTTGCCATAATAGGTTACCAACCCTAGAAATGATCGTAGCTCCTGGACTGTGGTGGGAGCTGGGGCTTCTTTTATTGCCCTTACTCTGTCTTCCAATGGGTGTAAACCCGACTCGTCTACTTTATATCCCAGGTACGTCACTTGTGGGGCCAGAAAAACACATTTTTCTCTTTTCAGCGGTACGCCTGCCTTTGCGAAATGCCTGAGCACTTCCTCCAGGTTCCTTAAGTGTTCCCTGTTTGTCCTTCCCGTGATTAAGACATCGTCCAAATACATCGCCACCTGCGGTAGGCCCTGCAGAATATTTTCCATCGTACGCTGGAATATAGCGCAGGCTGATGACACTCCGAAAGGTAGCCTAGTATAACGAAAAAGTCCCTTCAGGGTGTTGATGGTAGCGAACTTCTGGGAGTCCTTGTCCAGTTTTAACTGCAGGTAGGCGTGGCTCATGTCCAGTTTCGTGAACATAAGCCCACCTGCGAATTTGGCATATAGGTCGTCTATTTTCGGGATCGGGTATTTGTCCAGCAGTGCGTATTTGTTTACCGTCTGTTTGAAATCTCCAGAGACGTATCGAGCCGTCTGGCTTCAAAATTGGTACCACCGGCGCTGCCCATTCCGAGAACTGTACTGGTCTGATAATGCCGTCGCGCCGTAACCTTTCTATTTCCACATCTACTTTCTTCCTGAATGCAAAAGGTACCGGCCTGGCCTTACAACATTTCGGAAGGGCTTCTGGGTCCACGTGCAAAGTTGCTTTGACGCCTATAATTTCCCCCAAACCTTCTTGGAAGACCTCCGGGTATTTTTGGAGTACTCCACTCAACTGCCCGCTTCCACTCTGGAAAATTGTCATCCAATCTAAGTTTAGGTCTTTCAGCCAGTTCCGTCCTATTAACTTTGGTCCGGAGCCCTCTACTATCGTCAATGGTAATCTGAGCAATTGTTTGTCATATTCCACGGGTACATGAGTCGTGCCTAGAACTTCCAGGGGATCCCCCGTGTCGGTTTTAAGTTTTGTCGATGTTTTTGTTAGGGTTAGTGGCTGGAGACAATCTTTGATTTTTAAAAATGCTGCCACTCCCATTACTGATACGGCCGCACCCATGTCCATTTCCATTATTGTCGGCCGACCGTTCACCCGTGGGGTAATCTTAATAGGTTCTGCTTTCTTCGTCGCAATATTATATAACTGTTCCCCTTCGGAGGAGGATGGGGCATCTAGGTTGTGTACTTCCCTGCGTCCCCACCTGCTATTCCTCTTTTGCCACCTCCTTCTAGGGTTTCTGTCGCTGTTACCCCGCTCTGTCTGGTGCCAGAAACGGTCCTCCTCTGTGAGCCGTCTGGGGGAGCCTCAACCGGTAGTTCCCTCTGTCTCCAGTTAGTCCTAGCAGACTTGGGGGCAGTTCTGGGGTTTTCCTTTGGCCCTCTATTCCTCAGGCTTTTCCTGAGGGCAGCTATCTGGTAGCTGGACCCGTTGTGGTAGTCCCTCTCCCAGGTATCTACCTCCATTGGCGTGCCCTGTAGTTCCTGCGCCCCACTTGCTGCCTTTTCGAGGGACAGTGCGGAGCTGTAACGCCCGCCTGCAGTCTATCTACGTTTCCGCCAACAGGCGCTGCTGTATTGTGAGGTTGTTTATGCCACACACTAACCGGTCCCGAAGCATTTCATTTAGCGTCGGGCCGAACTCACATTTTTCCGCCAGCCTTCTCAGGCGGGTCAAGAAATTTGTGACTTGACTCTCGGTCTTCCCGCTTCGTTGTGTAGAATCTGTACCTACGCAAAATGAGGGGTGGTTTTGGGTCATAGTGCTCTTCCACCAATGCTGCTAGCACTCCAGTCAACTTAAGACTGCCTCACTAAGCCTACACAGGTGCTTATATGGGCCCCTCAATGAGCTATCATTGAGGGAGCTCATACTCCAATTGGCCAACCAATAATGCCAATTGGAGGTCATTACAGGTGGTGTTGAGGGAATTTCTGGGGTGGGATTCTCCGAAATGGAGACAGAGTGTTCGCGCCGCCGTGAACACCGTTGAGGTTCATGACGGCGCGAAACAGCCACTATCCCAACCGATTCAGGGCCCGATAATGGGCTAGGAGCGGCGCTGCGTCATTTACGCGCGCCAGGCCTTGGAGCCGCGTCAAGGCGCATACATGACGCGGCCGGCATCGCATAACTGGCGTCACCCGCGCATGCGTGGTTGCCGTCCTCTCCGAGTCCGCCTCGCAAGAAGATGTCAGACGGATCTTGCGGGGCTGCGGAAGAAGGGAGGTCCTCCTTCATAGAGGACGGCCCGATGATCGGTGGGCACCGATCGTGGGCCAGACCCCATTTGAGGCCCCCCCCCCGGTGCAGGAACCCCCCTCCCCCACCCGCAGGCCGCCACCCCCAGCGTTCCCGCGCTGTTCCCGCCGGCAGCGACCAGGTGTGGACGGCGCCGGGTGGAACCCGCCGTTTTGGCCTGGCCGCTCGGCCCATCCGGCCTGAGAATAGCGGGGGTGCCGGAGAATCGCCATTTTGGGTGTCTTGGGCGATTCTCCGGCCTGCGGCCCGCGGAACTCGACCGGGCCGTTCTCGCCGCTTGGGAGAATCGCGGGAGGGCGTCGGACCGGCGTCCCCGGAAATTTTGGCGGCCCAGGCGATTATCCCAACCGGCGCGGGAGTGGAGAATCTCGGCCCTGATCTCTCTGGTTTCTATTTCTAATAAGTATTTCCATGATGCCTGAAATTGATGTCAGTCACTTATTGCTGTGGTTTAATGTAAACCTGCTTGTGACAATAATAAAGATTATTGTTGTTTAGTCTGAGCCGAGATTTGGTCTGTTTATGGAGCTCCATCCGGGCACTTCAGCTGTTGGCAGTGATTCTCCGCTGGTGCAGTGTCTGTGTGGCTCGCCTCTCTCAACTGTAAGATTTTAGATGCTGACACAGAAAACACAGCATATAAAGTCTTACTGTTCTGTGAGACTCGCCGTCTCTCTGCTGCTCCACAGTCTCTTCCTCACCACCTAGAACACAACAAGACAATTAGTAATGGTCACCCCACACCCCCTTCACCCACCACCTCCCCAAACCACGCTGAACCCCACCAGCAGGGCTCAGTGGGTCAGTGACCTGCCCAGTGGCCCAGTGTGCTTTCTGGGGGGTCAGTGTATTGTCCTGGAGATCAGTGCCTTGTCCAGTTGGTCAGACTCTAGTCCAGGGGGTCAGTGCCCTGCGCAGTGTGATATTGACCTGTCCGGGGGTCAGTGTCCTGGGCAGTGTGATATTGACCTGTCCAGAGGGTCAGTGTCCTGGGCAGTGTGATATTGACCTGTCCAGTAGGTCAGTGTCCTGGGCAGTGTGATATTGACCTGTCCAGAGGGTCAGTGTCCTGGGCAGTGTGATATTGACCTGTCCAGGGGGTCAGTGTCCTGGGCAGTGTGATAGTGACCTGTCCAGTGAGTCAGTGTCCTGCGCAGTGTGATATTGACCTGTCCTGTGAGTCAGTGTCCTGCGCAATGTGATATTGAACTGTCCAGAGGGACGGTGTCCTGGGCAGTGTGATATTGACCTGTCCAGTAGGTCAGTGTCCTGGGCAGTGCGATATTGAATTGTCCAGGGGGTCAGTGTCCTGGGCAGTGTGAAATTGACCTGTCCACGGGGTCAGTGTCCTGCGCAGTGTGATATTGACCTGTCCAGTGAGTCAGTGTCCTGGGCAGTGTGATATTGAATTGTCCAGGGGGTCAGTGTCCTGGGCAGTGTGAAATTGACCTGTCCACGGGGTCAGTGTCCTGGGCAGTGTGAAATTGACCTGTCCACGGGGTCAGTCCTTTATCCAGTGGTTCAGTCTCTAGTCGTAGGTCAGTGTCCTGCCTGTGGGTCAGTCCCAAGCCCAGTGGTGCAGTGCCCTGATCAGTGCATCAGTCTCTTGACCAGTAGGTCACTGTTCTCTCCATTCTGTCAGTGCCTTGTCCAGTGGGTCAGTGTTTTGTCCAGTGGGTCAGTGTCTTGTCCAGGGGGTCAGTGTCCTGTACAGTATAATATTGACCTGTCGAGTGGGTCAGTGTCCTGTACAGTGTAATATTGACCTGTCCAGGGGGTCATTGTCTTGTACAGTGTGATATTGACCTGTCCAGTGGGTCAGTGTCCTGGGCAATGTGATATTGACCTGTCCAGGGGGTCAGTGTCCTGGGCATTGTGATATTGACCTGTCCAGTGAGTCAGTGTCCTGCGCAGTGTGATATTGACCTGTCCAGGGGGTCAGTGTCTTGGGCAGTGTGATATTGACCTGTCCAGTGAGTCAGTGTCCTGCGCAGTGTGATATTGAATTGTCCAGGGGGTCAGTGTCCTGGGCAGTGTGAAATTGACCTATCCACGGGGTCAGTGTCCTGGGCAGTGTGATATTGACCTGTGCAGGGGGCAGTGTCCTGGGCAGTGTGAAATTGACCTGTCCAGGATCAGTCTCCTGGGCAGTGTGAAATTGACCTGTCCACGGGGTCAGTCCTTTATCCAGTGGTTCAGTCTCTAGTCGTAGGTCAGTGTCCTGCCTGTGGGTCAGTCCCAAGCCCAGTGGTGCAGTGCCCTGATCAGTGCATCAGTCTCTTGACCAGTAGGTCACTGTTCTCTCCATTCTGTCAGTGCCTTGTCCAGTGGGTCAGTGTTTTGTCCAGTGGGTCAGTGTCTTGTCCAGCGGGTCAGTGTCCTGTACAGTGTGATATTGACCTGTCCAGGGGGTCATTGTCTTGTACAGTGTGATATTGACCTGTCCAGTGGGTCAGTGTCCTGGGCAATGTGATATTGACCTGTCCAGGGGGTCAGTGCCCTGGGCAGTGTGATATTGACCTGTCCAGGGTGTCAGTGTCCTGGGCAGTGTGATATTGACCTGTCCAGGGGGTCAGTGTCTTGGGCAGTGTGATATTGACCTGTCCAGGGGGTCAGTGTCTTGGGCAGTGTGATATTGACCTGTCCAGGGGGTCAGTGACCTGTACAGTGTGATATTGACCTGTCGAGTGGGTCAGTGTCCTGTACAGTGTGATATTGACCTGTCCAGGGGGTCATTGTCTTGTACAGTGTGATATTGACCTGTCCAGTGGGTCAGTGTCCTGGGCAATGTGATATTGACATGTCCAGGGGGTCAGTGTCCTGTACAGTGTGATATTGACCTGTCCAGGGGGTCAGTGTCTTGGGCAGTGCGATATTGACCTGTCCAGGGTGTCAGTGTCCTGGGCAGTGTGATATTGACCTGTCCAGGGGGTCAGTGACCTGTACAGTGTGATATTGACCTGTCCAGGGGGTCAGTGTCCTGGGCAATGTGATATTGACCTGTCCAGGGGGTCAGTGTCCTGTACAGTGTGATATTGACCTGTCCAGGGGGTCAGTGTCCTGGGCAGTGTGATATTGACCTGTCCAGGGGGTCAGTGTCCTGTACAGTGTGATATTGACCTGTCCAGGGGGTCAGTGTCCTGCGCAGTGCGATATTGAATTGTCCAGGGGGTCAGTGTCCTGGGCAGTGTGAAATTGACCTGTCCACGGGGTCAGTGTCCTGCGCAGTGTGATATTGACCTGTCCACGGGGTCAGTGTCCTGGGCAGTGTGAAATTGACCTGTCCACGGGGTCAGTGTCCTGGGCAGTGTGAAATTGACCTGTCCACGGGGTCAGTCCTTTATCCAGTGGTTCAGTCTCTAGTCGTAGGTCAGTGTCCTGCCTGTGGGTCAGTCCCAAGCCCAGTGGTGCAGTGCCCTGATCAGTGCATCAGTCTCTTGACCAGTAGGTCACTGTCCTCTCCATTCTGTCAGTGCCTTGTCCAGTGGGTCAGTGTTTTGTCCAGTGGGTCAGTGTCTTGTCCAGTGGGTCAGTGTCCTGTACAGTGTGATATTGACCTGTCCAGGGTGTCAGTGTCCTGGGCAGTGTGATATTGACCTGTCCAGGCGGTCAGTGTCTTGGGCAGTGTGATATTGACCTGTCCAGGGTGTCAGTGTCCTGGGCAGTGTGATATTGACCTGTCCAGGGGGTCAGTGACCTGTACAGTGTGATATTGACCTGTCCAGGGGGTCAGTGTCCTGGGCAATTTGATATTGACCTGTCCAGGGGGTCAGTGTCCTGTACAGTGTGATATTGACCTGTCCAGGGGGTCAGTGTCCTGGGCAGTGTGATATTGACCTGTCCAGGGGGTCAGTGTCCTGTACAGTGTGATATTGACCTGTCCAGGGGGTCAGTGTCCTGGGCAGTGTGATATTGACCTGTCCAGGGTGTCAGTGTCCTGGGCAGTGTGATATTGACCTGTCCAGGGGTCAGTGACCTGTACAGTGTGATATTGACCTGTCCAGGGGGTCAGTGATCTGTACAATGTGATATTGACCTGTCCAGTAGGTCAGTCTCCTGGGCAGTGTGATATTGACCTGTCCAGGGGGCAGTGTCCTGGGCAGTGTGATGTTGACCTGTCCAGGGGTCAGTCTCCTGGGCAGTATGATTTTGACCTGTCCAGGGGGTCAGTATCCTGTACAATGTGATATTGACCTGTCCAGGGGTTCAGTGTCCTGGGCAGTGTGATGTTGACCTGTCCAGGGGGCAGTCTGCTGGGCAGTGTGATATTGACCTGTCCAGGCGGTCAGTATCCTGTACAGTGTGATATTGACCTGTCCAGGGGGTCAGTGGCCTGGGCAGTGTGATATTGACCTGTCCAGGGGGTCAGTGTCCTGGGCAGTGTGATATTGACCTGTCCAGGGGGTCAGTGGCCTGGGCAGTGTGATATTGACCTGTCCAGTGAGTCTGTGTCCTCGGCACTGTGATATTGACCTGTCCAGGGGGTCAGTATCCTGGGCAGTGTGATATTGACCTGTCCAGGGGGTCAGTGGCCTGGGCAGTGTGATATTGACCTGTCCAGGGGGTCAGTATCCTGGGCAGTATGATATTGACCTGTCCAGGGGGTCAGTATCCTGGGCAGTGTGATATTGACCTGTCCAGGGGGTCAGTGGCCTGGGCAGTGTGATATTGACCTGGGCAGAGTGATATTGACCTGTCCAGTGAGTCAGTGTCCTGGGCAGAGTGATATTGAGCTGTCCAGGGGGTCAATGTCCTGGGCAGAGTGATATTGATCTGTCCACGGGGCCAGTGTCCTGGGCAGTGTGATATTGACTTGTCCAGGGGGTCAGTGTCCTGCGCAGTGTGATATTGACCTGTCCTGGGGGTCAGTGTCCTGGGCAGTGTGATATTGGCCTGTCCAGTGGGTCAGTATCCTGGGCAGTGTGATATTGACCTGTCCAGGACTAAGTTTCCTGGGCAGTCTGATATTGACCTGTCCAGTGGGTCAGTGTCCTGGGCAGTGTGATATTGACCTGTCCAGGGGGTCTGTGTCCTGGGCAGTGTGATATGGACCTGTCCAGTGGGTCACTGTCCTGTGCAGAGTGATATTGACCTGTCCAGGGGGTCAGTGTCCTGGGCAGTGTGATATTGACCTGTCCAGTGAGTCAGTGTCCTGGGCAGTGTGATATTGACCTGTCCAGTGGGTCAGTGTCCTGTGCAGAGTGATACTGACCTGTCCAGGTGGTCCGTGACCTGGGCAGTGTGATATTGACCTGTCCAGGGGGTCTGTGTCCTGGGCAGTGTGATATTGACCTGTCCAGTGTGTCAGTGTCCTGTGCAGAGTGATATTGACCTGTCCAGTGGGTCAGTGTCCGGTACAGTGTGATATTGAACTGTACAGTGGGTCAGTGTCCTGGGCAGTGTGATATTGACCTGTCCACTGAGTCAGTGTCCTGTACAGTGTGATATTGAACTGTCCAGGGGGTCAGTGTCCTGGGCAGAGTGATATTGACCTGTCCAGGGGGTCAGTGTCCTGGGCAGTGTGAAATTGACCTGTCCTGGAGGTCAGTGTCCTGGGCAGTGTGATATTGGCCTGTCCAGTGGGTCAGTGTCCTGTACAGTGTGATATTGAACAATCCAGGGGGTCAGTGTTCTGGGCAGTGTGATATTGACCTGTACAGTGGGTCAGTGCCCTGGGCAGTGTGATATTGATCTGTCCAGTGGGTCAGTGTCCTGGGCAGTGTGAATTTGACCTGTCCACTGAGTCAGTGTCCTGTACAGTGTGATATTGAACTGTCCAGGGGGTCAGTGTCCAGGGCAGTGTGATATTGACCTGTACAGTGGGTCAGTGCCCTGGGCAGTGTGATGCTGACCTGTCCTGGTAGTCAGTGTCCTGGGCAGTGTGATATTGACCTGTCCACGGGGTCAGTGTCCTGGGCAGTGTGATATTGACTTGTCCAGGGGGTCAGTGTCCTGCGCAGAGTGATATTGACCTGTCCAGGGGGTCAGTGTCCTGGGCAGTGTGATATTGGCCTGTCCAGTGGGTCAGTATCCTGGGCAGTGTGATATTGAACTGTCCAGTGGGAGAGTGCCTTGGGCAGTGTGATATTGACCTGTCCAGTGAGGCAGTGTCCTGGGCAATGTGATATTGACCTGTGCAGGGGGTCAGTGTCCTGGGCAATGTGATATTGACCTGCCCAGGGGGTCAGTGGCCTTGGCAGTGTGATATTGGCTTGTCCAGTGAGTCAGTGTCCTGTACAGTGTGATATTGACCTGTCCAGGGGGTCAGTGTCCTGGGCAGTGTGATATTGACCTGTCCAGGGGGTCAGTGTCCTGTACAGTGTGATATTGACCTGCCCAGGCGGTCAGAGTCCTGCGCAGTGTGATATTCACCTGTCCAGGGGGCCAGTGTCCTGGGCAGTGTGATATTGACCTCTCCAGGGGGTCAATGTCCTGTTCAGTGTGATATTGACCTGTCCAGGGGGTCAGTGTCCTGGGCAGTGTGATATGGACCTGTCCAGTGGGTCAGTGTCCTGTGCAGAGTGATATTGACCTGTCCAGGGGGTCAGTGTCCTGGGCAGTGTGATATTGACCTGTCCAGTGAGTCAGTGTCCTGGGCAGTGTGATATTGACCTGTCCAGTGGGTCAGTGTCCTGTGCAGAGTGATATTGACCTGTCCAGTGGGTCAGTGTCTGGTACAGTGTGATACTGACCTGTCCAGGTGGTCAGTGACCTGGGCAGTGTGATATTGACCTGTCCAGGGGGTCTGTGCCCTGGGCAGTGTGATATTGACCTGTCCAGTGGGTCAGTGTCCTGTGCAGAGTGATATTGACCTGTCCAGTGGGTCAGTGTCCGGTACAGTGTGATATTGAACTGTCCAGTGGGTCAGTGTCCTGGGCAGTGTGATATTGACCTCTCCACTGAGTCAGTGTCCTGTACAGTGTGATATTGAATTGTCCAGGGGGTCAGTGTCCTGGGCAGAGTGATATTGACCTGTCCAGGGGGTCAGTGCCCTGGGCAGTGTGAAATTGACCTGTCCACTGAGTCAGTGTCCTGTACAGTGTGATATTGAACTGTCCAGGGGGTCAGTGTCCTGGGCAGTGTGATATTGACCTGTACAGTGGGTCAGTGCCCTGGGCAGTGTGATATTGATCTGTCCAGTGGGTCAGTGTCCTGGGCAGTGTGAAATTGACCTGTCCACTGAGTCAGTGTCCTGTACAGTGTGATATTGAACTGCCCAGGGGATCAGTGTCCTGGGCAGTGTGATATTGACCTGTACAGTGGGTCAGTGCCCTGGGCAGTGTGATACTGACCTGTCCAGGTAGTCAGTGACCTGGGCAGTGTGATATTGACCTGTCCAGGGGGTCAGTATCCTGGGCAGTGTGATATTGACCTGTCCACTGAGTCAGTGTCCTGTCCAGTGTGATATTGACCTTCCCAGAGGGTCAGTGTCCTGGGCAGTGTGATATTGACCTGTCCACGGGGTCAGTGTCCTGGGCAGTGTGATATTGACTTGTCCAGGGGGTCAGTGTCCTGCGCAGAGTGATATTGACCTGTCCAGGGGATCAGTGTCCTGGGCAGTGTGATATTGGCCTGACCAGTGGGTCAGTATACTGGGCAGTGTGATATTGAACTGTCCAGGAGTCAGTGTCCTGGGCAGAGTGATATTGACCTGTCCAGTGGGCGAGTGCCCTGGGCAGTGTGATATTGACCTGTCCAGTGAGGCAGTGTCCTGGGCAGTGTGATATTGACCTGTGCAGGGGGTCAGTGTCCTGGGCAATGTGATATTGACCCGTCCAGGGGGTCAGTGGCCTGGGCAGTGTGATATTGGCTTGTCCAGTGAGTCAGTGTCCTGTACAGTGTGATATTGACCTGTCCAGGGGGTCAGTGTCCTGGGCAGTGTGAAATTGACCTGTCCACTGAGTCAGTGTCCTGTACAGTGTGATATTGAACTGTCCAGGGGGTCAGTGTCCTGGGCAGTGTGATATTGACCTGTACAGTGGGTCAGTGCCCTGGGCAGTGTGATATTGATCTGTCCAGTGGGTCAGTGTCCTGGGCAGTGTGAAATTGACCTGTCCACTGAGTCAGTGTCCTGTACAGTGTGATATTGAACTGTCCAGGGGATCAGTGTCCTGGGCAGTGTGATATTGACCTGTACAGTGGGTCAGTGCCCTGGGCAGTGTGATACTGACCTGTCCAGGTAGTCAGTGACCTGGGCAGTGTGATATTGACCTGTCCAGGGGGTCAGTATCCTGGGCAGTGTGATATTGACCTGTCCACTGAGTCAGTGTCCTGTCCAGTGTGATATTGACCTTCCCAGAGGGTCAGTGTCCTGGGCAGTGTGATATTGACCTGTCCACGGGGTCAGTGTCCTGGGCAGTGTGATATTGACTTGTCCAGGGGGTCAGTGTCCTGCGCAGAGTGATATTGGCCTGTCCAGGGGTCAGTGTCCTGGGCAGTGTGATATTGGCCTGTCCAGTGGGTCAGTATCCTGGGCAGTGTGATATTGAACTGTCCAGGAGTCAGTGTCCTGGGCAGAGTGATATTGACCTGTCCAGTGGGCGAGTGCCCTGGGCAGTGTGATATTGACCTGTCCAGTGAGGCAGTGTCCTGGGCAGTGCGATATTGACCTGTGCAGGGGGTCAGTGTCCTGGGCAATGTGATATTGACCCGTTCAGGGGTCAGTGGCCTGGGCAATGTGATATTGGCTTGTCCAGTGAGTCAGTGTCCTGTACAGTGTGATATTGACCTGTCCAGGGGGTCAGTGTCCTGGGCAGTGTGATATTGACCTGTCCAGGGGGTCAGTGTCCTGGGCAGTGTGATATTGACCTGCCCAGGCGGTCAGTGTCCTGGGCAGTGTGATATTGACCTGTCCAGGGGGTCACTGTCCTGGGCAGTGTGATATTGACCTATCCAGGGGGTCAGTGTCCTGGGCAGTGTGATATTGACCTGTCCAGGGGGTCAGTGTCCTGGGCAGTGTGATATTGACCTGCCCAGGCGGTCAGAGTCCTGCGCAGTGTGATATTGACCTGTCCAGTGGGTCAGTGTCCTGGGCAGTGTGATATTGACCTGTCCAGGGGGTCACTGTCCTGGGCAGTGTGATATTGACCTGTCCAGTGAGTCAGTGTCCTGGGCAGTGTGATATTGACCTGTCCAGGGGGTCAGTGGCCTGGGCAGTGTGATATTGACCTGTCCAGGGGGTCAGTATCCTGGGCAGTATGATATTGACCTGTCCAGGGGGTCAGTATCCTGGGCAGTGTGATATTGACCTGTCCAGGGGGTCAGTGGCCTGGGCAGTGTGATATTGACCTGGGCAGAGTGATATTGACCTGTCCAGTGAGTCAGTGTCCTGGGCAGAGTGATATTGAGCTGTCCAGGGGGTCAATGTCCTGGGCAGAGTGATATTGATCTGTCCACGGGGCCAGTGTCCTGGGCAGTGTGATATTGACTTGTCCAGGGGGTCAGTGTCCTGCGCAGTGTGATATTGACCTGTCCTGGGGGTCAGTGTCCTGGGCAGTGTGATATTGACTTGTCCAGTGGGTCAGTATCCTGGGCAGTGTGATATTGACCTGTCCAGGACTAAGTTTCCTGGGCAGTCTGATATTGACCTGTCCAGTGGGTCAGTGTCCTGGGCAGTGTGATATTGACCTGTCCAGGGGGTCTGTGTCCTGGGCAGTGTGATATGGACCTGTCCAGTGGGTCAGTGTCCTGTGCAGAGTGATATTGACCTGTCCAGGGGGTCAGTGTCCTGGGCAGTGTGATATTGACCTGTCCAGTGAGTCAGTGTCCTGGGCAGTGTGATATTGACCTGTCCAGTGGGTCAGTGTCCTGTGCAGAGTGATATTGACCTGTCCAGTGGGTCAGTGTCTGGTACAGTGTGATACTGACCTGTCCAGGTGGTCCGTGACCTGGGCAGTGTGATATTGACCTGTCCAGGGGGTCTGTGTCCTGGGCAGTGTGATATTGACCTGTCCAGTGTGTCAGTGTCCTGTGCAGAGTGATATTGACCTGTCCAGTGGGTCAGTGTCCGGTACAGTGTGATATTGAACTGTCCAGGGGGTCAGTGTCCTGGGCAGAGTGATATTGACCTGTCCAGGGGGTCAGTGTCCTGGGCAGTGTGAAATTGACCTGTCCTGGAGGTCAGTGTCCTGGGCAGTGTGATATTGGCCTGTCCAGTGGGTCAGTGTCCTGTACAGTGTGATATTGAACAATCCAGGGGGTCAGTGTTCTGGGCAGTGTGATATTGACCTGTACAGTGGGTCAGTGCCCTGGGCAGTGTGATATTGATCTGTCCAGTGGGTCAGTGTCCTGGGCAGTGTGAATTTGACCTGTCCACTGAGTCAGTGTCCTGTACAGTGTGATATTGAACTGTCCAGGGGGTCAGTGTCCAGGGCAGTGTGATATTGACCTGTACAGTGGGTCAGTGCCCTGGGCAGTGTGATGCTGACCTGTCCTGGTAGTCAGTGTCCTGGGCAGTGTGATATTGACCTGTCCACGGGGTCAGTGTCCTGGGCAGTGTGATATTGACTTGTCCAGGGGGTCAGTGTCCTGGGCAGTGTGATATTGGCCTGTCCAGTGGGTCAGTATCCTGGGCAGTGTGATATTGAACTGTCCAGTGGGAGAGTGCCTTGGGCAGTGTGATATTGACCTGTCCAGTGAGGCAGTGTCCTGGGCAATGTGATATTGACCTGTGCAGGGGGTCAGTGTCCTGGGCAATGTGATATTGACCTGCCCAGGGGGTCAGTGGCCTGGGCAGTGTGATATTGGCTTGTCCAGTGAGTCAGTGTCCTGTACAGTGTGATATTGACCTGTCCAGGGGGTCAGTGTCCTGGGCAGTGTGACATTGACCTGTCCAGGGGGTCAGTGTCCTGTACAGTGTGATATTGACCTGCCCAGGTGGTCAGAGTCCTGCGCAGTGTGATATTCACCTGTCCAGGGGGCCAGTGTCCTGGGCAGTGTGATATTGACCTCTCCAGGGGGTCAATGTCCTGTTCAGTGTGATATTGACCTGTCCAGGGGGTCAGTGTCCTGGGCAGTGTGATATGGACCTGTCCAGTGGGTCAGTGTCCTGTGCAGAGTGATATTGACCTGTCCAGGGGGTCAGTGTCCTGGGCAGTGTGATATTGACCTGTCCAGTGAGTCAGTGTCCTGGGCAGTGTGATATTGACCTGTCCAGTGGGTCAGTGTCCTGTGCAGAGTGATATTGACCTGTCCAGTGGGTCAGTGTCTGGTACAGTGTGATACTGACCTGTCCAGGTGGTCAGTGACCTGGGCAGTGTGATATTGACCTGTCCAGGGGGTCTGTGCCCTGGGCAGTGTGATATTGACCTGTCCAGTGGGTCAGTGTCCTGTGCAGAGTGATATTGACCTGTCCAGTGGGTCAGTGTCCGGTACAGTGTGATATTGAACTGTCCAGTGGGTCAGTGTCCTGGGCAGTGTGATATTGACCTGTCCACTGAGTCAGTGTCCTGTACAGTGTGATATTGAACTGTCCAGGGGGTCAGTGTCCTGGGCAGAGTGATATTGACCTGTCCAGGGGGTCAGTGTCCTGGGCAGTGTGAAATTGACCTGTCCACTGAGTCAGTGTCCTGTACAGTGTGATATTGAACTGTCCAGGGGGTCAGTGTCCTGGGCAGTGTGATATTGACCTGTACAGTGGGTCAGTGCCCTGGGCAGTGTGATATTGATCTGTCCAGTGGGTCAGTGTCCTGGGCAGTGTGAAATTGACCTGTCCACTGAGTCAGTGTCCTGTACAGTGTGATATTGAACTGTCCAGGGGGTCAGTGTCCTGGGCAGAGTGATATTGACCTGTCCAGGGGGTCAGTGTCCTGGGCAGTGTGAAATTGACCTGTCCACTGAGTCAGTGTCCTGTACAGTGCGATATTGAACTGTCCAGGGGGTCAGTGTCCTGGGCAGTGTGATATTGACCTGTACAGTGGGTCAGTGCCCTGGGCAGTGTGATATTGATCTGTCCAGTGGGTCAGTGTCCTGGGCAGTGTGAAATTGACCTGTCCACTGAGTCAGTGTCCTGTACAGTGTGATATTGAACTGTCCAGGGGATCAGTGTCCTGGGCAGTGTGATATTGACCTGTACAGTGGGTCAGTGCCCTGGGCAGTGTGATACTGACCTGTCCAGGTAGTCAGTGACCTGGGCAGTGTGATATTGACCTGTCCAGGGGGTCAGTATCCTGGGCAGTGTGATATTGACCTGTCCACTGAGTCAGTGTCCTGTCCAGTGTCATATTGACCTTCCCAGAGGGTCAGTGTCCTGGGCAGTGTGATATTGACCTGTCCATGGGGTCAGTGTCCTGGGCAGTGTGATATTGACTTGTCCAGGGGGTCAGTGTCCTGCGCAGAGTGATATTGACCTGTCCAGGGGATCAGTGTCCTGGGCAGTGTGATATTGGCCTGTCCAGTGGGTCAGTATACTGGGCAGTGTGATATTGAACTGTCCAGGAGTCAGTGTCCTGGGCAGAGTGATATTGACCTGTCCAGTGGGCGAGTGCCCTGGGCAGTGTGATATTGACCTGTCCAGTGAGGCAGTGTCCTGGGCAGTGTGATATTGACCTGTGCAGGGGGTCAGTGTCCTGGGCAATGTGATATTGACCCGTCCAGGGGGTCAGTGGCCTGGGCAGTGTGATATTGGCTTGTCCAGTGAGTCAGTGTCCTGTACAGTGTGATATTGACCTGTCCAGGGGGTCAGTGTCCTGGGCAGTGTGAAATTGACCTGTCCACTGAGTCAGTGTCCTGTACAGTGTGATATTGAACTGTCCAGGGGGTCAGTGTCCTGGGCAGTGTGATATTGACCTGTACAGTGGGTCAGTGCCCTGGGCAGTGTGATATTGATCTGTCCAGTGGGTCAGTGTCCTGGGCAGTGTGAAATTGACCTGTCCACTGAGTCAGTGTCCTGTACAGTGTGATATTGAACTGTCCAGGGGATCAGTGTCCTGGGCAGTGTGATATTGACCTGTACAGTGGGTCAGTGCCCTGGGCAGTGTGATACTGACCTGTCCAGGTAGTCAGTGACCTGGGCAGTGTGATATTGACCTGTCCAGGGGGTCAGTATCCTGGGCAGTGTGATATTGACCTGTCCACTGAGTCAGTGTCCTGTCCAGTGTGATATTGACCTTCCCAGAGGGTCAGTGTCCTGGGCAGTGTGATATTGACCTGTCCACGGGGTCAGTGTCCTGGGCAGTGTGATATTGACTTGTCCAGGGGGTCAGTGTCCTGCGCAGAGTGATATTGACCTGTCCAGGGGTCAGTGTCCTGGGCAGTGTGATATTGGCCTGTCCAGTGGGTCAGTATCCTGGGCAGTGTGATATTGAACTGTCCAGGAGTCAGTGTCCTGGGCAGAGTGATATTGACCTGTCCAGTGGGCGAGTGCCCTGGGCAGTGTGATATTGACCTGTCCAGTGAGGCAGTGTTCTGGGCAGTGTGATATTGACCTGTGCAGGGGGTCAGTGTCCTGGGCAATGTGATATTGACCCGTTCAGGGGGTCAGTGGCCTGGGCAATGTGATATTGGCTTGTCCAGTGAGTCAGTGTCCTGTACAGTGTGATATTGACCTGTCCAGGGGGTCAGTGTCCTGGGCAGTGTGATATTGACCTGTCCAGGGGGTCAGTGTCCTGGGCAGTGTGATATTGACCTGCCCAGGCGGTCAGTGTCCTGGGCAGTGTGATATTGACCTGTCCAGGGGGTCACTGTCCTGGGCAGTGTGATATTGACCTGTCCAGGGGGTCAGTGTCCTGGGCAGTGTGATATTGACCTGCCCAGGCTGTCAGAGTCCTGCGCAGTGTGGTATTGACCTGTCCAGTGGGTCAGTGTCCTGGGCAGTGTGATATTGACCTGCCCAGGGGGTCACTGTCCTGGGCAGTGTGATATTGACCTGTCCAGTGAGTCAGTGTCCTGGGCAGTGTGATATTGACCTGTCCAGGGGGTCAGTGTCATGTACAGTGTGATATTGACTAGTCCAGGGGGTCAGTGTCCTGGACAGTGTGATATTGGCCTGTCCAGGTGGTCAGTGCCCTGAGCAGAGTGATATTGACCTGTCCAGGGGGTCAGTGTCCTGTACAGTGTGATATTGACCTGTCCAGTAGGTGAGTCTCCTGGGCAGTATGATATTGACCTGTCCAGGTGGTCAGTGCCCTGAGCAGAGTGATATTGGCCTGCCCAGGGGGTCAGTGTCCTGGGCAGTGTGATATTGACATGTCCAGGCGGTCAGTGTCCTGGGCAGTGTGATATTGACCTGTCCAGTAGGTGAGTCCTGGGCAGTATGATATTGACCTGTCCAGGTGGTCAGTGCCCTGAGCAGAGTGATATTGACCTGTCCAGGGGGTCAGTGTCCTGTACAGTGTGATATTGACCTGTCCAGGGGGTCAGTGTCCTGTTCAGTGTGATATTGACCTGTCCAGGTGGTCAGTGTCCTGAGCAGAGTGATATTGACGTGTCCAGGGGGGCAGTGTCCTGGACAGTGTGATATTGACCTGTCCAGTGAGTCAGTGTCCTCTGCAGTGTGCTATTGACCTGTCCTGGAGTCAGTGTCCTGGGCAGAGTGATGTTGACCTGTCCAGTGGGTCAGTGTCCTGGGCAGAGTGATATTGACCTGTCCAGGGGGTCAGTGTCCTGTACAGTGTGATTTTGACCTGTCCAGGGGGTCAGTGTCCTGGACAGTGTGATATTGACCTGTCCAGGGGGTCAGTGTCCTGGGCAATGTGATAATGACCTGTCCAGGCGGTCAGTGTCCTGAGCAGTGTGATATTGACCTGTCCAGTGAGTCAGTGTCCTGGGCAGAGTGATATTGACCTGTCCAGGGGGTCAGTGTCCTGTACAGTGTGATTTTGACCTGTCCAGGGGGTCAGTGTCCTGGACAGTGTGATATTGACCTGTCCAGTGAGTCAGTGTCCTGTACAGTGTGATATTGACCTGTCCAGGGTGTCAATGCACTGGGCAGTGTGATATTGACCTGTCCAGGGGGTCTGTGTCCTGGGCAGAGTGATATTGACCTGTCCAGTGGGTCAGTATCCTGGGTAGTGTGATATTGACCTGTCCAGTGAGTCAGTGTACTGGGCAGAGTGATATTGACCTGTCCACGGGGTCATTGTCCTGGGCAGTGTGATATTGACCTGTCCAGTGAGTCAGTGTCCTGGGCAGTGTGATATTGACCTGTCCAGTGAGTCAGTGTCCTGTGCATACTAATATTGACCTGTCCAGGGGGTCAGTGTCCTGTGCAGAGTCATATTGACCTGTCCAGGAGTCAGTGTCCTGGGCAGTGTGATATTGACCTGTCCAGGGGGTCAGTGTCCTGGGCAGAGTGATATTGACCTGTCCAGTAGGTCAGTGTCCTGGGCAGTGTGATATTGACCTGTCCAGTGGGTCAGTGTCCTGGGCAGAGTGATATTGACCTGTCCAGTAGGTCAGTGTCCTGGGCAGTGTGATATTGACCTGTCCACTGAGTCAGTGTCCTCGGCAGTGTGATATTGACCTGTCCAGGGGGTCAGTGTTCTCTATTGTGTGATATTGACCTGTCCAGGGGGTCAGTGTCCTCGGCAGTGTGATATTGACCTGTCCAAGGGGTCAGAGTCCTGGGCAGTGTGATATTGACTTGTCCAGTAAGCCAGTGTCCTGTACAGTGTGATATTGACCTGTCCAGGGGGTCAGTGTGCTGGGCAGTGTGATATTGACATGTCCAGGGGGACAGTGTCCTGGGCAGTGTGGTATTGACCTGTCCAGGGGATCAGTATCCTGAGCAGAGTGATATTAACCTGTCCAGTGGATCAGTGTCCTGGGCAGTGCGATATTGACCTGTCCAGGGGGTCAGTGTCCTGGGCAGTGTGATATTGACGTGTCCAGTGAGTCAGTGTCCTGAGCAGAGTGATATTGACCTGTCCAGTGGATCAGTGTCCCGGGCAGTGCGATATTGACCTGTCCAGGGGGTCAGTGTCCTGTACAATGTGATATTTACTGTCCAGTGGGTCAGTGTCCTGGGCAGTGTGATATTGACCTGCCCAGGGGGACAGTGTCCTGGGCAGTGTGATATTGACCTGTCCAGGGGATCAGTGTCCTGAGCAGAGTGATATTGACCTGTCCAGTAGATCAGTGTCCTGTGCAGAGTGATATTGACCTGTCCAGGGGGTCAGTATCCTGGGCAGTGGGATATTGACCTGTCCAGTTGGTCGGTGCCCTGGGCAGTGAGATATTGACCTGTCCAGGGGGTCAGTGTCCTGTAGAATGTGATATTGACCTATCCAGGGGGTCAGTGTCCTGGGCCGTGTGATATTGACCAGTCCAGGGGGTCAGTGTCCTGGGCAGTGTGATATTGACCTGTCCAGGGGGTCACTGTCCTCTATTGTGTGATATTGACCTGTCCAGGGGGTCAGTGTCCTGGGCAGTGTGATATTGACCTGTCCAGGGGGTCTGTATCCTGGGCAGTGTGGTATTGACCTGTCCAGTGGGTCAGTGTCCTGGGCAGTGTGATATTGACCTGTCCAGGGGGTCAGTGTCCTGGGTAGTTTGATATTGACCTGTCCAGTAGGTCAGTGTCCTGGGCAATGTGGTATTGACCTGTCCAGGGGGTCAGTGTCCTGGGCAGAGTGACATTGACCTGTCCAGTAGGTCAGTGTCCTGGGCAGACTAATATTGACCTGTCCAGTAGGTCAGTGTCCTGGGCAGTGTGATATTGACCTGTCCAGTGAGTCACTGTCCCGGGCAATGTGATATTGACCTGTCCAGGGGGTCAGTGTCCTGGGCAGTGTGATATTGACCTGTCCAGTGAGGCAGTGTCCTGGGCAGAGTGATATTGACCTGTCCAGCAGGTCTGTGCCCTGGGCAGTGTGATATTGACCTGTCCAGTGAGTCGGTGTCCTGGGCAGTGTGGTATTGACCTGTCCAGTGGGTCAGTGTCATGTGCATGTGATATTGACCTGTCCAGGGGGTCAGTGCCCTGGGCAGTGTGATATTGACCTGTCCAGGTGGTCAGTGTCCTGGGCAGTGTGATATTGGCCTGCCCAGTGGGTCAGTGTCCTGGGCAGTGTGATATTGACCTGTCCAGGGATCAGCGTCCTGGGCAGTGTGATATTGACCTGTCCGGTAGGTCAGTGTCCTGGGCAGTGTGATATTGATCTGTCCAGTGGGTCAGTGTCCTGGGCAGTGTGAAATTGACCTGTCCACGGGGTCAGTGTCCTGGGCAGTGTGAAATTGACCTGTCCACGGGGTCAGTCCTTTATCCAGTGGTTCAGTATCTAGTCGTAGGTCAGTGTCCTGCCTGTGGGTCAGTCCCAAGCCCAGTGGTGCAGTGCCCTGATCAGTGCATCAGTCTCTTGACCAGTAGGTCACTGTTCTCTCCATTCTGTCAGTGCCTTGTCCAGTGGGTCAGTGTTTTGTCCAGTGGGTCACTGTCTTGTCCAGGGGGTCAGTGTCCTGTACAGTATAATATTGACCTGTCGAGTGGGTCAGTGTCCTGTACAGTGTAATATTGACCTGTCCAGGGGGTCATTGTCTTGTACAGTGTGATATTGACCTGTCCAGTGGGTCAGTGTCCTGGGCAATGTGATATTGACCTGTCCAGGGGGTCAGTGTCCTGGGCAGTGTGATATTGACCTGTCCAGGGTGTCAGTGTCCTGGGCAGTGTGATATTGACCTGTCCAGGGGGTCAGTGTCTTGGGCAGTGTGATATTGACCTGTCCAGGGGGTCAGTGTCTTGGGCAGTGTGATATTGACCTGTCCAGGGGGTCAGTGACCTGTACAGTGTGATATTGACCTGTCCAGGGGTTCAGTGTCCTGGGCAGTGTGATATTGACCTGTGCAGGGGGCAGTGTCCTGGGCAGTGTGATGTTGACCTGTCCAGGGGTCAGTCTCCTGGGCAGTATGATATTGACCTGTCCAGGCGTCCGTATCCTGGGCAGTGTGATATTCACCTGTCCAGGGGGTCAGTGTCCTGGGCAGTGTGATATTGACCTGTCCAGGGGATTCAGTATCCTGGGCAGTGTGATATTAACCAGTCCAGGGGGTCATTGGGCTGGGAAGTGTGATATTGACCTGTCCAGGGGGTCAGTGTCCTGGGCAGTGTGATATTGACCTGTCCAGGGGGTCAGTGGCCTGGGCAGTGTGATATTGACCTGTCCAGTGAGTCAGTGTCCTGGCACTGTGATATTGACCGGTCCAGGGGGTCAGTGTCCTGTACAGTGTGATATTGACCTGTCCAGTGAGTCAGTGTCCTGGGCAGTGTGATATTGACCTGTCCAGGGGGTCAGTGTCCTGGGCAGTGTGATATTGACCTGTCCAGGGGGTCAGTGTCCTGGGCAGTGTAATATTGACCTGTCCAGTAGGTCACTGTCCTGGGCATTGTGATATTGACCTGTCCAGTGAGTCAGTGTCCTGCGCAGTGTGATATTGACCTCTCCAGGGGGTCAGTGTCCTGGGCAGTGTGATATTGACCTGTCCAGTGAGTCAGTGTCCTGCGCAGTGTGATATAGACCTGTCCTGTGAGTCAGTGTCCTGCGCAGTGCGATATTGAATTGTCCAGGGGGTCAGTGTCCTGGGCAGTGTGAAATTGACCTGTCCACGGGGTCAGTGTCCTGCGCAGTGTGATATTGACCTGTCCACGGGGTCAGTGTCCTGGGCAGTGTGAAATTGACCTGTCCACGGGGTCAGTGTCCTGGGCAGTGTGAAATTGACCTGTCCACGGGGTCAGTCCTTTATCCAGTGGTTCAGTCTCTAGTCGTAGGTCAGTGTCCTGCCTGTGGGTCAGTCCCAAGCCCAGTGGTGCAGTGCCCTGATCAGTGCATCAGTCTCTTGACCAGTAGGTCACTGTTCTTTCCATTCTGTCAGTGCCTTGTCCAGTGGGTCAGTGTCTTGTCCAGCAGGTCAGTGTCCTGTACAGTGTGATTTTGACCTGTCCAGGGTGTCAGTGTCCTGGGCAGTGTGATATTGACCTGTCCAGGCGGTCAGTGTCTTGGGCAGTGTGATATTGACCTGTCCAGGGTGTCAGTGTCCTGGGCAGTGTGATATTGACCTGTCCAGGGGGTCAGTGACCTGTACAGTGTGATATTGACCTGTCCAGGGGGTCAGTGTCCTGGGCAATGTGATATTGACCTGTCCAGGGGGTCAGTGTCCTGTACAGTGTGATATTGACCTGTCCAGGGGGTCAGTGTCGTGGGCAGTGTGATATTGACCTGTCCAGGGGGTCAGTGTCCTGTACAGTGTGATATTGACCTGTCCAGGGGGTCAGTGTCCTGGGCAGTGTGATATTGACCTGTCCAGGGTGTCAGTGTCCTGGGCAGTGTGATATTGACCTGTCCAGGGGTCAGTGACCTGTACAGTGTGATATTGACCTGTCCAGGGGTTCAGTGATCTGTACAATGTGATATTGACCTGTCCAGGGGGTCAGTGTCCTGGGCAGTGTGATATTGACCTGTCCACGGGGCAGTGTCCTGGGCAGTGTGATGTTGACCTGTCCAGGGGTCAGTCTCCTGGGCAGTATGATTTTGACCTGTCCAGGGGGTCAGTATCCTGTACAATGTGATATTGACCTGTCCAGGGGTTCAGTGTCCTGGGCAGTGTGATGTTGACCTGTCCAGGGGGCAGTCTGCTGGGCAGTGTGATATTGACCTGTCCAGGCGGTCAGTATCCTGGGCAGTGTGATATTGACCTGTCCAGGGGGTCAGTGGCCTGGGCAGTGTGATATTGACCTGCCCAGGGGGTCAGTGTCCTGGGCAGTGTGATATTGACCTGTCCAGGGGGTCAGTGGCCTGGGCAGTGTGATATTGACCTGTCCAGTGAGTCTGTGTCCTCGGCACTGTGATATTGACCTGTCCAGGGGGTCAGTATCCTGGGCAGTGTGATATTGACCTGTCCAGGGGGTCAGTGGCCTGGGCAGTGTGATATTGACCTGTCCAGGGGGTCAGTATCCTGGGCAGTATGATATTGACCTGTCCAGGGGCTCAGTATCCTGGGCAGTGTGATATTGACATGTCCAGGCGGTCAGTGTACTGGGCAGTGTGATATTGACCTGTCCAGGGGTCAGTATCCTGGGCAGTGTGATATTGACCTGTCCAGGGGGTCAGTGGCCTGGGCAGTGTGATATTGACCTGGGCAGAGTGATATTGACCTGTCCAGTGAGTCAGTGTCCTGGGCAGGGTGATATTGAGCTGTCCAGGGGGTCAATGTCCTGGGCAGAGTGATATTGATCTGTCCACGGGGTCAGTGTCCTGGGCAGTGTGATATTGACTTGTCCAGGGGGTCAGTGTCCTGGGCAGTCTGATATTGACCTGTCCTGTGTGTCAGTGTCCTGGGCAGAGTGATATTGACCTGTGCAGGGGGTCAGTGTCCTGTACAGTGTGATATTGACCTGTCCAGGGTGTCAGTGTCCTGGGCAGAGTGATATTGACCTGTCCACGGGGTCAGAGTCCTGGGCAGTGTGATATTGACTTGTCCAGGGGGACAGTGTCCTGTGCAGTGTGATATTGACCTGTCCAGGGGTTCAGTGTCCTGGGCAGTGTGATATTGGCCTGTCCAGTGGGTCAGTATCCTGGGCAGTGTGATATTGACCTGTCCAGGACTAAGTTTCCTGGGCAGTGTGATATTGACCTGTCCAGTGGGTCAGTGTCCTGGGCAGTGTGATATTGACCTGTCCAGGGGGTCTGTGTCCTGGGCAGTGTGATATGGACCTGTCCAGTGGGTCAGTGTCCTGTGCAGAGTGATATTGACCTGTCCAGGGGGTCAGTGTCCTGGGCAGTGTGATATTGACCTGTCCAGTGAGTCAGTGTCCTGGGCAGTGTGATATTGACCTGTCCAGTGGGTCAGTGTCCTGTGCAGAGTGATATTGACCTGTCCATTGGTCAGTGTCTGGTACAGTGTGATACTGACCTGTCCAGGTGGTCAGTGACCTGGGCGGTGTGATATTGACCTGTCCAGGGGGTCTGTGTCCTGGGCAGTGTGATATTGACCTGTCCAGTGTGTCAGTGTCCTGTGCAGAGTGATATTGACCTGTCCAGTGGGTCAGTGTCCGGTACAGTGTGATATTGAACTGTCCAGTGGGTCAGTGTCCTGGGCAGTGTGATATTGACCTGTCCACTGAGTCAGTGTCCTGTACAGTGTGATATTGAACTGTCCAGGGGGTCAGTGTCCTGGGCAGAGTGATATTGACCTGTCCAGGGGGTCAGTGTCCTGGGCAGTGTGAAATTGACCTGTCCTGGAGGTCAGTGTCCTGGGCAGTGTGATATTGGCCTGTCCAGTGGGTCAGTGTCCTGTACAGTGTGATATTGAACTGTCCAGGGGGTCAGTGTTCTGGGCAGTGTGATATTGACCTGTACAGTGGGTCAGTGCCCTGGGCAGTGTGATATTGATCTGTCCAGTGGGTCAGTGTCCTGGGCAGTGTGAATTTGACCTGTCCACTGAGTCAGTGTCCTGTACAGTGTGATATTGAACTGTCCAGGGGGTCAGTGTCCAGGGCAGTGTGATATTGACCTGTACAGTGGGTCAGTGCCCTGGGCAGTGTGATGCTGACCTGTCCAGGTAGTCAGTGTCCTGGGCAGTGTGATATTGACCTGTCCACGGGGTCAGTGTCCTGGGCAGTGTGATATTGACTTGTCCAGGGGGTCAGTGTCCTGCGCAGAGTGATATTGACCTGTCCAGGGGGTCAGTGTCCTGGGCAGTGTGATATTGGCCTGTCCAGTGGGTCAGTATCCTGGGCAGTGTGATATTGAACTGTCCAGTGGGAGAGTGCCTTGGGCAGTGTGATATTGACCTGTCCAGTGAGGCAGTGTCCTGGGCAATGTGATATTGACCTGTGCAGGGGGTCAGTATCCTGGGCAATGTGATATTGACCTGCCCAGGGGGTCAGTGGCCTGGGCAGTGTGATATTGGCTTGTCCAGTGAGTCAGTGTCCTGTACAGTGTGATATTGACCTGTCCAGGGGGTCAGTGTCCTGGGCAGTGTGATATTGACCTGTCCAGGGGGTCAGTGTCCTGTACAGTGTGATATTGACCTGCCCAGGCGGTCAGAGTCCTGCGCAGTGTGATATTCACCTGTCCAGGGGGCCAGTGTCCTGGGCAGTGTGATATTGACCTCTCCAGGGGGTCAATGTCCTGTTCAGTGTGATATTGACCTGTCCAGCGGGCCAGTGTCCTGGGCAGTGTGATATGGACCTGTCCAGTGGGTCAGTGTCCTGTGCAGAGTGATATAGACCTGTCCAGGGGGTCAGTGTCCTGGGCAGTGTGATATTGACCTGTCCAGTGAGTCAGTGTCCTGGGCAGTGTGATATTGACCTGTCCAGTGGGTCAGTGTCCTGTGCAGAGTGATATTGACCTGTCCAGTCGGTCAGTGTCTGGTACAGTGTGATACTGACCTGTCCAGGTGGTCAGTGACCTGGGCAGTGTGATATTGACCTGTCCAGGGGGTCTGTGCCCTGGGCAGTGTGATATTGACCTGTCCAGTGGGTCAGTGTCCTGTGCAGAGTGATATTGACCTGTCCAGTGGGTCAGTGTATGGTACAGTGTGATATTGAACTGTCCAGTGGGTCAGTGTCCTGGGCAGTGTGATATTGACCTGTCCACTGAGTCAGTGTCCTGTACAGTGTGATATTGAACTGTCCAGGGGGTCAGTGTCCTGGGCAGAGTGATATTGACCTGTCCAGGGGGTCAGTGTCCTGGGCAGTGTGAAATTGACCTGTCCACTGAGTCAGTGTCCTGTACAGTGTGATATTGAACTGTCCAGGGGGTCAGTGTCCTGGGCAGTGTGATATTGACCTGTACAGTGGGTCAGTGCCCTGGGCAGTGTGATATTGATCTGTCCAGTGGGTCAGTGTCCTGGGCAGTGTGAAATTGACCTGTCCACTGAGTCAGTGTCCTGTACAGTGTGATATTGAACTGTCCAGGGGATCAGTGTCCTGGGCAGTGTGATATTGACCTGTACAGTGGGTCAGTATCCTGGGCAGTGTGATATTGACCTGTCCACTGAGTCAGTGTCCTGTCCAGTGTGATATTGACCTTCCCAGAGGGTCAGTGTCCTGGGCAGTGTGATATTGACCTGTCCACGGGGTCAGTGTCCTGGGCAGTGTGATATTGACCTGTCCACGGGGTCAGTGTCCTGCGCAGTGTGATATTGACCTGTCCACGGGGTCAGTGTCCTGGGCAGTGTGAAATTGACCTGTCCACGGGGTCAGTGTCCTGGGCAGTGTGAAATTGACCTGTCCACGGGGTCAGTCCTTTATCCAGTGGTTCAGTCTCTAGTCGTAGGTCAGTGTCCTGCCTGTGGGTCAGTCCCAAGCCCAGTGGTGCAGTGCCCTGATCAGTGCATCAGTCTCTTGACCAGTAGGTCACTGTTCTCTCCATTCTGTCAGTGCCTTGTCCAGTGGGTCAGTGTTTTGTCCAGTGGGTCAGTGTCTTGTCCAGCAGGTCAGTGTCCTGTACAGTGTGATATTGACCTGTCCAGGGTGTCAGTGTCCTGGGCAGTGTGATATTGACCTGTCCAGGCGGTCAGTGTCTTGGGCAGTGTGATATTGACCTGTCCAGGGTGTCAGTGTCCTGGGCAGTGTGATATTGACCTGTCCAGGGGGTCAGTGACCTGTACAGTGTGATATTGACCTGTCCAGGGGGTCAGTGTCCTGGGCAATGTGATATTGACCTGTCCAGGGGGTCAGTGTCCTGTACAGTGTGATATTGACCTGTCCAGGGGGTCAGTGTCGTGGGCAGTGTGATATTGACCTGTCCAGGGGGTCAGTGTCCTGTACAGTGTGATATTGACCTGTCCAGGGGGTCAGTGTCCTGGGCAGTGTGATATTGACCTGTCCAGGGTGTCAGTGTCCTGGGCAGTGTGATATTGACCTGTCCAGGGGTCAGTGACCTGTACAGTGTGATATTGACCTGTCCAGGGGTTCAGTGATCTGTACAATGTGATATTGACCTGTCCAGGGGGTCAGTGTCCTGGGCAGTGTGATATTGACCTGTCCAGGGGGCAGTGTCCTGGGCAGTGTGATGTTGACCTGTCCAGGGGTCAGTCTCCTGGGCAGTATGATTTTGACCTGTCCAGGGGGTCAGTATCCTGTACAATGTGATATTGACCTGTCCAGGGGTTCAGTGTCCTGGGCAGTGTGATGTTGACCTGTCCAGGGGGCAGTCTGCTGGGCAGTGTGATATTGACCTGTCCAGGCGGTCAGTATCCTGGGCAGTGTGATATTGACCTGTCCAGGGGGTCAGTGGCCTGGGCAGTGTGATATTGACCTGTCCAGGGGGTCAGTGTCCTGGGCAGTGTGATATTGACCTGTCCAGGGGGTCAGTGGCCTGGGCAGTGTGATATTGACCTGTCCAGTGAGTCTGTGTCCTCGGCACTGTGATATTGACCTGTCCAGGGGGTCAGTATCCTGGGCAGTGTGATATTGACCTGTCCAGGGGGTCAGTGGCCTGGGCAGTGTGATATTGACCTGTCCAGGGGGTCAGTATCCTGGGCAGTATGATATTGACCTGTCCAGGGGCTCAGTATCCTGGGCAGTGTGATATTGACATGTCCAGGCGGTCAGTGTACTGGGCAGTGTGATATTGACCTGTCCAGGGGTCAGTATCCTGGGCAGTGTGATATTGACCTGTCCAGGGGGTCAGTGGCCTGGGCAGTGTGATATTGACCTGGGCAGAGTGATATTGACCTGTCCAGTGAGTCAGTGTCCTGGGCAGGGTGATATTGAGCTGTCCAGGGGGTCAATGTCCTGGGCAGAGTGATATTGATCTGTCCACGGGGTCAGTGTCCTGGGCAGTGTGATATTGACTTGTCCAGGGGGTCAGTGTCCTGGGCAGTCTGATATTGACCTGTCCTGTGTGTCAGTGTCCTGGGCAGAGTGATATTGACCTGTGCAGGGGGTCAGTGTCCTGTACAGTGTGATATTGACCTGTCCAGGGTGTCAGTGTCCTGGGCAGAGTGATATTGACCTGTCCACGGGGTCAGAGTCCTGGGCAGTGTGATATTGACTTGTCCAGGGGGACAGTGTCCTGTGCAGTGTGATATTGACCTGTCCAGGGGTTCAGTGTCCTGGGCAGTGTGATATTGGCCTGTCCAGTGGGTCAGTATCCTGGGCAGTGTGATATTGACCTGTCCAGGACTAAGTTTCCTGGGCAGTGTGATATTGACCTGTCCAGTGGGTCAGTGTCCTGGGCAGTGTGATATTGACCTGTCCAGGGGGTCTGTGTCCTGGGCAGTGTGATATGGACCTGTCCAGTGGGTCAGTGTCCTGTGCAGAGTGATATTGACCTGTCCAGGGGGTCAGTGTCCTGGGCAGTGTGATATTGACCTGTCCAGTGAGTCAGTGTCCTGGGCAGTGTGATATTGACCTGTCCAGTGGGTCAGTGTCCTGTGCAGAGTGATATTGACCTGTCCATTGGTCAGTGTCTGGTACAGTGTGATACTGACCTGTCCAGGTGGTCAGTGACCTGGGCGGTGTGATATTGACCTGTCCAGGGGGTCTGTGTCCTGGGCAGTGTGATATTGACCTGTCCAGTGTGTCAGTGTCCTGTGCAGAGTGATATTGACCTGTCCAGTGGGTCAGTGTCCGGTACAGTGTGATATTGAACTGTCCAGTGGGTCAGTGTCCTGGGCAGTGTGATATTGACCTGTCCACTGAGTCAGTGTCCTGTACAGTGTGATATTGAACTGTCCAGGGGGTCAGTGTCCTGGGCAGAGTGATATTGACCTGTCCAGGGGGTCAGTGTCCTGGGCAGTGTGAAATTGACCTGTCCTGGAGGTCAGTGTCCTGGGCAGTGTGATATTGGCCTGTCCAGTGGGTCAGTGTCCTGTACAGTGTGATATTGAACTGTCCAGGGGGTCAGTGTTCTGGGCAGTGTGATATTGACCTGTACAGTGGGTCAGTGCCCTGGGCAGTGTGATATTGATCTGTCCAGTGGGTCAGTGTCCTGGGCAGTGTGAATTTGACCTGTCCACTGAGTCAGTGTCCTGTACAGTGTGATATTGAACTGTCCAGGGGGTCAGTGTCCAGGGCAGTGTGATATTGACCTGTACAGTGGGTCAGTGCCCTGGGCAGTGTGATGCTGACCTGTCCAGGTAGTCAGTGTCCTGGGCAGTGTGATATTGACCTGTCCACGGGGTCAGTGTCCTGGGCAGTGTGATATTGACTTGTCCAGGGGGTCAGTGTCCTGCGCAGAGTGATATTGACCTGTCCAGGGGGTCAGTGTCCTGGGCAGTGTGATATTGGCCTGTCCAGTGGTTCAGTATCCTGGGCAGTGTGATATTGAACTGTCCAGTGGGAGAGTGCCTTGGGCAGTGTGATATTGACCTGTCCAGTGAGGCAGTGTCCTGGGCAATGTGATATTGACCTGTGCAGGGGGTCAGTATCCTGGGCAATGTGATATTGACCTGCCCAGGGGGTCAGTGGCCTGGGCAGTGTGATATTGGCTTGTCCAGTGAGTCAGTGTCCTGTACAGTGTGATATTGACCTGTCCAGGGGGTCAGTGTCCTGGGCAGTGTGATATTGACCTGTCCAGGGGGTCAGTGTCCTGTACAGTGTGATATTGACCTGCCCAGGCGGTCAGAGTCCTGCGCAGTGTGATATTCACCTGTCCAGGGGGCCAGTGTCCTGGGCAGTGTGATATTGACCTCTCCAGGGGGTCAATGTCCTGTTCAGTGTGATATTGACCTGTCCAGGGGGCCAGTGTCCTGGGCAGTGTGATATGGACCTGTCCAGTGGGTCAGTGTCCTGTGCAGAGTGATATAGACCTGTCCAGGGGGTCAGTGTCCTGGGCAGTGTGATATTGACCTGTCCAGTGAGTCAGTGTCCTGGGCAGTGTGATATTGACCTGTCCAGTGGGTCAGTGTCCTGTGCAGAGTGATATTGACCTGTCCAGTCGGTCAGTGTCTGGTACAGTGTGATACTGACCTGTCCAGGTGGTCAGTGACCTGGGCAGTGTGATATTGACCTGTCCAGGGGGTCTGTGCCCTGGGCAGTGTGATATTGACCTGTCCAGTTGGTCAGTGTCCTGTGCAGAGTGATATTGACCTGTCCAGTGGGTCAGTGTACGGTACAGTGTGATATTGAACTGTCCAGTGGGTCAGTGTCCTGGGCAGTGTGATATTGACCTGTCCACTGAGTCAGTGTCCTGTACAGTGTGATATTGAACTGTCCAGGGGGTCAGTGTCCTGGGCAGAGTGATATTGACCTGTCCAGGGGGTCAGTGTCCTGGGCAGTGTGAAATTGACCTGTCCACTGAGTCAGTGTCCTGTACAGTGTGATATTGAACTGTCCAGGGGGTCAGTGTCCTGGGCAGTGTGATATTGACCTGTACAGTGGGTCAGTGCCCTGGGCAGTGTGATATTGATCTGTCCAGTGGGTCAGTGTCCTGGGCAGTGTGAAATTGACCTGTCCACTGAGTCAGTGTCCTGTACAGTGTGATATTGAACTGTCCAGGGGATCAGTGTCCTGGGCAGTGTGATATTGACCTGTACAGTGGGTCAGTATCCTGGGCAGTGTGATATTGACCTGTCCACTGAGTCAGTGTCCTGTCCAGTGTCATATTGACCTTCCCAGAGGGTCAGTGTCCTGGGCAGTGTGATATTGACCTGTCCACGGGGTCAGTGTCCTGGGCAGTGTGATATTGACTTGTCCAGGGGGTCAGTGTCCTGCGCAGAGTGATATTGACCTGTCCAGGGGATCAGTGTCCTGGGCAGTGTGATATTGGCCTGTCCAGTGGGTCAGTATACTGGGCAGTGTGATATTGAACTGTCCAGGAGTCAGTGTCCTGGGCAGAGTGATATTGACCTGTCCAGTGGGCGAGTGCCCTGGGCAGTGTGATATTGACCTGTCCAGTGAGGCAGTGTCCTGGGCAGTGTGATATTGACCTGTGCAGGGGGTCAGTGGCCTGGGCAGTGTGATATTGGCTTGTCCAGTGAGTCAGTGTCCTGTACAGTGTGATATTGACCTGTCCAGGGGGTCAGTGTCCTGGGCAGAGTGATATTGACCTGTCCAGGGGGTCAGTGTCCTGGGCAGTGTGAAATTGACCTGTCCACTGAGTCAGTGTCCTGTACAGTGTGATATTGAACTGTCCAGGGGGTCAGTGTCCTGGGCAGTGTGATATTGACCTGTACAGTGGGTCAGTGCCCTGGGCAGTGTGATATTGATCTGTCCAGTGGGTCAGTGTCCTGGGCAGTGTGAAATTGACCTGTCCACTGAGTCAGTGTCCTGTACAGTGTGATATTGAACTGTCCAGGGGATCAGTGTCCTGGGCAGTGTGATATTGACCTGTACAGTGGGTCAGTGCCCTGGGCAGTGTGATACTGACCTGTCCAGGTAGTCAGTGACCTGGGCAGTGTGATATTGACCTGTCCAGGGGGTCAGTATCCTGGGCAGTGTGATATTGACCTGTCCACTGAGTCAGTGTCCTGTCCAGTGTGATATTGACCTTCCCAGAGGGTCAGTGTCCTGGGCAGTGTGATATTGACCTGTCCACGGGGTCAGTGTCCTGGGCAGTGTGATATTGACTTGTCCAGGGGGTCAGTGTCCTGGGCAGTGTGATATTGGCCTGTCCAGTGGGTCAGTATCCTGGGCAGTGTGATATTGAACTGTCCAGGAGTCAGTGTCCTGGGCAGAGTGATATTGACCCGTACAGGGGGTCAGTATCCTGGGCAGTGTGATATTGACCTGTGCAGGGGGTCAGTGTCCTGGGCAATGTGATATTGACCCGTACAGGGGGTCAGTGGCCTGGGCAGTGTGATATTGACCTGTCCAGGGGGTCACTGTCCTGGGCAGTGTGATATTGACCTGTCCAGGGGGTCAGTGTCCTGGGCAGTGTGATATTGACCTGCCCAGGCGGTCAGAGTCCTGCGCAGTGTGATATTGACCTGTCCAGTGGGTCAGTGTCCTGGGCAGTGTGATATTGACCTGTCCAGGGGGTCACTGTCCTGGGCAGTGTGATATTCACCTGTCCAGGGGGCCAGTGTCCTGGGCAGTGTGATATTGACCTCTCCAGGGTGTCAATGTCCTGTTCAGTGTGATATTGACCTGTCCAGGGGGTCAGTGTCCTGGGCAGTGTGATATTGACCTGTCCAGTGGGTCAGTGTCCTGGGCAGTGTGATATTGACCTGTCCAGGGGGTCACTGTCCTGGGCAGTGTGATATTGACCTGTCCAGTGAGTCAGTGTCCTGGGCAGTGTGATATTGACCTGTCCAGGGGGTCAGTGTCCTGTACAGTGTGATATTGACCTGTCCAGGGGGTCAGTGTCCTGGACAGTGTGATATTGGCCTGTCCAGGGGGTCAGTGTCCTGGGCAGTGTGATATAGACATGTCCAGGCGGTCAGTGTCCTGGGCAGTGTGATATTGACCTGTCCAGTAGGTGAGTCTCCTGGGCAGTGTGATATTGACCTGTCCAGGTGGTCAGTGCCCTGAGCAGAGTGATATTGACCTGTCCAGGGGGTCAGTGTCCTGTACAGTGTGATATTGACCTGTCCAGTAGGTGAGTCTCCTGGGCAGTATGATATTGACCTGCCCAGGTAGTCAGTGCCCTGAGCAGAGTGATATTGGCCTGCCCAGGGGGTCAGTGTCCTGGGCAGTGTGATATTGACATGTCCAGGCGGTCAGTGTCCTGGGCAGTGTGATATTGACCTGTCCAGTAGGTGAGTCTCCTGGGCAGTATGATATTGACCTGTCCAGGTGGTCAGTGCCCTGGGCAGTGTGATATTGACCTGCCCAGGCGGTCAGAGTCCTGCGCAGTGTGATATTGACCTGTCCAGTGGGTCAGTGTCCTGGGCAGTGTGATATTGACCTGTCCAGGGGGTCACTGTCCTGGGCAGTGTGATATTCACCTGTCCAGGGGGCCAGTGTCCTGGGCAGTGTGATATTGACCTCTCCAGGGTGTCAATGTCCTGTTCAGTGTGATATTGACCTGTCCAGGGGGTCAGTGTCCTGGGCAGTGTGATATTGACCTGTCCAGTGGGTCAGTGTCCTGCGCAGTGTGATATTGACCTGTCCAGGGGGTCACTGTCCTGGGCAGTGTGATATTGACAAGTCCAGTGAGTCAGTGTCCTGGGCAGTGTGATATTGACCTGTCCAGGGGGTCAGTGTCCTGTACAGTGTGATATTGACCTGTCCAGGGGGTCAGTGTCCTGGACAGTGTGATATTGGCCTGTCCAGGGGGTCAGTGTCCTGGGCAGTGTGATACAGACATGTCCAGGCGGTCAGTGTCCTGGGCAGTGTGATATTGACCTGTCCAGTAGGTGAGTCTCCTGGGCAGTGTGATATTGACCTGTCCAGGTGGTCAGTGCCCTGAGCAGAGTGATATTGACCTGTCCAGGGGGTCAGTGTCCTGTACAGTGTGATATTGACCTGTCCAGTAGGTGAGTCTCCTGGGCAGTATGATATTGACCTGTCCAGGTGGTCAGTGCCCTGAGCAGAGTGATATTGGCCTGCCCAGGGGGTCAGTGTCCTGGGCAGTGTGATATTGACATGTCCAGGCGGTCAGTGTCCTGGGCAGTGTGATATTGACCTGTCCAGTAGGTGAGTCTCCTGGGCAGTATGATATTGACCTGTCCAGGTGGTCAGTGCCCTGAGCAGAGTGATATTGACCTGTCCAGGGGGTCAGTGTCCTGTACAGTGTGATATTAACCTGTCCAGGGGGTCAGTGTCCTGTTCAGTGTGATATTGACCTGTCCAGGTGGTCAGTGTCCTGAGCAGAGTGATATTGACGTGTCCAGGGGGGCAGTGTCCTGGACAGTGTGATATTGACCTGTCCAGTGAGTCAGTGTCCTCTGCAGTGTGCTATTGACCTGTCCTGGAGTCAGTGTCCTGGGCAGAGTGATGTTGACCTGTCCAGGGGGTCAGTGTCCTGGGCAGAGTGATATTGACCTGTCCAGGGGGTCAGTGTCCTGTACAGTGTGATTTTGACCTGTCCAGGGGGTCAGTGTCCTGGACAGTGTGATATTGACCTGTCCAGGGGGTCAGTGTCCTGGGCAATGTGATAATGACCTGTCCAGGCGGTCAGTGTCCTGAGCAGTGTGATATTGACCTGTCCAGTGAGTCAGTGTCCTGGGCAGAGTGATATTGACCTGTCCAGGGGGTCAGTGTCCTGTACAGTGTGATTTTGACCTGTCCAGGGGGTCAGTGTCCTGGACAGTGTGATATTGACCTGTCCAGTGAGTCAGTGTCCTGTACAGTGTGATATTGACCTGTCCAGGGTGTCAATGCACTGGGCAGTGTGATATTGACCTGTCCAGGGGGTCTGTGTCCTGGGCAGAGTGATATTGACCTGTCCAGTGGGTCAGTATCCTGGGCAGTGTGATATTGACCTGTCCAGTGAGTCAGTGTACTGGGCAGAGTGATATTGACCTGTCCACGGGGTCATTGTCCTGGGCAGTGTGATATTGACCTGTCCAGTGAGTCAGTGTCCTGGGCAGTGTGATATTGACCTGGTCAGTGAGTCAGTGTCCTGTGCAGAGTCATATTGACCTGTCCAGGAGTCAGTGTCCTGGGCAGTGTGATATTGACCTGTCCAGGGGGTCAGTGTCCTGGGCAGAGTGATATTGACCTGTCCAGTAGGTCAGTGTCCTGGGCAGTGTCATATTGACCTGTCCAGTGGGTCAGTGTCCTGGGCAGTGTGATATTGACCTGTCCAGGGGGTCAGTGTTCTCTATTGTGTGATATCGACCTGTCCAGGGGGTCAGTGTCCTGGGCAGAGTGATATTGACCTGTCCAGTAGGTCAGTGTCCTGGGCAGTGTGATATTGACCTGTCCACTGAGTCAGTGTCCTCGGCAGTGTGATATTGACCTGTCCAAGGGGTCAGAGTCCTGGGCAGTGTGATATTGACTTGTCCATTAAGTCAGTGTCCTGTACAGTGTGATATTGACCTGTCCAGGGGGTCAGTGTCCTGGGCAGTGTGATATTGACATGTCCAGGGGGACAGTGTCCTGGGCAGTGTGGTATTGACCTGTCCAGGGGATCAGTATCCTGAGCAGAGTGATATTAACCTGTCCAGTGGATCAGTGTCCTGGGCAGTGCGATATTGACCTGTCCAGGGGGTCAGTGTCCTGGGCAGTGTGATATTGACGTGTCCAGTGAGTCAGTGTCCTGAGCAGAGTGATATTGACCTGTCCAGTGGATCAGTGTCCCGGGCAGTGCGATATTGACCTGTCCAGGGGGTCAGTGTCCTGTACAGTGTGATATTTACTGTCCAGTGGGTCAGTGTCCTGGGCAGTGTGATATTGACCTGCCCAGGGGGACAGTGTCCTGGGCAGTGTGATATTGACCTGTCCAGGGGATCAGTGTCCTGAGCAGAGTGATATTGACCTGTCCAGGGGGTCAGTATCCTGGGCAGTGGGATATTGACCTGTCCAGTTGGTCGGTGCCCTGGGCAGTGAGATATTGACCTGTCCAGGGGGTCAGTGTCCTGTAGAATGTGATATTGACCTATCCAGGGGGTCAGTGTCCTGGGCCGTGTGATATTGACCAGTCCAGGGGGTCAGTGTCCTGGGCAGTGTGATATTGACCTGTCCAGGGGGTCACTGTCCTCTATTGTGTGATATTGACCTGTCCAGGGGGTCAGTGTCCTGGGCAGTGTGATATTGACCTGTCCAGGGGGTCAGTATCCTGGGCAATGTGATATTGACCTGCCCAGGGGGTCAGTGGCCTGGGCAGTGTGATATTGGCTTGTCCAGTGAGTCAGTGTCCTGTACAGTGTGATATTGACCTGTCCAGGGGGTCAGTGTCCTGGGCAGTGTGATATTGACCTGTCCAGGGGGTCAGTGTCCTGTACAGTGTGATATTGACCTGCCCAGGCGGTCAGAGTCCTGCGCAGTGTGATATTCACCTGTCCAGGGGGCCAGTGTCCTGGGCAGTGTGATATTGACCTCTCCAGGGGGTCAATGTCCTGTTCAGTGTGATATTGACCTGTCCAGGGGGCCAGTGTCCTGGGCAGTGTGATATGGACCTGTCCAGTGGGTCAGTGTCCTGTGCAGAGTGATATAGACCTGTCCAGGGGGTCAGTGTCCTGGGCAGTGTGATATTGACCTGTCCAGTGAGTCAGTGTCCTGGGCAGTGTGATATTGACCTGTCCAGTGGGTCAGTGTCCTGTGCAGAGTGATATTGACCTGTCCAGTCGGTCAGTGTCTGGTACAGTGTGATACTGACCTGTCCAGGTGGTCAGTGACCTGGGCAGTGTGATATTGACCTGTCCAGGGGGTCTGTGCCCTGGGCAGTGTGATATTGACCTGTCCAGTGGGTCAGTGTCCTGTGCAGAGTGATATTGACCTGTCCAGTGGGTCAGTGTATGGTACAGTGTGATATTGAACTGTCCAGTGGGTCAGTGTCCTGGGCAGTGTGATATTGACCTGTCCACTGAGTCAGTGTCCTGTACAGTGTGATATTGAACTGTCCAGGGGGTCAGTGTCCTGGGCAGAGTGATATTGACCTGTCCAGGGGGTCAGTGTCCTGGGCAGTGTGAAATTGACCTGTCCACTGAGTCAGTGTCCTGTACAGTGTGATATTGAACTGTCCAGGGGGTCAGTGTCCTGGGCAGTGTGATATTGACCTGTACAGTGGGTCAGTGCCCTGGGCAGTGTGATATTGATCTGTCCAGTGGGTCAGTGTCCTGGGCAGTGTGAAATTGACCTGTCCACTGAGTCAGTGTCCTGTACAGTGTGATATTGAACTGTCCAGGGGATCAGTGTCCTGGGCAGTGTGATATTGACCTGTACAGTGGGTCAGTATCCTGGGCAGTGTGATATTGACCTGTCCACTGAATCAGTGTCCTGTCCAGTGTGATATTGACCTTCCCAGAGGGTCAGTGTCCTGGGCAGTGTGATATTGACCTGTCCACGGGGTCAGTGTCCTGGGCAGTGTGATATTGACTTGTCCAGGGGGTCAGTGTCCTGCGCAGAGTGATATTGACCTGTCCAGGGGATCAGTGTCCTGGGCAGTGTGATATTGGCCTGTCCAGTGGGTCAGTATACTGGGCAGTATGATATTGAACTGTCCAGGAGTCAGTGTCCTGGGCAGAGTGATATTGACCTGTCCAGTGGGCGAGTGCCCTGGGCAGTGTGATATTGACCTGTCCAGTGAGGCAGTGTCCTGGGCAGTGTGATATTGACCTGTGCAGGGGGTCAGTGGCCTGGGCAGTGTGATATTGGCTTGTCCAGTGAGTCAGTGTCCTGTACAGTGTGATATTGACCTGTCCAGGGGGTCAGTGTCCTGGGCAGAGTGATATTGACCTGTCCAGGGGGTCAGTGTCCTGGGCAGTGTGAAATTGACCTGTCCACTGAGTCAGTGTCCTGTACAGTGTGATATTGAACTGTCCAGGGGGTCAGTGTCCTGGGCAGTGTGATATTGACCTGTACAGTGGGTCAGTGCCCTGGGCAGTGTGATATTGATCTGTCCAGTGGGTCAGTGTCCTGGGCAGTGTGAAATTGACCTGTCCACTGAGTCAGTGTCCTGTACAGTGTGATATTGAACTGTCCAGGGGATCAGTGTCCTGGGCAGTGTGATATTGACCTGTACAGTGGGTCAGTGCCCTGGGCAGTGTGATACTGACCTGTCCAGGTAGTCAGTGACCTGGGCAGTGTGATATTGACCTGTCCAGGGGGTCAGTATCCTGGGCAGTGTGATATTGACCTGTCCACTGAGTCAGTGTCCTGTCCAGTGTGATATTGACCTTCCCAGAGGGTCAGTGTCCTGGGCAGTGTGATATTGACCTGTCCACGGGGTCAGTGTCCTGGGCAGTGTGATATTGACTTGTCCAGGGGGTCAGTGTCCTGGGCAGTGTGATATTGGCCTGTCCAGTGGGTCAGTATCCTGGGCAGTGTGATATTGAACTGTCCAGGAGTCAGTGTCCTGGGCAGAGTGATATTGACCCGTACAGGGGGTCAGTATCCTGGGCAGTGTGATATTGACCTGTGCAGGGGGTCAGTGTCCTGGGCAATGTGATATTGACCCGTACAGGGGGTCATTGGCCTGGGCAGTGTGATATTGACCTGTCCAGGGGGTCACTGTCCTGGGCAGTGTGATATTGACCTGTCCAGGGGGTCAGTGTCCTGGGCAGTGTGATATTGACCTGCCCAGGCGGTCAGAGTCCTGCGCAGTGTGATATTGACCTGTCCAGTGGGTCAGTGTCCTGGGCAGTGTGATATTGACCTGTCCAGGGGGTCACTGTCCTGGGCAGTGTGATATTCACCTGTCCAGGGGGCCAGTGTCCTGGGCAGTGTGATATTGACCTCTCCAGGGTGTCAATGTCCTGTTCAGTGTGATATTGACCTGTCCAGGGGGTCAGTGTCCTGGGCAGTGTGATATTGACCTGTCCAGTGGGTCAGTGTCCTGGGCAGTGTGATATTGACCTGTCCAGGGGGTCACTGTCCTGGGCAGTGTGATATTGACCTGTCCAGTGAGTCAGTGTCCTGGGCAGTGTGATATTGACCTGTCCAGGGGGTCAGTGTCCTGTACAGTGTGATATTGACCTGTCCAGGGGGTCAGTGTCCTGGACAGTGTGATATTGGCCTGTCCAGGGGGTCAGTGTCCTGGGCAGTGTGATATAGACATGTCCAGGCGGTCAGTGTCCTGGGCAGTGTGATATTGACCTGTCCAGTAGGTGAGTCTCCTGGGCAGTGTGATATTGACCTGTCCAGGTGGTCAGTGCCCTGAGCAGAGTGATATTGACCTGTCCAGGGGGTCAGTGTCCTGTACAGTGTGATATTGACCTGTCCAGTAGGTGAGTCTCCTGGGCAGTATGATATTGACCTGCCCAGGTGGTCAGTGCCCTGAGCAGAGTGATATTGGCCTGCCCAGGGGGTCAGTGTCCTGGGCAGTGTGATATTGACATGTCCAGGCGGTCAGTGTCCTGGGCAGTGTGATATTGACCTGTCCAGTAGGTGAGTCTCCTGGGCAGTATGATATTGACCTGTCCAGGTGGTCAGTGCCCTGGGCAGTGTGATATTGACCTGCCCAGGCGGTCAGAGTCCTGCGCAGTGTGATATTGACCTGTCCAGTGGGTCAGTGTCCTGGGCAGTGTGATATTGACCTGTCCAGGGGGTCACTGTCCTGGGCAGTGTGATATTCACCTGTCCAGGGGGCCAGTGTCCTGGGCAGTGTGATATTGACCTCTCCAGGGTGTCAATGTCCTGTTCAGTGTGATATTGACCTGTCCAGGGGGTCAGTGTCCTGGGCAGTGTGATATTGACCTGTCCAGTGGGTCAGTGTCCTGCGCAGTGTGATATTGACCTGTCCAGGGGGTCACTGTCCTGGGCAGTGTGATATTGACAAGTCCAGTGAGTCAGTGTCCTGGGCAGTGTGATATTGACCTGTCCAGGGGGTCAGTGTCCTGTACAGTGTGATATTGACCTGTCCAGGGGGTCAGTGTCCTGGACAGTGTGATATTGGCCTGTCCAGGGGGTCAGTGTCCTGGGCAGTGTGATACAGACATGTCCAGGCGGTCAGTGTCCTGGGCAGTGTGATATTGACCTGTCCAGTAGGTGAGTCTCCTGGGCAGTGTGATATTGACCTGTCCAGGTGGTCAGTGCCCTGAGCAGAGTGATATTGACCTGTCCAGGGGGTCAGTGTCCTGTACAGTGTGATATTGACCTGTCCAGTAGGTGAGTCTCCTGGGCAGTATGATATTGACCTGTCCAGGTGGTCAGTGCCCTGAGCAGAGTGATATTGGCCTGCCCAGGGGGTCAGTGTCCTGGGCAGTGTGATATTGACATGTCCAGGCGGTCAGTGTCCTGGGCAGTGTGATATTGACCTGTCCAGTAGGTGAGTCTCCTGGGCAGTATGATATTGACCTGTCCAGGTGGTCAGTGCCCTGAGCAGAGTGATATTGACCTGTCCAGGGGGTCAGTGTCCTGTACAGTGTGATATTAACCTGTCCAGGGGGTCAGTGTCCTGTTCAGTGTGATATTGACCTGTCCAGGTGGTCAGTGTCCTGAGCAGAGTGATATTGACGTGTCCAGGGGGGCAGTGTCCTGGACAGTGTGATATTGACCTGTCCAGTGAGTCAGTGTCCTCTGCAGTGTGCTATTGACCTGTCCTGGAGTCAGTGTCCTGGGCAGAGTGATGTTGACCTGTCCAGGGGGTCAGTGTCCTGGGCAGAGTGATATTGACCTGTCCAGGGGGTCAGTGTCCTGTACAGTGTGATTTTGACCTGTCCAGGGGGTCAGTGTCCTGGACAGTGTGATATTGACCTGTCCAGGGGGTCAGTGTCCTGGGCAATGTGATAATGACCTGTCCAGGCGGTCAGTGTCCTGAGCAGTGTGATATTGACCTGTCCAGTGAGTCAGTGTCCTGGGCAGAGTGATATTGACCTGTCCAGGGGGTCAGTGTCCTGTACAGTGTGATTTTGACCTGTCCAGGGGGTCAGTGTCCTGGACAGTGTGATATTGACCTGTCCAGTGAGTCAGTGTCCTGTACAGTGTGATATTGACCTGTCCAGGGTGTCAATGCACTGGGCAGTGTGATATTGACCTGTCCAGGGGGTCTGTGTCCTGGGCAGAGTGATATTGACCTGTCCAGTGGGTCAGTATCCTGGGCAGTGTGATATTGACCTGTCCAGTGAGTCAGTGTACTGGGCAGAGTGATATTGACCTGTCCACGGGGTCATTGTCCTGGGCAGTGTGATATTGACCTGTCCAGTGAGTCAGTGTCCTGGGCAGTGTGATATTGACCTGGTCAGTGAGTCAGTGTCCTGTGCAGAGTCATATTGACCTGTCCAGGAGTCAGTGTCCTGGGCAGTGTGATATTGACCTGTCCAGGGGGTCAGTGTCCTGGGCAGAGTGATATTGACCTGTCCAGTAGGTCAGTGTCCTGGGCAGTGTCATATTGACCTGTCCAGTGGGTCAGTGTCCTGGGCAGTGTGATATTGACCTGTCCAGGGGGTCAGTGTTCTCTATTGTGTGATATTGACCTGTCCAGGGGGTCAGTGTCCTGGGCAGAGTGATATTGACCTGTCCAGTAGGTCAGTGTCCTGGGCAGTGTGATATTGACCTGTCCACTGAGTCAGTGTCCTCGGCAGTGTGATATTGACCTGTCCAAGGGGTCAGAGTCCTGGGCAGTGTGATATTGACTTGTCCATTAAGTCAGTGTCCTGTACAGTGTGATATTGACCTGTCCAGGGGGTCAGTGTCCTGGGCAGTGTGATATTGACATGTCCAGGGGGACAGTGTCCTGGGCAGTGTGGTATTGACCTGTCCAGGGGATCAGTATCCTGAGCAGAGTGATATTAACCTGTCCAGTGGATCAGTGTCCTGGGCAGTGCGATATTGACCTGTCCAGGGGGTCAGTGTCCTGGGCAGTGTGATATTGACGTGTCCAGTGAGTCAGTGTCCTGAGCAGAGTGATATTGACCTGTCCAGTGGATCAGTGTCCCGGGCAGTGCGATATTGACCTGTCCAGGGGGTCAGTGTCCTGTACAGTGTGATATTTACTGTCCAGTGGGTCAGTGTCCTGGGCAGTGTGATATTGACCTGCCCAGGGGGACAGTGTCCTGGGCAGTGTGATATTGACCTGTCCAGGGGATCAGTGTCCTGAGCAGAGTGATATTGACCTGTCCAGGGGGTCAGTATCCTGGGCAGTGGGATATTGACCTGTCCAGTTGGTCGGTGCCCTGGGCAGTGAGATATTGACCTGTCCAGGGGGTCAGTGTCCTGTAGAATGTGATATTGACCTATCCAGGGGGTCAGTGTCCTGGGCCGTGTGATATTGACCAGTCCAGGGGGTCAGTGTCCTGGGCAGTGTGATATTGACCTGTCCAGGGGGTCACTGTCCTCTATTGTGTGATATTGACCTGTCCAGGGGGTCAGTGTCCTGGGCAGTGTGATATTGACCTGTCCAGGGGGTCAGTATCCTGGGCAATGTGATATTGACCTGCCCAGGGGGTCAGTGGCCTGGGCAGTGTGATATTGGCTTGTCCAGTGAGTCAGTGTCCTGTACAGTGTGATATTGACCTGTCCAGGGGGTCAGTGTCCTGGGCAGTGTGATATTGACCTGTCCAGGGGGTCAGTGTCCTGTACAGTGTGATATTGACCTGCCCAGGCGGTCAGAGTCCTGCGCAGTGTGATATTCACCTGTCCAGGGGGCCAGTGTCCTGGGCAGTGTGATATTGACCTCTCCAGGGGGTCAATGTCCTGTTCAGTGTGATATTGACCTGTCCAGGGGGCCAGTGTCCTGGGCAGTGTGATATGGACCTGTCCAGTGGGTCAGTGTCCTGTGCAGAGTGATATAGACCTGTCCAGGGGGTCAGTGTCCTGGGCAGTGTGATATTGACCTGTCCAGTGAGTCAGTGTCCTGGGCAGTGTGATATTGACCTGTCCAGTGGGTCAGTGTCCTGTGCAGAGTGATATTGACCTGTCCAGTCGGTCAGTGTCTGGTACAGTGTGATACTGACCTGTCCAGGTGGTCAGTGACCTGGGCAGTGTGATATTGACCTGTCCAGGGGGTCTGTGCCCTGGGCAGTGTGATATTGACCTGTCCAGTGGGTCAGTGTCCTGTGCAGAGTGATATTGACCTGTCCAGTGGGTCAGTGTACGGTACAGTGTGATATTGAACTGTCCAGTGGGTCAGTGTCCTGGGCAGTGTGATATTGACCTGTCCACTGAGTCAGTGTCCTGTACAGTGTGATATTGAACTGTCCAGGGGGTCAGTGTCCTGGGCAGAGTGATATTGACCTGTCCAGGGGGTCAGTGTCCTGGGCAGTGTGAAATTGACCTGTCCACTGAGTCAGTGTCCTGTACAGTGTGATATTGAACTGTCCAGGGGGTCAGTGTCCTGGGCAGTGTGATATTGACCTGTACAGTGGGTCAGTGCCCTGGGCAGTGTGATATTGATCTGTCCAGTGGGTCAGTGTCCTGGGCAGTGTGAAATTGACCTGTCCACTGAGTCAGTGTCCTGTACAGTGTGATATTGAACTGTCCAGGGGATCAGTGTCCTGGGCAGTGTGATATTGACCTGTACAGTGGGTCAGTATCCTGGGCAGTGTGATATTGACCTGTCCACTGAATCAGTGTCCTGTCCAGTGTGATATTGACCTTCCCAGAGGGTCAGTGTCCTGGGCAGTGTGATATTGACCTGTCCACGGGGTCAGTGTCCTGGGCAGTGTGATATTGACTTGTCCAGGGGGTCAGTGTCCTGCGCAGAGTGATATTGACCTGTCCAGGGGATCAGTGTCCTGGGCAGTGTGATATTGGCCTGTCCAGTGGGTCAGTATACTGGGCAGTATGATATTGAACTGTCCAGGAGTCAGTGTCCTGGGCAGAGTGATATTGACCTGTCCAGTGGGCGAGTGCCCTGGGCAGTGTGATATTGACCTGTCCAGTGAGGCAGTGTCCTGGGCAGTGTGATATTGACCTGTGCAGGGGGTCAGTGGCCTGGGCAGTGTGATATTGGCTTGTCCAGTGAGTCAGTGTCCTGTACAGTGTGATATTGACCTGTCCAGGGGGTCAGTGTCCTGGGCAGAGTGATATTGACCTGTCCAGGGGGTCAGTGTCCTGGGCAGTGTGAAATTGACCTGTCCACTGAGTCAGTGTCCTGTACAGTGTGATATTGAACTGTCCAGGGGGTCAGTGTCCTGGGCAGTGTGATATTGACCTGTACAGTGGGTCAGTGCCCTGGGCAGTGTGATATTGATCTGTCCAGTGGGTCAGTGTCCTGGGCAGTGTGAAATTGACCTGTCCACTGAGTCAGTGTCCTGTACAGTGTGATATTGAACTGTCCAGGGGATCAGTGTCCTGGGCAGTGTGATATTGACCTGTACAGTGGGTCAGTGCCCTGGGCAGTGTGATACTGACCTGTCCAGGTAGTCAGTGACCTGGGCAGTGTGATATTGACCTGTCCAGGGGGTCAGTATCCTGGGCAGTGTGATATTGACCTGTCCACTGAGTCAGTGTCCTGTCCAGTGTGATATTGACCTTCCCAGAGGGTCAGTGTCCTGGGCAGTGTGATATTGACCTGTCCACGGGGTCAGTGTCCTGGGCAGTGTGATATTGACTTGTCCAGGGGGTCAGTGTCCTGGGCAGTGTGATATTGACCTGTCCAGGTGGTCAGTGCCCTGAGCAGAGTGATATTGACCTGTCCAGGGGGTCAGTGTCCTGTACAGTGTGATATTAACCTGTCCAGGGGGTCAGTGTCCTGTTCAGTGTGATATTGACCTGTCCAGGTGGTCAGTGTCCTGAGCAGAGTGATATTGACGTGTCCAGGGGGGCAGTGTCCTGGACAGTGTGATATTGACCTGTCCAGTGAGTCAGTGTCCTCTGCAGTGTGCTATTGACCTGTCCTGGAGTCAGTGTCCTGGGCAGAGTGATGTTGACCTGTCCAGGGGGTCAGTGTCCTGGGCAGAGTGATATTGACCTGTCCAGGGGGTCAGTGTCCTGTACAGTGTGATTTTGACCTGTCCAGGGGGTCAGTGTCCTGGACAGTGTGATATTGACCTGTCCAGGGGGTCAGTGTCCTGGGCAATGTGATAATGACCTGTCCAGGCGGTCAGTGTCCTGAGCAGTGTGATATTGACCTGTCCAGTGAGTCAGTGTCCTGGGCAGAGTGATATTGACCTGTCCAGGGGGTCAGTGTCCTGTACAGTGTGATTTTGACCTGTCCAGGGGGTCAGTGTCCTGGACAGTGTGATATTGACCTGTCCAGTGAGTCAGTGTCCTGTACAGTGTGATATTGACCTGTCCAGGGTGTCAATGCACTGGGCAGTGTGATATTGACCTGTCCAGGGGGTCTGTGTCCTGGGCAGAGTGATATTGACCTGTCCAGTGGGTCAGTATCCTGGGCAGTGTGATATTGACCTGTCCAGTGAGTCAGTGTACTGGGCAGAGTGATATTGACCTGTCCACGGGGTCATTGTCCTGGGCAGTGTGATATTGACCTGTCCAGTGAGTCAGTGTCCTGGGCAGTGTGATATTGACCTGGTCAGTGAGTCAGTGTCCTGTGCAGAGTCATATTGACCTGTCCAGGAGTCAGTGTCCTGGGCAGTGTGATATTGACCTGTCCAGGGGGTCAGTGTCCTGGGCAGAGTGATATTGACCTGTCCAGTAGGTCAGTGTCCTGGGCAGTGTCATATTGACCTGTCCAGTGGGTCAGTGTCCTGGGCAGTGTGATATTGACCTGTCCAGGGGGTCAGTGTTCTCTATTGTGTGATATTGACCTGTCCAGGGGGTCAGTGTCCTGGGCAGAGTGATATTGACCTGTCCAGTAGGTCAGTGTCCTGGGCAGTGTGATATTGACCTGTCCACTGAGTCAGTGTCCTCGGCAGTGTGATATTGACCTGTCCAAGGGGTCAGAGTCCTGGGCAGTGTGATATTGACTTGTCCATTAAGTCAGTGTCCTGTACAGTGTGATATTGACCTGTCCAGGGGGTCAGTGTCCTGGGCAGTGTGATATTGACATGTCCAGGGGGACAGTGTCCTGGGCAGTGTGGTATTGACCTGTCCAGGGGATCAGTATCCTGAGCAGAGTGATATTAACCTGTCCAGTGGATCAGTGTCCTGGGCAGTGCGATATTGACCTGTCCAGGGGGTCAGTGTCCTGGGCAGTGTGATATTGACGTGTCCAGTGAGTCAGTGTCCTGAGCAGAGTGATATTGACCTGTCCAGTGGATCAGTGTCCCGGGCAGTGCGATATTGACCTGTCCAGGGGGTCAGTGTCCTGTACAGTGTGATATTTACTGTCCAGTGGGTCAGTGTCCTGGGCAGTGTGATATTGACCTGCCCAGGGGGACAGTGTCCTGGGCAGTGTGATATTGACCTGTCCAGGGGATCAGTGTCCTGAGCAGAGTGATATTGACCTGTCCAGGGGGTCAGTATCCTGGGCAGTGGGATATTGACCTGTCCAGTTGGTCGGTGCCCTGGGCAGTGAGATATTGACCTGTCCAGGGGGTCAGTGTCCTGTAGAATGTGATATTGACCTATCCAGGGGGTCAGTGTCCTGGGCCGTGTGATATTGACCAGTCCAGGGGGTCAGTGTCCTGGGCATTGTGATATTGACCTGTCCAGGGGGTCACTGTCCTCTATTGTGTGATATTGACCTGTCCAGGGGGTCAGTGTCCTGGGCAGTGTGATATTGACCTGTCCAGGGGGTCAGTATCCTGGGCAATGTGATATTGACCTGCCCAGGGGGTCAGTGGCCTGGGCAGTGTGATATTGGCTTGTCCAGTGAGTCAGTGTCCTGTACAGTGTGATATTGACCTGTCCAGGGGGTCAGTGTCCTGGGCAGTGTGATATTGACCTGTCCAGGGGGTCAGTGTCCTGTACAGTGTGATATTGACCTGCCCAGGCGGTCAGAGTCCTGCGCAGTGTGATATTCACCTGTCCAGGGGGCCAGTGTCCTGGGCAGTGTGATATTGACCTCTCCAGGGGGTCAATGTCCTGTTCAGTGTGATATTGACCTGTCCAGGGGGCCAGTGTCCTGGGCAGTGTGATATGGACCTGTCCAGTGGGTCAGTGTCCTGTGCAGAGTGATATAGACCTGTCCAGGGGGTCAGTGTCCTGGGCAGTGTGATATTGACCTGTCCAGTGGGTCAGTGTCCTGTGCAGAGTGATATTGACCTGTCCAGTCGGTCAGTGTCTGGTACAGTGTGATACTGACCTGTCCAGGTGGTCAGTGACCTGGGCAGTGTGATATTGACCTGTCCAGGGGGTCTGTGCCCTGGGCAGTGTGATATTGACCTGTCCAGTGGGTCAGTGTCCTGTGCAGAGTGATATTGACCTGTCCAGTGGGTCAGTGTACGGTACAGTGTGATATTGAACTGTCCAGTGGGTCAGTGTCCTGGGCAGTGTGATATTGACCTGTCCACTGAGTCAGTGTCCTGTACAGTGTGATATTGAACTGTCCAGGGGGTCAGTGTCCTGGGCAGAGTGATATTGACCTGTCCAGGGGGTCAGTGTCCTGGGCAGTGTGAAATTGACCTGTCCACTGAGTCAGTGTCCTGTACAGTGTGATATTGAACTGTCCAGGGGGTCAGTGTCCTGGGCAGTGTGATATTGACCTGTACAGTGGGTCAGTGCCCTGGGCAGTGTGATATTGATCTGTCCAGTGGGTCAGTGTCCTGGGCAGTGTGAAATTGACCTGTCCACTGAGTCAGTGTCCTGTACAGTGTGATATTGAACTGTCCAGGGGATCAGTGTCCTGGGCAGTGTGATATTGACCTGTACAGTGGGTCAGTATCCTGGGCAGTGTGATATTGACCTGTCCACTGAATCAGTGTCCTGTCCAGTGTGATATTGACCTTCCCAGAGGGTCAGTGTCCTGGGCAGTGTGATATTGACCTGTCCACGGGGTCAGTGTCCTGGGCAGTGTGATATTGACTTGTCCAGGGGGTCAGTGTCCTGCGCAGAGTGATATTGACCTGTCCAGGGGATCAGTGTCCTGGGCAGTGTGATATTGGCCTGTCCAGTGGGTCAGTATACTGGGCAGTATGATATTGAACTGTCCAGGAGTCAGTGTCCTGGGCAGAGTGATATTGACCTGTCCAGTGGGCGAGTGCCCTGGGCAGTGTGATATTGACCTGTCCAGTGAGGCAGTGTCCTGGGCAGTGTGATATTGACCTGTGCAGGGGGTCAGTGGCCTGGGCAGTGTGATATTGGCTTGTCCAGTGAGTCAGTGTCCTGTACAGTGTGATATTGACCTGTCCAGGGGGTCAGTGTCCTGGGCAGAGTGATATTGACCTGTCCAGGGGGTCAGTGTCCTGGGCAGTGTGAAATTGACCTGTCCACTGAGTCAGTGTCCTGTACAGTGTGATATTGAACTGTCCAGGGGGTCAGTGTCCTGGGCAGTGTGATATTGACCTGTACAGTGGGTCAGTGCCCTGGGCAGTGTGATATTGATCTGTCCAGTGGGTCAGTGTCCTGGGCAGTGTGAAATTGACCTGTCCACTGAGTCAGTGTCCTGTACAGTGTGATATTGAACTGTCCAGGGGATCAGTGTCCTGGGCAGTGTGATATTGACCTGTACAGTGGGTCAGTGCCCTGGGCAGTGTGATACTGACCTGTCCAGGTAGTCAGTGACCTGGGCAGTGTGATATTGACCTGTCCAGGGGGTCAGTATCCTGGGCAGTGTGATATTGACCTGTCCACTGAGTCAGTGTCCTGTCCAGTGTGATATTGACCTTCCCAGAGGGTCAGTGTCCTGGGCAGTGTGATATTGACCTGTCCACGGGGTCAGTGTCCTGGGCAGTGTGATATTGACTTGTCCAGGGGGTCAGTGTCCTGGGCAGTGTGATATTGGCCTGTCCAGTGGGTCAGTATCCTGGGCAGTGTGATATTGAACTGTCCAGGAGTCAGTGTCCTGGGCAGAGTGATATTGACCCGTACAGGGGGTCAGTATCCTGGGCAGTGTGATATTGACCTGTGCAGGGGGTCAGTGTCCTGGGCAATGTGATATTGACCCGTACAGGGGGTCAGTGGCCTGGGCAGTGTGATATTGACCTGTCCAGGGGGTCACTGTCCTGGGCAGTGTGATATTGACCTGTCCAGGGGGTCAGTGTCCTGGGCAGTGTGATATTGACCTGCCCAGGCGGTCAGAGTCCTGCGCAGTGTGATATTGACCTGTCCAGTGGGTCAGTGTCCTGGGCAGTGTGATATTGACCTGTCCAGGGGGTCACTGTCCTGGGCAGTGTGATATTCACCTGTCCAGGGGGCCAGTGTCCTGGGCAGTGTGATATTGACCTCTCCAGGGTGTCAATGTCCTGTTCAGTGTGATATTGACCTGTCCAGGGGGTCAGTGTCCTGGGCAGTGTGATATTGACCTGTCCAGTGGGTCAGTGTCCTGGGCAGTGTGATATTGACCTGTCCAGGGGGTCACTGTCCTGGGCAGTGTGATATTGACCTGTCCAGTGAGTCAGTGTCCTGGGCAGTGTGATATTGACCTGTCCAGGGGGTCAGTGTCCTGTACAGTGTGATATTGACCTGTCCAGGGGGTCAGTGTCCTGGACAGTGTGATATTGGCCTGTCCAGGGGGTCAGTGTCCTGGGCAGTGTGATATAGACATGTCCAGGCGGTCAGTGTCCTGGGCAGTGTGATATTGACCTGTCCAGTAGGTGAGTCTCCTGGGCAGTGTGATATTGACCTGTCCAGGTGGTCAGTGCCCTGAGCAGAGTGATATTGACCTGTCCAGGGGGTCAGTGTCCTGTACAGTGTGATATTGACCTGTCCAGTAGGTGAGTCTCCTGGGCAGTATGATATTGACCTGTCCAGGTGGTCAGTGCCCTGAGCAGAGTGATATTGGCCTGCCCAGGGGGTCAGTGTCCTGGGCAGTGTGATATTGACATGTCCAGGCGGTCAGTGTCCTGGGCAGTGTGATATTGACCTGTCCAGTAGGTGAGTCTCCTGGGCAGTATGATATTGACCTGTCCAGGTGGTCAGTGCCCTGGGCAGTGTGATATTGACCTGCCCAGGCGGTCAGAGTCCTGCGCAGTGTGATATTGACCTGTCCAGTGGGTCAGTGTCCTGGGCAGTGTGATATTGACCTGTCCAGGGGGTCACTGTCCTGGGCAGTGTGATATTCACCTGTCCAGGGGGCCAGTGTCCTGGGCAGTGTGATATTGACCTCTCCAGGGTGTCAATGTCCTGTTCAGTGTGATATTGACCTGTCCAGGGGGTCAGTGTCCTGGGCAGTGTGATATTGACCTGTCCAGTGGGTCAGTGTCCTGGGCAGTGTGATATTGACCTGTCCAGGGGGTCACTGTCCTGGGCAGTGTGATATTGACAAGTCCAGTGAGTCAGTGTCCTGGGCAGTGTGATATTGACCTGTCCAGGGGGTCAGTGTCCTGTACAGTGTGATATTGACCTGTCCAGGTGGTCAGTGCCCTGAGCAGAGTGATATTGACCTGTCCAGGGGGTCAGTGTCCTGTACAGTGTGATATTGACCTGTCCAGTAGGTGAGTCTCCTGGGCAGTATGATATTGACCTGTCCAGGTGGTCAGTGCCCTGAGCAGAGTGATATTGGCCTGCCCAGGGGGTCAGTGTCCTGGGCAGTGTGATATTGACATGTCCAGGCGGTCAGTGTCCTGGGCAGTGTGATATTGACCTGTCCAGTAGGTGAGTCTCCTGGGCAGTATGATATTGACCTGTCCAGGTGGTCAGTGCCCTGAGCAGAGTGATATTGACCTGTCCAGGGGGTCAGTGTCCTGTACAGTGTGATATTAACCTGTCCAGGGGGTCAGTGTCCTGTTCAGTGTGATATTGACCTGTCCAGGTGGTCAGTGTCCTGAGCAGAGTGATATTGACGTGTCCAGGGGGGCAGTGTCCTGGACAGTGTGATATTGACCTGTCCAGTGAGTCAGTGTCCTCTGCAGTGTGATATTGACCTGTCCTGGAGTCAGTGTCCTGGGCAGAGTGATGTTGACCTGTCCAGTGGGTCAGTGTCCTGGGCAGAGTGATATTGACCTGTCCAGGGGGTCAGTGTCCTGTACAGTGTGATTTTGACCTGTCCAGGGGGTCAGTGTCCTGGACAGTGTGATATTGACCTGTCCAGGGGGTCAGTGTCCTGGGCAATGTGATAATGACCTGTCCAGGCGGTCAGTGTCCTGAGCAGTGTGATATTGACCTGTCCAGTGAGTCAGTGTCCTGGGCAGAGTGATATTGACCTGTCCAGGGGGTCAGTGTCCTGTACAGTGTGATTTTGACCTGTCCAGGGGGTCAGTGTCCTGGACAGTGTGATATTGACCTGTCCAGTGAGTCAGTGTCCTGTACAGTGTGATATTGACCTGTCCAGGGTGTCAATGCACTGGGCAGTGTGATATTGACCTGTCCAGGGGGTCTGTGTCCTGGGCAGAGTGATATTGACCTGTCCAGTGGGTCAGTATCCTGGGCAGTGTGATATTGACCTGTCCAGTGAGTCAGTGTACTGGGCAGAGTGATATTGACCTGTCCACGGGGTCATTGTCCTGGGCAGTGTGATATTGACCTGTCCAGTGAGTCAGTGTCCTGGGCAGTGTGATATTGACCTGGTCAGTGAGTCAGTGTCCTGTGCAGAGTCATATTGACCTGTCCAGGAGTCAGTGTCCTGGGCAGTGTGATATTGACCTGTCCAGGGGGTCAGTGTCCTGGGCAGAGTGATATTGACCTGTCCAGTAGGTCAGTGTCCTGGGCAGTGTCATATTGACCTGTCCAGTGGGTCAGTGTCCTGGGCAGTGTGATATTGACCTGTCCAGGGGGTCAGTGTTCTCTATTGTGTGATATTGACCTGTCCAGGGGGTCAGTGTCCTGGGCAGAGTGATATTGACCTGTCCAGTAGGTCAGTGTCCTGGGCAGTGTGATATTGACCTGTCCACTGAGTCAGTGTCCTCGGCAGTGTGATATTGACGTGTCCAAGGGGTCAGAGTCCTGGGCAGTGTGATATTGACTTGTCCATTAAGTCAGTGTCCTGTACAGTGTGATATTGACCTGTCCAGGGGGTCAGTGTCCTGGGCAGTGTGATATTGACATGTCCAGGGGGACAGTGTCCTGGGCAGTGTGGTATTGACCTGTCCAGGGGATCAGTATCCTGAGCAGAGTGATATTAACCTGTCCAGTGGATCAGTGTCCTGGGCAGTGCGATATTGACCTGTCCAGGGGGTCAGTGTCCTGGGCAGTGTGATATTGACGTGTCCAGTGAGTCAGTGTCCTGAGCAGAGTGATATTGACCTGTCCAGTGGATCAGTGTCCCGGGCAGTGCGATATTGACCTGTCCAGGGGGTCAGTGTCCTGTACAGTGTGATATTTACTGTCCAGTGGGTCAGTGTCCTGGGCAGTGTGATATTGACCTGCCCAGGGGGACAGTGTCCTGGGCAGTGTGATATTGACCTGTCCAGTAGATCAGTGACCTGTGCAGAGTGATATTGACCTGTCCAGGGGGTCAGTATCCTGGGCAGTGGGATATTGACCTGTCCAGTTGGTCGGTGCCCTGGGCAGTGAGATATTGACCTGTCCAGGAGGTCAGTGTCCTGTAGAATGTGATATTGACCTATCCAGGGGGTCAGTGTCCTGGGCCGTGTGATATTGACCAGTCCAGGGGGTCAGTGTCCTGGGCAGTGTGATATTGACCTGTCCAGGGGGTCACTGTCCTCTATTGTGTGATATTGACCTGTCCAGGGGGTCAGTGTCCTGGGCAGTGTGATATTGACCTGTCCAGGGGGTCTGTATCCTGGGCATTGTGGTATTGACCTGTCCAGTGGGTCAGTGTCCTGGGCAGTGTGATATTGACCTGTCCAGGGGGTCAGTGTCCTGGGTAGTTTGATATTGACCTGTCCAGTAGGTCAGTGTCCTGGGCAATGTGATATTGACCTGTCCAGGGGGTCAGTGTCCTGGGCAGAGTGACATTGACCTGTCCAGTAGGTCAGTGTCCTGGGCAGACTAATATTGACCTGTCCAGTAGGTCAGTGTCCTGGGCAGTGTGATATTGACCTGTCCAGTGAGTCACTGTCCCGGGCAATGTGATATTGACCTGTCCAGGGGGTCAGTGTCCTGGGCAGTGTGATATTGGCCTGTCCAGTGAGGCAGTGTCCTGGGCAGAGTGATATTGACCTGTCCAGCAGGTCTGTGCCCTGGGCAGTGTGATATTGACCTGTCCAGTGAGTCGGTGTCCTGGGCAGTGTGGTATTGACCTGTCCAGTGGGTCAGTGTCATGTGCAGTGTGATATTGACCTGTCCAGGGGGTCAGTGCCCTGGGCAGTGTGATATTGACCTGTCCAGGTGGTCAGTGTCCTAGGCAGTGTGATATTGGGCTGCCCAGTGGGTCAGTGTCCTGGGCAGTGTGATATTGACCTGTCCAGGGATCAGTGTCCTGGGCAGTGTGATATTGACCTGTCCGGTAGGTCAGTGTCCTGGGCAGTGTGATATTGATCTGTCCAGTGGGTCAGTGTCCTGGGCAGTGTGAAATTGACCTGCCCACGGGGTCAGTGTCCTGGGCAGTGTGAAATTGACCTGTCCACGGGGTCAGTCCTTTATCCAGTGGTTCAGTCTCTAGTCGTAGGTCAGTGTCCTGCCTGTGGGTCAGTCCCAAGCCCAGTGGTGCAGTGCCCTGATCAGTGCATCAGTCTCTTGACCAGTAGGTCACTGTTCTCTCCATTCTGTCAGTGCCTTGTCCAGTGGGTCAGTGTTTTGTCCAGTGGGTCAGTGTCTTGTCCAGGGGGTCAGTGTCCTGTACAGTATAATATTGACCTGTCGAGTGGGTCAGTGTCCTGTACAGTGTAATATTGACCTGTCCAGGGGGTCATTGTCTTGTACAGTGTGATATTGACCTGTCCAGTGGGTCAGTGTCCTGTGCAGTGTGATATTGACCTGTCCAGGGGGTCAGTATCCTGGGCAGAGTGATATTGACCTGTCCAGTGAGTCGGTGTCCTGGGCAGTGTGATATTGACCTGTCCAGTGGGTCAGTGTCCTGTGCAGTGTGATATTGACCTGTCCAGGGGGTCAGTGCCCTGGGCAGTGTGATATTGACCTGTCCAGGGGGTTAGTGTCCTGGGCAGTGTGATATTGACCTGTCCACTGAGTCAGTGTCCTGGGCAGTGTGATATTGACCTGTCCAAGGGGTCAGTGTCCTGGGCAGTGTGATATTGACCTGTCCAGTAAGTCAGTGTCCTGTACAGTTTGTTATTGACCTGTCCTGGGGGTCAGTGTCCTGTACAGTGTGATATTGACCTGTCCAGGGGGTCAGTGTCCTGGGCTGTGTGATATTGACCTGTGCAGGGGGTCAGTGCCCTGGGCAGTGTGATATTGACCTCTCCAGTGAGTCAGTGTCCTGGGCAGAGTGATATTGACCTGTCCAGAAGGTCAGTGTCGTGTACAGTGTGATATTGACCTGTGCCGGGGGTTAGTGCCCTGGGCAGTGTGATATTGACCTGTCCAAGGGGTCAGTGTCCTGGGCAGTGTGATATTGACCTGTCCAGAAAGTCAGTGTCCTATACAGTTTGATATTGACCTGTCCTGGGGGTCAGTGTCCTGTACAGTGTGATATTGATCTGTCCAGGGGGTCAGTGTCCTGGGCAGTGTGATATTGACCTGTCCAGGCGGTCAGTGTCTTGAGCAGTGTGATATTGGCCTGTCCAGTGGGTCAGTGTCCTGGGCAGTGTGATATTGACCTGGGCAGTGTGATATTGGCCTGTCCAGTGGGTCAGTTTCCTGTACAGTGTGATATTGACCGGTCCAGGGGGTCAGTGTCCTGGGCAGTGTGATATTGACCTGTCCAGTAGGTCAGTGTCCTGTACAGTGTGATATTGACCTGTCCAGGGGGTCAGTGTCCTGGGCAGTGTGATATTGACCTGTCCAGAGGGTCAGTGTCCTGGGCAGTGTGATATTGACCTGACCAGGGTGTTAGTGTCCTGGGCAGAGTGATATTGACCTGTCCAGGGGATCAGTGTCCTGGGCAGTGGGATATTGACCTGTCCAGGGGGTCAGTGTCCTGGGCAGTGTGATATTGACCTGTCCAGGGGGTCAGTGTCCTGGGCAGAGTGATATTGACCTGTCCAGGTGGTCAGTGTCCTGGGCAGAGTGATATTGACCTGTCCAGGGTGTCAGTGTCCTGGGCAGGGTGATATTGACCTGTCCAGGAGATCAGTGCCCTGGGCAGTGGGATATTGACCTGTCCAGTAGGTCAGTGTCCTGGGCAGTGGGATATTGACCTGTCCAGGGGATCAGTGTCCTGGGCAGTGGGATATTGACCTGTCCAGGCGGTCCGTATCGGCATAGCTGCACGGAGCAGTCCAGGTCCCCCTTCTAAACGGAGAATCCGTCTGGACTTTCTCCAGTGATTCGTACCCGTGTGCTGGCGGGCTTGGGGACAGAGCCCCATGATCAGAGAATTCCGTCTGACGGAGAATCCAGCTGCGGGTCTGGAAACACCCACACGGGGCCGGATTGTCCCATTCTGGGGCCGTGTCTTAATGCCGGTGTGGGAACATTGCCGTTTTACACCCGAAAATCCGACCACCGATTCCCCGATTGGTGGGGACTAACAGGAGGGCAGAGTAGAGCGCCCGTCTCTCGGTGCCGTGAGGCCCGGAGCATTGCCGGGTCCGTGGCCGCGCATGCGCTGACCGTTGGCCTGCACGGCCGCACCGCGCTTCATGGCGGATTCAGCCCGCAGACCAGGCCTGCAAAAAATAGTCCCCCCTTCGGCCGCTCGCGAGCCCCGGACCACCCCCCACCGTGCCCCAAGCCTCAAATAGAATCGCCCCCTGCCCGTGGATCGGCCTCCCCTGACTGAGGCGGCGCTGGACTGAGTTCGCAGCCACCACGCCGAGTTCCCAGAGACCACACCGGTCGCACGCCATGGGGAACGCAGCCAGTCAGGGCGGATTATCGGGGGGGGGGGGGCTTCAGGCAATGTCCTGAGGCCGTGGATACGGCGCGCAGCGAACTGGGAGAATGCGCCGCTTTGGAGGGGGCGGGGCATCACGGGCGCGGCGCCGCCCCCAATTTGGTCAGAAACGGACATTCTCCGGCCGATTGGCCAGCACTATTTTGGCAGAGACTCCGGCCCAGTGTCCGGACACACACGGGGTGGGGGTTAATTGGGGGTTAATGAGTTTTGTGCTGAGTGAGACCAGCCCCAGGGGTGAGAGGTCAATGACTTTATTACGTGTGGATTGCAGACTGTGTTATTTTGCATCGTACGAATGTTTGACAGTGTGACCACACTGGGAGTGGGTTCTGCGTTCCTGCGGCTCAGTGCCGGCTCGGACGGAGAATCCAGGGGGGGTCTGGTTCCGGTGAGGCATGAACGCCAGCGCCAACCAAACCCCCGCCTCCTGCGCCGCAAACGGCTGGAGAATGGCCCCACAGCCCACCCCTTGGCCAGTCCCCCAGCCCCCACTGAAGCCCCCCCATCGGCCAGGGGCACGGATCCCGGCCGCGTGTATCAGCGCTGTCCGCGGCCAGCACGTCGGGTTCCTGACCACTCCGACTACACGTGGTCGGAGACTCGGCCTATCGGGGGTGGGGCTTTGCGAGTGAGGCGGCCAATGAGGAGCCAATGGCCTTGCGACTTTGCCGCACGTCACGATGACGGCGGTTTGGACGGGGCGGAGAATCACAAACTGGCGCCGGCCCTGGTGGCAGTCGATTCTCTGCCCAATCGCCAATTACAATATCCTGGGGCTTTCACAAGGCTTATTTTGGGGGGTTATTGATGATGGGAGCGGTTTCGGCAGCACGGTGGTGCAGTGGTTAGCACTGCTGCCTCACGGCGTAGAGGACCCGGGTTCGATCCTGGCCCAGGTCGCTGTCTGTATGGAGTTTGCACATTCTCCCCGTGTCTGCGTGGGTTTCACCCCCACAACCCAAAGAGGTGCCGGGTAGGTGGATTGGCCACGCTAAATTGCCCTTAGTGTCCAAAAAGGTTAGGTGGGGTTACTGGGTTATGGGGTGGAGGTGTGGGGTGTTCTTTCCAAGGGTCGGTGCAGACGCTATGGGCCGAATGGCCTCCTTCTGCACTGTAAATTCTAGGTCTATTTGCAGTGATCTCGGTCCCTGGGCAGCAGTGAGACAGCAGCAGAATGTCGGCCTGCACTGCCACTGTGTGGCAGCCCCAGGTACTGCAGCGGTCCACAAAGCGGAGAGCAGCTTCCTCGGCAGGGCTGGGTTAATCCTGGTGTCAGTGAGTGGTGACTGCTCTCTTCATCATTAAGAATTTTCAGGGTCTTAGCTGTAAAATAAACCAAGTTCAAGAGGATTTTGTTCTTTGCATGCTTGATATTAATCTTGTTTCTCACATTTTGCCTTTTGGACAGTGTCTCTACCTCACTCTCCCAGTCACACACTTGGAGACACAATTGTCCCAGTGCCTCACTCTGGCTCTGCTCCACTATTGTTGACAATGAGGAATCCCGAAAAGGTGAGTCACAGTTGGGAAATGCAGCAACTGAGCAACAGTCCAAGTCCCAGCCGGGACCATCCGGAGATTCCGGCTCCTTCCTCGGCCGGCCTTTATCTCGGGGAATTAACATGTTCGCTGTTGGGCCCCCGCCCCTCTGCGGGGGAGCTCGGAGAGCACAGGATCCACGGGGACATCAGTCAGGACGTCCCCATGGGCGATCACACCCTCTCCTAACATTTAATCTCTGGTCAACGACCCTCGATCTTTTTGTTCTATTATTAGTTACTAGTTGCCTCCAGCACCACATTTAACTTGTATAAAAGCTGTTACATTCCTATATTTTCCAAATTCTGGCAGCGTCAGTATTTAGCACCCATTCCGCCCATTGGGTGGTACGGTAGGTAGCACAGTGGTTAGCACCGTTGCTTCACAGCTCCAGGGTCCCGGGTTCGATTCCCGGCTTGGGTCACTGTCTGTGCGGAGTCTGCACGTTCGCCCCGTGTCTGCGTGGGTTTCCTCCGGGTGCTCCGGTTTCCTCCCACAAGTCCTGAAAGACGTGCTGTTAGGTGAATTGGACATTCTGATCATCAGCTTCAATACCCGGATCCCGCCTTCCCCCCCATATCCCTCGATCCCTTTAGCCCCTAAAGCTTTTTCTAATTCCTTCCTGAAATATTTTGGCCTCAGCTACTTTCTGGAATTCCACAGATTCCCCGCTCTCTGGGTGAAGAAATTTCCCCTAACCTCAGCCCTAAAAGGTTTACCCTTTATCCTAAAACTACGGCCCCTAGTTCTGGGCCCCCCACCATTGGGAACATTCTTTCTGAATCTACCCTGTCCAATCCTGTTAGAATTTTATAAGTTTCTCTGAGATCCCCTCTCACTCTGCTAAACTCCAATGAATATAATCCTATTTTTTAAATGTTCCCAATTAAGGGGCCAATCCACCTACCCTGCACATCTTTGGGTTGTGGGGGTGAAACCCACGCAGACACGGGGAGAATGTGCAAACTCCACTTGGACAGTGACCCAGGGCTGGGATCGAACCTGGGACCTCGGCGCTGTGAGGCAGCAGTGCTAACCACTGCGTCACCGTGCTGCCCTAATGAATATAATCCCAACCGACTTAGTCTGTCCTCACATGCCAGTCCCGCCATCCCAGGAATCAGCACTCCCTCCACAGCAAGAACACCTTTCCTCAGATCAGAGGCGGGGGGTCCCGGCGGGGCGGGGGGTCCCGGCGGGGCGGGGGGTCCCGGCGGGGCGGTGGGTCCCGGCGGGGCGGGGGGTCCCGGTGGGGCGGGGGGTCCCGGCGGGGCGGGGGGTCCCGGCGGGGCGGGGGGTCCCGGCGGGGCGGGGGGTCCCGGCGGGGCGGGGGGTCCCGGCGAGGCGGGGGGTCCCGGCGGGGCGGGGGGGTCCCGGCGGGGCGGGGGGTCCCGGCGAGGCGGGGGGTCCCGGCGGGGCGGGGGGTCCCGGCGGGGCGGGGGGTCCCGGCGGGGCGGGGGGTCCCGGCGGGGCGGGGGGTCCCGGCGGGGCGGGGGGTTCCGGCGGGATGGAGTGGCGGGAACCACTCCGGCGTCGGGCCGTCCCAAAGGTGCGGAAGTCTCTACACCTTTAGGGGCCAAGCCCTCACCTCGAGGGGCTCGGCCCGCGCCGGAGTGGTTTCGCTCCGCCGGCTGGCGGGAAAGGTCTTCGTCGGGCGACGCATGCGTGGGAGCGTCAGCGGCCGCTGACGGCATCCCCGCGCATGCGCCGGGGAGGGGTTCTCTTCCGCCTCCGCCATGGTGGAGACCGTTGCGAAGGCAGAAGAAAAAGAGTGCCCCCACGGCACAGGCCCGCCCGCGGATCGGTGGGCCCCGATCGCGGGCCAGGCCACCGTGGGGGCACCCCCCAAGGTCAGATCGCCCCGCGCCCCCCCCAGGACCCCGGAACCCGCCCGCGCCGCCTGGTCCCGCCGGTCACAAGGTGATTTAATCCACGCCGGCGGGAGAGGGTTGACAGCGGCGGGACTTCGGCCCATCGCGGGCCGGAGAATCGCCGGGGGTGGGGCCGCCGACCGGCGCGGCCCGATTCCCGCCCCCACCGAATCTCTGGTGACGGAGAATTCGGGACACGGCGGGGGCGTGGGGTCGGAGAATCGCGCCCAAGGACACACAATACTCCAGTTGTGCCCTCAAAAATGCCCTATACAATTGAAGTAAAACATCTGTATTCCTATATTCAAATCCACCCCTCACTGTGTAACTGTACAGAGTCACTGTTTATTCAGGGTGAGGATCACTCACTGTGTAACTGTACAGAGTCACTGTTTATTCAGGGTGAGGATCACTCACTGTGTAACTGTACAGAGTCACTGTTTATTCAGGGTGAGGGTCACTCACTGTGTAACTGTACAGAGTCACTGTTTATTCAGCAGGGTGAGGATCACTCGCTGTGTAACTGTACAGAGTCACTGTTTATTCAGGGTGAGGGTCACTCACTGTGTAACTGTACAGAGTCACTGTTTATTCAGGGTGAGGATCACTCACTGTGTAACTGTACAGAGTCACTGTTTATTCAGGGTGAGGATCACTCACTGTGTAACTGTACAGAGTCACTGTTTATTCAGGGTGAGGATCACTCACTGTGCAACTGTGCAGAGTCACTGTTTATTCAGTGTGAGGGTCACTCACTGTGTAACTGTACAGAGTCTCTGTTTATTCAGGGTGAGGATCACTCACTGTGTAACTGTACAGAGTCACTGTTTATTCAGGGTGAGGATCACTCACTGTGTAACTGTCCAGAGTCACTGTTTATTCAGGGTGAGGATCACTCACTGTGTAACTGTACAGAGTCACTGTTTATTCAGGGTGAGGATCACTCACTGTGTAACTGTACAGAGTCACTGTTTATTCAGGGTGAGGCTCACTCACTGTATAACTGTACAGAGTCACTGTTCATTCAGGCTGAGGATCACTCACTGTGTAACTGTACAGAGTCACTGTTCATTCAGGCTGAGGATCACTCACTGTGTAACTGTACAGAGTCACTGTTTATTCAGGGTGAGGGTCACTCACTGTGTAACTGTACAGAGTCACTGTTTATTCAGGGTGAGGATCACTCACTGTGTAACTGTACAGAGTCACTGTTTATTCAGGGTGAGGATCACTCGCTGTGTAACTGTACAGAGTCACTGTTTATTCAGGGTGAGGATCACTCACTGTGTAACTGTACAGAGTCACTGTTTATTCAGGGTGAGGGTCACTCACTGTGTAACTGTACAGAGTCACTGTTTATTCAGGGTGAGGATCACTCACTGTGTAACTGTACAGAGTCACTGTTTATTCAGGGTGAGGATCACTCGCTGTGTAACTGTACAGAGTCACTGTTTATTCAGCAGGGTGAGGATCACTCGCTGTGTAACTGTACAGAGTCACTGTTTATTCAGGGTGAGGATCACTCGCTGTGTAACTGTACAGAGTCACTGTTTATTCAGTGTGAGGATCACTCGCTGTGTAACTGTACAGAGTCACTGTTTATTCAGGGTGAGGATCACTCGCTGTGTAACTGTACAGAGTCACTGTTTATTCAGGGTGAGGCTCACTCACTGTGTAACTGTACAGAGTCACTGTTTATTCAGCAGGGTGAGGATCACTCACTGTGTAACTGACCAGAGTCACTGTTTATTCAGGGTGAGAATCACTCGCTGTGTAACTGTACAGAGTCACTGTTTATTCAGCAGGGTGAGGATCACTCGCTGTGTAACTGTACAGAGTCACTGTTTATTGAGGGTGAGAATCACTCGCTGTGTAACTGTACAGAGTCACTGTTTATTCAGGGTGAGGATCACTCGCTGTGTAACTGTACAGAGTCACTGTTTATTCAGGGTGAGGATCACTCACTGTGTAACTGTACAGAGTCACTGTTTATTCAGCAGGGTGAGGATCACTCGCTGTGTAACTGTACAGAGTCACTGTTTATTCAGGGTGAGAATCACTCGCTGTGTAACTGTACAGAGTCACTGTTTATTCAGGGTGAGGATCACTCGCTGTGTAACTGTACAGAGTCACTGTTTATTCAGGGTGAGGATCACTCACTGTAACTGTACAGAGTCACTGTTTATTCAGCAGGATGAGGATCACTCACTGTGTAACTGTACAGTGTCACTGTTTATTCAGGGTGAGGATCACTCACTGTGTAACTGTACAGAGTCTCTGTTTATTCAGGGTGAGGATCACTCGCTGTGTAACTGTACAGAGTCACTGTTTATTCAGGGTGAGGATCACTCGCTGTGTAACTGTACAGAGTCACTGTTTATTCAGCAGGGCGAGGATCACTCACTGTGTAACTGTACAGAGTCACTGTTTATTCAGGGTGAGGATCACTCGCTGTGTAACTGTACAGAGTCACTGTTTATTCAGCAGGGCGAGGATCACTCACTGTGTAACTGTACAGAGTCACTGTTTATTCAGGGTGAGGATCACTCACTGTGTAACTGGACAGAGTCACTGTTTATTCAGGGTGAGGGTCACTCACTGTGTAACTGTACAGAGTCACTGTTTATTCAGCAGGGTGAGGATCACTCACTGTGTAACTGTACAGAGTCACTGTTTATTCAGGGTGAGGATCACTCACTGTGTAACTGGACAGAGTCACTGTTTATTCAGGGTGAGGATCACTCACTGTGTAACTGTCCAGAGTCACTGTTTATTCAGGGTGAGGATCACTCACTGTGTAACTGTACAGAGTCACTGTTTATTCAGGGTGAGGATCACTCACTGTGTAACTGTACAGAGTCACTGTTTATTCAGGGTGAGGATCACTCACTGTGTAACTGTCCAGAGTCACTGTTTATTCAGGGTGAGGATCACTCACTGTGTAACTGTACAGAGTCACTGTTTATTCAGGGTGAGGATCACTCACTGTGTAACTGTACAGAGTCACTGTTTATTCAGGGTGAGGATCACTCACTGTGTAACTGTACAGAGTCACTGTTTATTCAGGGTGAGGAACACTCACTGTGTAACTGTACAGAGTCACTGTTTATTCAGTGTGAGGATCACTCACTGTGTAACTGTACAGGGTCACTGTTTATTCATGGTGAGGATCACTCACTGTGTAACTGTACATAGTCACTGTTTATTCAGGGTGAGGATCACTCACTGTGTAATTGTACAGAGTCACTATTTATTCAACAGGGTGAGGATCACTCGCTGTGTAACTGTGCAGAGTCACTGTTTATTCAGGGTGAGGGTCACTCACTGTGTAAATGTACAGAGTCACTGTTTATTCAGCAGGGTGAGGATCACTCACTGTGTAACTGTGCAGAGTCACTGTTTATTCAGCAGGGTGAGGATCACTCACTGTGTAACTGTACAGAGTCACAGTTTATTCAGGGTGAGGATCACTCACTGTGTAACTGTACAGAGTCACTGTTTATTCAGGGTGAGGTTCACTCACTGTGTAACTGTACAGAGTCACTGTTTATTCAGGGTGAGGGTCACTCACTGTGTAACTGTCCAGAGTCACTGTTTATTCAGCAGGATGAGGATCACTCACTGTGTAAATGTGCAGAGTCACTGTTTATTCAGCAGGGTGAGGATCACTCACTGTGTAACTGTACAGAGTCACGGTTTATTCAGGGTGAGGATCACTCACTGTGTAACTGTACAGAGTCACTGTTTATTCAGGGTGAGGTTCACTCACTGTGTAACTGTACAGAGTCACTGTTTATTCAGGGTGAGGGTCACTCACCGTGTAACTGTACAGAGTCACTGTTTATTCAGCAGGGCGAGGATCACTCACTGTGTAACTGTACAGAGTCACTGTTTATTCAGGGTGAGGATCACTCGCTGTGTAACTGTACAGAGTCACTGTTTATTCAGGGTGAGGATCACTCGCTGTATAACTGTACAGAGTCACTGTTTATTCAGCAGGGCGAGGATCACTCACTGTGTAACTGTACAGAGTCACTGTTTATTCAGGGTGAGGATCACTCACTGTGTAACTGTACAGAGTCACTGTTTATTCACGGTGAGGATCACTCACTGTGTAACTGTACAGAGTCACTGTTTATTCAGGGTGAGGAACACTCACTGTGTAACTGTACAGAGTCACTGTTTATTCAGTGTGAGGATCACTCACTGTGTAACTGTACAGGGTCACTGTTTATTCAGGGTGAGGATCACTCACTGTGTAACTATACATAGTCACTGTTTATTCAGGGTGAGGATCACTCACTGTGTAACTGTACAGAGTCACTATTTATTCAGCAGGGTGAGGATCACTCGCTGTGTAACTGTGCAGAGTCACTGTTTATTCAGGGTGAGGGTCACTCACTGTGTAAATGTACAGAGTCACTGTTTATTCAGCAGGGTGAGGATCACTCACTGTGTAACTGTGCAGAGTCACTGTTTATTCAGCAGGGTGAGGATCACTCACTGTGTAACTGTACAGAGTCACTGTTTATTCAGGGTGAGGTTCACTCACTGTGTAACTGTACAGAGTCACTGTTTATTCAGGGTGAGGGTCACTCACCGTGTAACTGTACAGAGTCACTGTTTATTCAGGGTGAGGATCACTCGCTGTGTAACTGTACAGAGTCACTGTTTATTCAGGGTGAGGATCACTCGCTGTGTAACTGTACAGAGTCACTGTTTATTCAGGGTGAGGCTCACTCACTGTGTAACTGTACAGAGTCACTGTTTATTCAGCAGGGTGAGGATCACTCACTGTGTAACTGTACAGAGTCACTGTTTATTCAGGGTGAGAATCACTCGCTGTGTAACTGTACAGAGTCACTGTTTATTCAGCAGGGTGAGGATCACTCGCTGTGTAACTGTACAGAGTCACTGTTTATTCAGGGTGAGAATCACTCGCTGTGTAACTGTACAGAGTCACTGTTTATTCAGGGTGAGGATCACTCGCTGTGTAACTGTACAGAGTCACTGTTTATTCAGGGTGAGGCTCACTCACTGTGTAACTGTACAGAGTCACTGTTTATTCAGCAGGGTGAGGATCACTCGCTGTGTAACTGTACAGAGTCACTGTTTATTCAGGGTGAGAATCACTCGCTGTGTAACTGTACAGAGTCACTGTTTATTCAGGGTGAGGATCACTCGCTGTGTAACTGTACAGAGTCACTGTTTATTCAGGGTGAGGATCACTCACTGTAACTGTACAGAGTCACTGTTTATTCAGCAGGATGAGGATCACTCACTGTGTAACTGTACAGTGTCACTGTTTATTCAGGGTGAGGATCACTCACTGTGTAACTGTACAGAGTCTCTGTTTATTCAGGGTGAGGAACACTCGCTGTGTAACTGTACAGAGTCACTGTTTATTCAGGGTGAGGATCACTCGCTGTGTAACTGTACAGAGTCACTGTTTATTCAGCAGGGCGAGGATCACTCACTGTGTAACTGTACAGAGTCACTGTTTATTCAGGGTGAGGATCACTCGCTGTGTAACTGTACAGAGTCACTGTTTATTCAGGGTGAGGATCACTCGCTGTGTAACTGTACAGAGTCACTGTTTATTCAGCAGGGCGAGGATCACTCACTGTGTAACTGTACAGAGTCACTGTTTATTCAGGGTGAGGATCACTCACTGTGTAACTGGACAGAGTCACTGTTTATTCAGGGTGAGGGTCACTCACTGTGTAACTGTACAGAGTCACTGTTTATTCAGCAGGGTGAGGATCACTCACTGTGTAACTGTACAGAGTCACTGTTTATTCAGGGTGAGGATCACTCACTGTGTAACTGTACAGAGTCACTGTTTATTCAGGGTGAGGATCACTCACTGTGTAACTGTCCAGAGTCACTGTTTATTCAGGGTGAGGATCACTCACTGTGTAACTGTACAGAGTCACTGTTTATTCAGGGTGAGGATCACTCACTGTGTAACTGTACAGAGTCACTGTTTATTCAGGGTGAGGATCACTCACTGTGTAACTGTCCAGAGTCACTGTTTATTCAGGGTGAGGATCACTCACTGAGTAACTGTACAGAGTCACTGTTTATTCAGGGTGAGGATCACTCACTGTGTAACTGTACAGAGTCACTGTTTATTCAGGGTGAGGATCACTCACTGTGTAACTGTACAGAGTCACTGTTTATTCAGGGTGAGGAACACTCACTGTGTAACTGTACAGAGTCACTGTTTATTCAGTGTGAGGATCACTCACTGTGTAACTGTACAGGGTCACTGTTTATTCATGGTGAGGATCACTCACTGTGTAACTGTACATAGTCACTGTTTATTCAGGGTGAGGATCACTCACTGTCTAACTGTACAGAGTCACTATTTATTCAGCAGGGTGAGGATCACTCGCTGTGTAACTGTGCAGAGTCACTGTTTATTCAGGGTGAGGGTCACTCACTGTGTAAATGTACAGAGTCACTGTTTATTCAGCAGGGTGAGGATCACTCACTGTGTAACTGTGCAGAGTCACTGTTTATTCAGCAGGGTGAGGATCACTCACTGTGTAACTGTACAGAGTCACAGTTTATTCAGGGTGAGGATCACTCACTGTGTAACTGTACAGAGTCACTGTTTATTCAGGGTGAGGTTCACTCACTGTGTAACTGTACAGAGTCACTGTTTATTCAGGGTGAGGGTCACTCACTGTGTAACTGTCCAGAGTCACTGTTTATTCAGCAGGATGAGGATCACACACTGTGTAAATGTGCAGAGTCACTGTTTATTCAGCAGGGTGAGGATCACTCACTGTGTAACTGTACAGAGTCACGGTTTATTCAGGGTGAGGATCACTCACTGTGTAACTGTACAGAGTCACTGTTTATTCAGGGTGAGGTTCACTCACTGTGTAACTGTACAGAGTCACTGTTTATTCAGGGTGAGGGTCACTCACCGTGTAACTGTACAGAGTCACTGTTTATTCAGCAGGGCGAGGATCACTCACTGTGTAACTGTACAGAGTCACTGTTTATTCAGGGTGAGGATCACTCACTGTGTAACTGTACAGAGTCACTGTTTATTCAGGGTGAGGATCACTCACTGTGTAACTGTACAGAGTCACTGTTTATTCACGGTGAGGATCACTCACTGTGTAACTGTACAGAGTCACTGTTTATTCAGGGTGAGGAACACTCACTGTGTAACTGTACAGAGTCACTGTTTATTCAGTGTGAGGATCACTCACTGTGTAACTGTACAGGGTCACTGTTTATTCAGGGTGAGGATCACTCACTGTGTAACTATACATAGTCACTGTTTATTCAGGGTGAGGATCACTCACTGTGTAACTGTACAGAGTCACTCTTTATTCAGCAGGGTGAGGATCACTCGCTGTGTAACTGTGCAGAGTCACTGTTTATTCAGGGTGAGGGTCACTCACTGTGTAAATGTACAGAGTCACTGTTTATTCAGCAGGGTGAGGATCACTCACTGTGTAACTGTGCAGAGTCACTGTTTATTCAGCAGGGTGAGGATCACTCACTGTGTAACTGTACAGAGTCACAGTTTATTCAGGGTGAGGATCACTCACTGTGTAACTGTACAGAGTCACTGTTTATTCAGGGTGAGGATCACTCACTGTGTAACTGTACAGAGTCACTGTTTATTCAGGGTGAGGTTCACTCACTGTGTAACTGTACAGAGTCACTGTTTATTCAGGGTGAGGGTCACTCACCGTGTAACTGTACAGAGTCACTGTTTATTCAGGGTGAGGATCACTCGCTGTGTAACTGTACAGAGTCACTGTTTATTCAGGGTGAGGATCACTCGCTGTGTAACTGTACAGAGTCACTGTTTATTCAGGGTGAGGCTCACTCACTGTGTAACTGTACAGAGTCACTGTTTATTCAGCAGGGTGAGGATCACTCACTGTGTAACTGTACAGAGTCACTGTTTATTCAGGGTGAGAATCACTCGCTGTGTAACTGTACAGAGTCACTGTTTATTCAGCAGGGTGAGGATCACTCGCTGTGTAACTGTACAGAGTCACTGTTTATTCAGGGTGAGAATCACTCGCTGTGTAACTGTACAGAGTCACTGTTTATTCAGGGTGAGGATCACTCGCTGTGTAACTGTACAGAGTCACTGTTTATTCAGGGTGAGGATCACTCACTGTGTAACTGTACAGAGTCACTGTTTATTCAGCAGGGTGAGGATCACTCGCTGTGTAACTGTACAGAGTCACTGTTTATTCAGGGTGAGAATCACTCGCTGTGTAACTGTACAGAGTCACTGTTTATTCAGGATGAGGGTCACTCACTGTGTAACTGTACAGAGTCACTGTTTATTCAGCAGGGTGAGGATCACTCACTGTGTAACTGTACAGAGTCACTGTTTATTCAGGGTGAGGATCACTCACTGTAACTGTACAGAGTCACTGTTTATTCAGCAGGGTGAGGATTACTCACTGTGTAACTGTACAGTTACTGTTTATTCATGGTGAGGATCACTCACTGTGTAACTGTACAGAGTCACTGTTTATTCAGGGTGAGGATCACTCACTGTGTAACTGTACAGAGTCTCTGTTTATTCAGGGTGAGGATCACTCACTGTGTAACTGTACAGAGGCTCTGTTTATTCAGCAGGGTGAGGATCACTCACTGTGTAACTGTACAGAGTCACTGTTTATTCAGGGTGAGGATCACTCACTGTGTAACTGTACAGAGTCACTGTTTATTCAGCAGGGTGAGGATCACTCACTGTGTAACTGTACAGAGTCTCTGTTTATTCAGCAGGGTGAGGATCACTCACTGTGTAACTGTACAGTTACTGTTTATTCATGGTGAGGATCACTCACTGTGTAACTGTAGAGAGTCACTGTTTATTCAGGGTGAGGATCACTCACTGTGTAACTGTACAGAGTCTCTGTTTATTCAGGGTGAGGATCACTCACTGTGTAACTGTACAGAGGCTCTGTTTATTCAGCAGGGTGAGGATCACTCACTGTGTAACTGTACAGTTACTGTTTATTCAGGGTGAGGATCACTCGCTGTGTAACTGTACAGAGTCTCTGTTTATTCAGCAGGGTGAGGATCACTCACTGTGTAACTGTACAGTTACTGTTTATTCAGGGTGAGGATCACTCACTGTGTAACTGTACAGAGTCACTGTTTATTTAGCAGGGTGAGGGTCACTCACTGTGTAACTGTACAGAGTCACTGTTTATTCAGCAGGGTGAGGGTCACTCACTGTGTAACTGTACAGAGTCACTGTTTATTCAGGGTGAGGGTCACTCACTGTGTAACTGTACAGAGTCACTGTTTATTCAGCAGGGTGAGGGTCACTCACTGTGTAACTGTACAGAGTCACTGTTTATTCAGCAGGGTGAGGGTCACTCACTGTGTAAGTGTACAGAGTCACTGTTTATTCAGGGTGAGGATCACTCGCTGTGTAACTGTTCAGAGTCACTTTTTATTCAGGGTGAGGATCACTCACTGTCTAACTGTACAGAGTCACTGTTTATTCAGGGTGAGGATCACTCACTGTGTAACTGTACAGAGTCACTGTTTATTCAGGGTGAGGATCACTCACTGTGTAACTGTACAGAGTCACTGTTTATTCAGGGTGAGGAACACTCACTGTGTAACTGTACAGAGTCACTGTTTATTCAGTGTGAGGATCACTCACTGTGTAACTGTACAGGGTCACTGTTTATTCATGGTGAGGATCACTCACTGTGTAACTGTACATAGTCACTGTTTATTCAGGGTGAGGATCACTCACTGTGTAACTGTACAGAGTCACTCTTTATTCAGCAGGGTGAGGATCACTCGCTGTGTAACTGTGCAGAGTCACTGTTTATTCAGGGTGAGGGTCACTCACTGTGTAAATGTACAGAGTCACTGTTTATTCAGCAGGGTGAGGATCACTCACTGTGTAACTGTGCAGAGTCACTGTTTATTCAGCAGGGTGAGGATCACTCACTGTGTAACTGTACAGAGTCACAGTTTATTCAGGGTGAGGATCACTCACTGTGTAACTGTACAGAGTCACTGTTTATTCAGGGTGAGGTTCACTCACTGTGTAACTGTACAGAGTCACTGTTTATTCAGGGTGAGGGTCACTCACTGTGTAACTGTCCATAGTCACTGTTTATTCAGCAGGATGAGGATCACTCACTGTGTAAATGTGCAGAGTCACTGTTTATTCAGCAGGGTGAGGATCACTCACTGTGTAACTGTACAGAGTCACGGTTTATTCAGGGTGAGGATCACTCACTGTGTAACTGTACAGAGTCACTGTTTATTCAGGGTGAGGTTCACTCACTGTGTAACTGTACAGAGTCACTGTTTATTCAGGGTGAGGGTCACTCACCGTGTAACTGTACAGAGTCACTGTTTATTCAGCAGGGCGAGGATCACTCACTGTGTAACTGTACAGAGTCACTGTTTATTCAGGGTGAGGATCACTCGCTGTGTAACTGTACAGAGTCACTGTTTATTCAGGGTGAGGATCACTCGCTGTGTAACTGTACAGAGTCACTGTTTATTCAGCAGGGCTAGGATCACTCACTGTGTAACTGTACAGAGTCACTGTTTATTCAGGGTGAGGATCACTCACTGTGTAACTGTACAGAGTCACTGTTTATTCAGGGTGAGGATCACTCACTGTGTAACTGTACAGAGTCACTGTTTATTCACGGTGAGGATCACTCACTGTGTAACTGTACAGGGTCACTGTTTATTCAGGGTGAGGATCACTCACTGTGTAACTATACATAGTCACTGTTTATTCAGGGTGAGGATCACTCACTGTGTAACTGTACAGAGTCACTGTTTATTCAGCAGGGTGAGGATCACTCACTGTGTAACTGTACAGAGTCACTGTTTATTCAGGGTGAGGATCACTCACTGTAACTGTACAGAGTCACTGTTTATTCAGCAGGGTGAGGATTACTCACTGTGTAACTGTACAGTTACTGTTTATTCATGGTGAGGATCACTCACTGTGTAACTGTACAGAGTCACTGTTTATTCAGGGTGAGGATCACTCACTGTGTAACTGTACAGAGTCTCTGTTTATTCAGGGTGAGGATCACTCACTGTGTAACTGTACAGAGGCTCTGTTTATTCAGCAGGGTGAGGATCACTCACTGTGTAACTGTACAGAGTCACTGTTTATTCAGGGTGAGGATCACTCACTGTGTAACTGTACAGAGTCACTGTTTATTCAGCAGGGTGAGGATCACTCACTGTGTAACTGTACAGAGTCTCTGTTTATTCAGCAGGGTGAGGATCACTCACTGTGTAACTGTACAGTTACTGTTTATTCATGGTGAGGATCACTCACTGTGTAACTGTAGAGAGTCACTGTTTATTCAGGGTGAGGATCACTCACTGTGTAACTGTACAGAGTCTCTGTTTATTCAGGGTGAGGATCACTCACTGTGTAACTGTACAGAGGCTCTGTTTATTCAGCAGGGTGAGGATCACTCACTGTGTAACTGTACAGTTACTGTTTATTCAGGGTGAGGATCACTCGCTGTGTAACTGTACAGAGTCTCTGTTTATTCAGCAGGGTGAGGATCACTCACTGTGTAACTGTACAGTTACTGTTTATTCAGGGTGAGGATCACTCACTGTGTAACTGTACAGAGTCACTGTTTATTTAGCAGGGTGAGGGTCACTCACTGTGTAACTGTACAGAGTCACTGTTTATTCAGCAGGGTGAGGGTCACTCACTGTGTAACTGTACAGAGTCACTGTTTATTCAGGGTGAGGGTCACTCACTGTGTAACTGTACAGAGTCACTGTTTATTCAGCAGGGTGAGGGTCACTCACTGTGTAACTGTACAGAGTCACTGTTTATTCAGCAGGGTGAGGGTCACTCACTGTGTAAGTGTACAGAGTCACTGTTTATTCAGGGTGAGGATCACTCGCTGTGTAACTGTTCAGAGTCACTTTTTATTCAGGGTGAGGATCACTCACTGTCTAACTGTACAGAGTCACTGTTTATTCAGGGTGAGGATCACTCACTGTGTAACTGTACAGAGTCACTGTTTATTCAGGGTGAGGATCACTCACTGTGTAACTGTACAGAGTCACTGTTTATTCAGGGTGAGGAACACTCACTGTGTAACTGTACAGAGTCACTGTTTATTCAGTGTGAGGATCACTCACTGTGTAACTGTACAGGGTCACTGTTTATTCATGGTGAGGATCACTCACTGTGTAACTGTACATAGTCACTGTTTATTCAGGGTGAGGATCACTCACTGTGTAACTGTACAGAGTCACTCTTTATTCAGCAGGGTGAGGATCACTCGCTGTGTAACTGTGCAGAGTCACTGTTTATTCAGGGTGAGGGTCACTCACTGTGTAAATGTACAGAGTCACTGTTTATTCAGCAGGGTGAGGATCACTCACTGTGTAACTGTGCAGAGTCACTGTTTATTCAGCAGGGTGAGGATCACTCACTGTGTAACTGTACAGAGTCACAGTTTATTCAGGGTGAGGATCACTCACTGTGTAACTGTACAGAGTCACTGTTTATTCAGGGTGAGGTTCACTCACTGTGTAACTGTACAGAGTCACTGTTTATTCAGGGTGAGGGTCACTCACTGTGTAACTGTCCATAGTCACTGTTTATTCAGCAGGATGAGGATCACTCACTGTGTAAATGTGCAGAGTCACTGTTTATTCAGCAGGGTGAGGATCACTCACTGTGTAACTGTACAGAGTCACGGTTTATTCAGGGTGAGGATCACTCACTGTGTAACTGTACAGAGTCACTGTTTATTCAGGGTGAGGTTCACTCACTGTGTAACTGTACAGAGTCACTGTTTATTCAGGGTGAGGGTCACTCACCGTGTAACTGTACAGAGTCACTGTTTATTCAGCAGGGCGAGGATCACTCACTGTGTAACTGTACAGAGTCACTGTTTATTCAGGGTGAGGATCACTCGCTGTGTAACTGTACAGAGTCACTGTTTATTCAGGGTGAGGATCACTCGCTGTGTAACTGTACAGAGTCACTGTTTATTCAGCAGGGCTAGGATCACTCACTGTGTAACTGTACAGAGTCACTGTTTATTCAGGGTGAGGATCACTCACTGTGTAACTGTACAGAGTCACTGTTTATTCAGGGTGAGGATCACTCACTGTGTAACTGTACAGAGTCACTGTTTATTCACGGTGAGGATCACTCACTGTGTAACTGTACAGAGTCACTGTTTATTCAGGGTGAGGAACACTCACTGTGTAACTGTACAGAGTCACTGTTTATTCAGTGTGAGGATCACTCACTGTGTAACTGTACAGGGTCACTGTTTATTCAGGGTGAGGATCACTCACTGTGTAACTATACATAGTCACTGTTTATTCAGGGTGAGGATCACTCACTGTGTAACTGTACAGAGTCACTATTTATTCAGCAGGGTGAGGATCACTCGCTGTGTAACTGTGCAGAGTCACTGTTTATTCAGGGTGAGGGTCACTCACTGTGTAAATGTACAGAGTCACTGTTTATTCAGCAGGGTGAGGATCACTCACTGTGTAACTGTGCAGAGTCACTGTTTATTCAGCAGGGTGAGGATCACTCACTGTGTAACTGTACAGAGTCACAGTTTATTCAGGGTGAGGATCACTCACTGTGTAACTGTACAGAGTCACTGTTTATTCAGGGTGAGGATCACTCACTGTGTAACTGTACAGAGTCATTGTTTATTCAGGGTGAGGTTCACTCACTGTGTAACTGTACAGAGTCACTGTTTATTCAGGGTGAGGGTCACTCACCGTGTAACTGTACAGAGTCACTGTTTATTCAGCAGGGTGAGGATCACTCACTGTGTAGCTGTACAGAGTCACTGTTTATTCAGGGTGAGGGTCACTCACTGTGTAACTGTACAGAGTCATTGTTTATTCAGGGTGAGGATCACTCACTGTGTAACTGTCCAGAGTCACTGTTTATTCAGGGTGAGGATCACTCACTGTGTAACTGTACAGAGTCACTGTTTATTCAGGGTGAGGATCACTCACTGTGTAACTGTACAGAGTCACTGTTTATTCAGGGTGAGGATCACTCACTGTGTAACTGTACAGAGTCACTGTTTATTCAGGGTGAGGAACACTCACTGTGTAACTGTACAGAGTCACTGTTTATTCAGTGTGAGGATCACTCACTGTGTAACTGTACAGGGTCACTGTTTATTCATGGTGAGGATCACTCACTGTGTAACTGTACATAGTCACTGTTTATTCAGGGTGAGGATCACTCACTGTGTAACTGTACAGAGTCACTCTTTATTCAGCAGGGTGAGGATCACTCGCTGTGTAACTGTGCAGAGTCACTGTTTATTCAGGGTGAGGGTCACTCACTGTGTAACTGTCCAGAGTCACTGTTTATTCAGCAGGATGAGGATCACTCACTGTGTAAATGTGCAGAGTCACTGTTTATTCAGCAGGGTGAGGATCACTCACTGTGTAACTGTACAGAGTCACGGTTTATTCAGGGTGAGGATCACTCACTGTGTAACTGTACAGAGTCACTGTTTATTCAGGGTGAGGTTCACTCACTGTGTAACTGTACAGAGTCACTGTTTATTCAGGGTGAGGGTCACTCACCGTGTAACTGTACAGAGTCACTGTTTATTCAGCAGGGCGAGGATCACTCACTGTGTAACTGTACAGAGTCACTGTTTATTCAGGGTGAGGATCACTCGCTGTGTAACTGTACAGAGTCACTGTTTATTCAGGGTGAGGATCACTCGCTGTGTAACTGTACAGAGTCACTGTTTATTCAGCAGGGCTAGGATCACTCACTGTGTAACTGTACAGAGTCACTGTTTATTCAGGGTGAGGATCACTCACTGTGTAACTGTACAGAGTCACTGTTTATTCAGGGTGAGGATCACTCACTGTGTAACTGTACAGAGTCATTGTTTATTCAGGGTGAGGTTCACTCACTGTGTAACTGTACAGAGTCACTGTTTATTCAGGGTGAGGGTCACTCACCGTGTAACTGTACAGAGTCACTGTTTATTCAGCAGGGTGAGGATCACTCGCTGTGTAGCTGTACAGAGTCACTGTTTATTCAGGGTGAGGGTCACTCACTGTGTAACTGTACAGAGTCATTGTTTATTCAGGGTGAGGATCACTCACTGTGTAACTGTCCAGAGTCACTGTTTATTCAGCAGGGAGAGAATCACTCACTGTGCAACTGTACAGAGTCACTGTTTATTCAGCAGGGTGAGGATCACTCACTGTGTAACTGTACAGAGTCACTGTTTATTCAGCAGGGTGAGGGTCACTCACTGTGTAACTGTACAGAGTCACTGTTTATTCAGCAGGGTGAGGGTCACTCACTGTGTAACTGTACAGAGCCACTGTTTATTCAGGGTGAGGATCACTCACTGTGTAACTGTACAGAGTCACTGTTTATTCAGGGTGAGGGTCACTCACTGTGTAACTGTACAGAGTCACTGTTTATTCAGCAGGGTGAGGATCACTCACTGTGTAACTGTACAGAGTCACTGTTTATTCAGGGTGAGGATCACTCACTGTAACTGTACAGAGTCACTGTTTATTCAGCAGGGTGAGGATTACTCACTGTGTAACTGTACAGTTACTGTTTATTCATGGTGAGGATCACTCACTGTGTAACTGTACAGAGTCACTGTTTATTCAGGGTGAGGATCACTCACTGTGTAACTGTACAGAGTCTCTGTTTATTCAGGGTGAGGATCACTCACTGTGTAACTGTACAGAGGCTCTGTTTATTCAGCAGGGTGAGGATCACTCACTGTGTAACTGTACAGAGTCACTGTTTATTCAGGGTGAGGATCACTCACTGTGTAACTGTACAGAGTCACTGTTTATTCAGCAGGGTGAGGATCACTCACTGTGTAACTGTACAGAGTCTCTGTTTATTCAGCAGGGTGAGGATCACTCACTGTGTAACTGTACAGTTACTGTTTATTCATGGTGAGGATCACTCACTGTGTAACTGTAGAGAGTCACTGTTTATTCAGGGTGAGGATCACTCACTGTGTAACTGTACAGAGTCTCTGTTTATTCAGGGTGAGGATCACTCACTGTGTAACTGTACAGAGGCTCTGTTTATTCAGCAGGGTGAGGATCACTCACTGTGTAACTGTACAGTTACTGTTTATTCAGGGTGAGGATCACTCGCTGTGTAACTGTACAGAGTCTCTGTTTATTCAGCAGGGTGAGGATCACTCACTGTGTAACTGTACAGTTACTGTTTATTCAGGGTGAGGATCACTCACTGTGTAACTGTACAGAGTCACTGTTTATTTAGCAGGGTGAGGGTCACTCACTGTGTAACTGTACAGAGTCACTGTTTATTCAGCAGGGTGAGGGTCACTCACTGTGTAACTGTACAGAGTCACTGTTTATTCAGGGTGAGGGTCACTCACTGTGTAACTGTACAGAGTCACTGTTTATTCAGCAGGGTGAGGGTCACTCACTGTGTAACTGTACAGAGTCACTGTTTATTCAGCAGGGTGAGGGTCACTCACTGTGTAAGTGTACAGAGTCACTGTTTATTCAGGGTGAGGATCACTCGCTGTGTAACTGTTCAGAGTCACTTTTTATTCAGGGTGAGGATCACTCACTGTCTAACTGTACAGAGTCACTGTTTATTCAGGGTGAGGATCACTCACTGTGTAACTGTACAGAGTCACTGTTTATTCAGCAGGGTGAGGGTCACTCACTGTGTAACTGTACAGAGTCACTGTTTATTCAGGGTGAGGATCACTCAGTGTGTAACTGTACAGAGTCACTGTTCATTCAGGGTGAGGATCACTCACTATGTAACTGTACAGAGTCTCTGTTTATTCAGCAGGGTGAGGATCACTCACTGTGAACCTGTACAGAGTCACTGTTTATTCAGCAGGGTGAGGATCACTCACTGTGTAACTGTTCAGAGTCACTTTTTATTCAGGGTGAGGATCACTCACTGTGTAACTGTACAGAGTCACTGTTTATTCAGGGTGAGGGTCACTCACTGTGAACCTGTACAGAGTCTCTGTTTATTCAGGGTGAGGATCACTCGCTGTGTAACTGTTCAGAGTCACTGTTTATTCAGGGTGAGGATCACTCACTGTGTAACTGTACAGAGTCACTGTTTATTCAGGGTGAGGATCACTCACTGTGTAACTGTACAGAGTCACTGTTTATTCAGCAGGGTGAGGGTCACTCACTGTGTAACTGTACAGTGTCACTGTTTATTCAGGGTGAGGATCACTCACTGTGTAACTGTACAGAGTCACTGTTTATTCAGGGTGAGGATCACTCACTGTGTAACTGTACAGAGTCTCAGTTTATTCAGGGTGAAGATCACTCACTGTATTACTGTACAGAGTCACTATTTATTCAGCAGGGTGAGGATCACTCACTGTGTAACTGTACAGAGTCACTGTTTATTCAGCTGGGTGAGGATCACTCACTGTGTACCTGTACAGAGTCACTGTTTATTCAGGGTGAGGATCACTCACTGTGTAACTGTACAGAGTCACTGTTTATTCAGGGTGAGGATCACTCACTGTGTAACTGTACAGAGTCACTGTTTATTCAGCAGGGTGAGGGTCACTCACTGTGTAACTGTACAGTGTCACTGTTTATTCAGGGTGAGGATCACTCACTGTGTAACTGTACAGAGTCACTGTTTATTCACGGTGAGGATCACTCACTGTGTAACTGTACAGAGTCTCTGTTTATTCAGGGTGAAGATCACTCACTGTGTACCTGTACAGAGTCACTGTTCATTCAGGGTGAGGATCACTCACTGTGTACCTGTACAGAGTCACTGTTTATTCAGGGTGAGGATCACTCACTGTGTAACTGTACAGAGTCACTGTTTATTCAGGGTGAGGATCACTCACTGTGTAACTGGACAGAGTCACTGTTTATTCAGGGTGAGGATCACTCACTGTGTAACTGTACAGAGTCACTGTTTATTCAGTGTGAGGATCAGTCACTGTGTAACTGTACAGAGTCACTGTTTATTCAGGGTGAGGGTCACTCACTGTGTAACTGTACAGAGTCACTGTTTATTCAGGGTGAGGGTCACTCACTGTAACTGTACAGAGTCACTGTTTATTCAGCAGGATGAGGATCACTCACTGTGTAACTGTACAGAGTCACTGTTTATTCAGGGTGAGGATCACTCACTGTGTAACTGTACAGAGTCTCTGTTTATTCAGCAGGGTGAGGATTACTCACTGTAACTGTACAGAGTCTCTGTTTATTCAGCAGGGTGAGGATCACTCACTGTGTAACTGTACAGTTACTGTTTATTCATGGTGAGGATCACTCACTGTGTAACTGTAGAGAGTCACTGTTTATTCAGGGTGAGGATCACTCACTGTGTAACTGTACAGAGTCTCTGTTTATTCAGGGTGAGGATCACTCACTGTGTAACTGTACAGAGTCACTGTTTATTCAGCAGGGTGAGGATTACTCACTGTGTAACTGTACAGAGTCTCTGTTGATTCAGCAGGGTGAGGATCACTCACTGTAACTGTACAGTTACTGTTTATTCAGGTTGAGGATCACTCACTGTGTAACTGCAGAGAATCACTGTTTATTCAGGGTGAGGATCACTCACTGTGTAACTGTACAGAGTCACTGTTTATTTAGCAGGGAGAGCGTCACTCACTGTGTCACGGTACAGAGGCTCTGTTTATTCAGCAGAGTGAGGATTACTCACTGTGTAACTGTACAGAGTCACTGTTTATTCAGCATGGTGAGGGTCACTCACTGTGTAACTGTACAGTGTCACTGTTTATTCAGGGTGAGGATCACTCACTGTGTAACTGTACAGAGTCACTGTTTATTCAGGGTGAGGATCACTCACTGTGTAACTGTACAGAGTCTCTGTTTATTCAGCAGGGTGAGGATCACTCACTGTGTAACTGTACAGAGTCACTGTTTATTCAGCAGGGTGAGGATCACTCACTGTGTAACTGTACAGAGTCACTGTTTATTCAGCATGGTGAGGGTCACTCACTGTGTAACTGTACAGTGTCACTGTTTATTCAGGGTGAGGATCACTCACTGTGTAACTGTACAGAGTCACTGTTTATTCAGGGTGAGTATCACTCACTGTGTAACTGTACAGAGTCCCTTTTTATTCAGGGTGAAGATCACTCACTGTGTAACTGTACAGAGTCACTGTTTATTCAGCAGGGTAAGGATCGCTCACTGTGTAACTGTACAGAGTCACTGTTTATTCAGCAGGGTGAGGGTCACTCACTCTGTAACTGTACAGAGTCACTGTTTATTCAGCAGGGTGAGGATCACTCACTGTGTAACTGTACAGAGTCACTGTTTATTCAGCAGGGTGAGGATCACTCACTGTGTAACTGTACAGAGACACTGTTTATTTAGGGTGAGGATCACCCACTGTGTAACTGTACAGAGTCACTGTTTATTCAGGGTGAGGATCACTCACTGTGTAACTGTACAGAGTCACTGTTTATTCAGCAGGGTGAGAATCACTCACTGTGTAACTGTACAGAGTCACTGTTTATTCAGCAGGGTGAGGATCACTCACTGTGTAACTGTACAGAGACACTGTTTATTTAGGGTGAGGATCACCCACTGTGTAACTGTACAGAGTCACTGTTTATTCAGGGTGAGGATCACTCACTGTGTAACTGCACAGATTCACTGTTTATTCAGTGTGAGGATCACTCACTGTGTAACTGTACAGAGTCACTGTTTATTCAGGGTGAGGGTCACTCACTGTGTAACTGTACAGAGTCACTGTTTATTCAGTGTGAGGATCACTCACTGTGTAACTGTACAGAGTCACTGTTTATTCAGGGTGAGGATCACTCGCTGTGTAACTGTACAGAGTCACTGTTTATTCAGGGTGAGGGTCACTCACTGTAACTGTACAGAGTCACTGTTTATTCAGCAGGATGAGGATCACTCACTGTGTAACTGTACAGAGTCACTGTTTATTCAGGGTGAGGATCACTCACTGTGTAACTGTACAGAGTCACTGTTTATTCAGGGTGAGGGTCACTCACTGTGTAACTGTACAGAGTCACTGTTTATTCAGGGTGAGGATCACTCACTGTGTAACTGTGCAGAGTCACTGTTTATTCAAGGTGAGGATCACTCACTGTGTTACTGTACAGAGTCACTGTTTATTCAGCAGGGTGAGGGTCACTCACTCTGTAACTGTACAGAGTCACTGTTTATTCAGCAGGGTGAGGATCGCTCACTGTGTAACTGTACAGAGTCACTGTTTATTCAGCAGGGTGAGGGTCACTCACTCTGTAACTGTACAGAGTCACTGTTTATTCAGCAGGGTGAGGATCACTCACTGTGTAACTGTACAGAGTCACTGTTTATTCAGCAGGGTGAGGATCACTCACTGTGTAACTGTACAGAGACACTGTTTATTCAGGGTGAGGATCACTCACTGTGTAACTGTACAGAGTCACTGTTTATTCAGGGTGAGGGTCACTCACTGTGTAACTGTACAGAGTCACTGTTTATTCAGGGTGAGGATCACTCACTGTGTAACTGTGCAAAGTCACTGTTTATTCAGCAGGGTGGGGATTGCTCACTGTGTAACTGTACAGAGTCACTGTTTATTCAGGGTGAGGATCACTCACTGTGTAACTGTACAGAGTCACTGTTTATTCAGCAGGGTGAGGGTCACTCACTGTGTAACTGTACAGAGTCACTGTTTATTCTGCAGGGTGAGGATCGCTCACTGTGTAACTGTACAGAGTCACTGTTTATTCAGCAGGGTGAGGATCACTCACTGTGTAACTGTACGGAGTCACTGTTTATTCAGGGTGAGGGTCACTCACTGTGTAACTGTACAGAGTCACTGTTTATTCAGGGTGAGGATCACTCACTGTGTAACTGTGCAGAGTCACTGTTTATTCAAGGTGAGGATCACTCACTGCGTTACTGCACAGAGTCACTGTTTATTCAGCAGGGTGAGGGTCACTCACTGTGTAACTGTACAGAGTCACTGTTTATTCAGCAGGGTGAGGATCGCTCACTGTGTAACTGTACAGAGTCACTGTTTATTCAGCAGGGTGAGGGTCACTCACTGTGTAACTGTACAGAGTCACTGTTTATTCAGGGTGAGGATCACTCACTGTGTAACTGTACAGAGTCACTGTTTATTCAGCTGGGTGAGGATCACTCACTGTGTAACTGTACAGAGTCACTGTTTATTCAGGGTGAGGATCACTCACTGTGTAACTGTACAGAGTCACTGTTTATTCAGCAGGGTGAGGATCACTCACTGTGTAACTGTACACAGTCACTGTTTATTCAGCAGGGTGGGGATCACTCACCGTGTAACTGTACAGAGTCACTGTTTATTCAGGGTGAGGATCACTCACTGTGTAACTGTACAGAGTCACTGTTTATTCAGGGTGAGGATCACTCGCTGTGTAACTGTGCAGAGTCACTGTTTATTCAAGGTGAGGATCACTCACTGTGTAACTGTGCAGAGTCACTGTTTATTCAGCAGGGTGGGGATCACTCACCGTGTAACTGTACAGAGTCACTGTTTATTCAGGGTGAGGATCACTCACTGTGTAACTGTACAGTTACTGTTTATTCAGGGTGAGGATCACTCACTGTGTAACTGTACAGAGTCACTGTTTATTTAGCAGGGTGAGGGTCACTCACTGTGTAACTGTACAGAGTCACTGTTTATTCAGCAGGGTGAGGGTCACTCACTGTGTAACTGTACAGAGTCACTGTTTATTCAGGGTGAGGGTCACTCACTGTGTAACTGTACAGAGTCACTGTTTATTCAGCAGGGTGAGGGTCACTCACTGTGTAAGTGTACAGAGTCACTGTTTATTCAGGGTGAGGATCACTCGCTGTGTAACTGTTCAGAGTCACTTTTTATTCAGGGTGAGGATCACTCACTGTCTAACTGTACAGAGTCACTGTTTATTCAGGGTGAGGATCACTCACTGTGTAACTGTACAGAGTCACTGTTTATTCAGGGTGAGGATCACTCACTGTGTAACTGTACAGAGTCACTGTTTATTCAGGGTGAGGAACACTCACTGTGTAACTGTACAGAGTCACTGTTTATTCAGTGTGAGGATCACTCACTGTGTAACTGTACAGGGTCACTGTTTATTCATGGTGAGGATCACTCACTGTGTAACTGTACATAGTCACTGTTTATTCAGGGTGAGGATCACTCACTGTGTAACTGTACAGAGTCACTCTTTATTCAGCAGGGTGAGGATCACTCGCTGTGTAACTGTGCAGAGTCACTGTTTATTCAGGGTGAGGGTCACTCACTGTGTAAATGTACAGAGTCACTGTTTATTCAGCAGGGTGAGGATCACTCACTGTGTAACTGTGCAGAGTCACTGTTTATTCAGCAGGGTGAGGATCACTCACTGTGTAACTGTACAGAGTCACAGTTTATTCAGGGTGAGGATCACTCACTGTGTAACTGTACAGAGTCACTGTTTATTCAGGGTGAGGTTCACTCACTGTGTAACTGTACAGAGTCACTGTTTATTCAGGGTGAGGGTCACTCACTGTGTAACTGTCCATAGTCACTGTTTATTCAGCAGGATGAGGATCACTCACTGTGTAAATGTGCAGAGTCACTGTTTATTCAGCAGGGTGAGGATCACTCACTGTGTAACTGTACAGAGTCACGGTTTATTCAGGGTGAGGATCACTCACTGTGTAACTGTACAGAGTCACTGTTTATTCAGGGTGAGGTTCACTCACTGTGTAACTGTACAGAGTCACTGTTTATTCAGGGTGAGGGTCACTCACCGTGTAACTGTACAGAGTCACTGTTTATTCAGCAGGGCGAGGATCACTCACTGTGTAACTGTACAGAGTCACTGTTTATTCAGGGTGAGGATCACTCGCTGTGTAACTGTACAGAGTCACTGTTTATTCAGGGTGAGGATCACTCGCTGTGTAACTGTACAGAGTCACTGTTTATTCAGCAGGGCTAGGATCACTCACTGTGTAACTGTACAGAGTCACTGTTTATTCAGGGTGAGGATCACTCACTGTGTAACTGTACAGAGTCACTGTTTATTCAGGGTGAGGATCACTCACTGTGTAACTGTACAGAGTCACTGTTTATTCACGGTGAGGATCACTCACTGTGTAACTGTACAGGGTCACTGTTTATTCAGGGTGAGGATCACTCACTGTGTAACTATACATAGTCACTGTTTATTCAGGGTGAGGATCACTCACTGTGTAACTGTACAGAGTCACTGTTTATTCAGCAGGGTGAGGATCACTCACTGTGTAACTGTACAGAGTCACTGTTTATTCAGGGTGAGGATCACTCACTGTAACTGTACAGAGTCACTGTTTATTCAGCAGGGTGAGGATTACTCACTGTGTAACTGTACAGTTACTGTTTATTCATGGTGAGGATCACTCACTGTGTAACTGTACAGAGTCACTGTTTATTCAGGGTGAGGATCACTCACTGTGTAACTGTACAGAGTCTCTGTTTATTCAGGGTGAGGATCACTCACTGTGTAACTGTACAGAGGCTCTGTTTATTCAGCAGGGTGAGGATCACTCACTGTGTAACTGTACAGAGTCACTGTTTATTCAGGGTGAGGATCACTCACTGTGTAACTGTACAGAGTCACTGTTTATTCAGCAGGGTGAGGATCACTCACTGTGTAACTGTACAGAGTCTCTGTTTATTCAGCAGGGTGAGGATCACTCACTGTGTAACTGTACAGTTACTGTTTATTCATGGTGAGGATCACTCACTGTGTAACTGTAGAGAGTCACTGTTTATTCAGGGTGAGGATCACTCACTGTGTAACTGTACAGAGTCTCTGTTTATTCAGGGTGAGGATCACTCACTGTGTAACTGTACAGAGGCTCTGTTTATTCAGCAGGGTGAGGATCACTCACTGTGTAACTGTACAGTTACTGTTTATTCAGGGTGAGGATCACTCGCTGTGTAACTGTACAGAGTCTCTGTTTATTCAGCAGGGTGAGGATCACTCACTGTGTAACTGTACAGTTACTGTTTATTCAGGGTGAGGATCACTCACTGTGTAACTGTACAGAGTCACTGTTTATTTAGCAGGGTGAGGGTCACTCACTGTGTAACTGTACAGAGTCACTGTTTATTCAGCAGGGTGAGGGTCACTCACTGTGTAACTGTACAGAGTCACTGTTTATTCAGGGTGAGGGTCACTCACTGTGTAACTGTACAGAGTCACTGTTTATTCAGCAGGGTGAGGGTCACTCACTGTGTAACTGTACAGAGTCACTGTTTATTCAGCAGGGTGAGGGTCACTCACTGTGTAAGTGTACAGAGTCACTGTTTATTCAGGGTGAGGATCACTCGCTGTGTAACTGTTCAGAGTCACTTTTTATTCAGGGTGAGGATCACTCACTGTCTAACTGTACAGAGTCACTGTTTATTCAGGGTGAGGATCACTCACTGTGTAACTGTACAGAGTCACTGTTTATTCAGGGTGAGGATCACTCACTGTGTAACTGTACAGAGTCACTGTTTATTCAGGGTGAGGAACACTCACTGTGTAACTGTACAGAGTCACTGTTTATTCAGTGTGAGGATCACTCACTGTGTAACTGTACAGGGTCACTGTTTATTCATGGTGAGGATCACTCACTGTGTAACTGTACATAGTCACTGTTTATTCAGGGTGAGGATCACTCACTGTGTAACTGTACAGAGTCACTCTTTATTCAGCAGGGTGAGGATCACTCGCTGTGTAACTGTGCAGAGTCACTGTTTATTCAGGGTGAGGGTCACTCACTGTGTAAATGTACAGAGTCACTGTTTATTCAGCAGGGTGAGGATCACTCACTGTGTAACTGTGCAGAGTCACTGTTTATTCAGCAGGGTGAGGATCACTCACTGTGTAACTGTACAGAGTCACAGTTTATTCAGGGTGAGGATCACTCACTGTGTAACTGTACAGAGTCACTGTTTATTCAGGGTGAGGTTCACTCACTGTGTAACTGTACAGAGTCACTGTTTATTCAGGGTGAGGGTCACTCACTGTGTAACTGTCCATAGTCACTGTTTATTCAGCAGGATGAGGATCACTCACTGTGTAAATGTGCAGAGTCACTGTTTATTCAGCAGGGTGAGGATCACTCACTGTGTAACTGTACAGAGTCACGGTTTATTCAGGGTGAGGATCACTCACTGTGTAACTGTACAGAGTCACTGTTTATTCAGGGTGAGGTTCACTCACTGTGTAACTGTACAGAGTCACTGTTTATTCAGGGTGAGGGTCACTCACCGTGTAACTGTACAGAGTCACTGTTTATTCAGCAGGGCGAGGATCACTCACTGTGTAACTGTACAGAGTCACTGTTTATTCAGGGTGAGGATCACTCGCTGTGTAACTGTACAGAGTCACTGTTTATTCAGGGTGAGGATCACTCGCTGTGTAACTGTACAGAGTCACTGTTTATTCAGCAGGGCTAGGATCACTCACTGTGTAACTGTACAGAGTCACTGTTTATTCAGGGTGAGGATCACTCACTGTGTAACTGTACAGAGTCACTGTTTATTCAGGGTGAGGATCACTCACTGTGTAACTGTACAGAGTCACTGTTTATTCACGGTGAGGATCACTCACTGTGTAACTGTACAGAGTCACTGTTTATTCAGGGTGAGGAACACTCACTGTGTAACTGTACAGAGTCACTGTTTATTCAGTGTGAGGATCACTCACTGTGTAACTGTACAGGGTCACTGTTTATTCAGGGTGAGGATCACTCACTGTGTAACTATACATAGTCACTGTTTATTCAGGGTGAGGATCACTCACTGTGTAACTGTACAGAGTCACTATTTATTCAGCAGGGTGAGGATCACTCGCTGTGTAACTGTGCAGAGTCACTGTTTATTCAGGGTGAGGGTCACTCACTGTGTAAATGTACAGAGTCACTGTTTATTCAGCAGGGTGAGGATCACTCACTGTGTAACTGTGCAGAGTCACTGTTTATTCAGCAGGGTGAGGATCACTCACTGTGTAACTGTACAGAGTCACAGTTTATTCAGGGTGAGGATCACTCACTGTGTAACTGTACAGAGTCACTGTTTATTCAGGGTGAGGATCACTCACTGTGTAACTGTACAGAGTCATTGTTTATTCAGGGTGAGGTTCACTCACTGTGTAACTGTACAGAGTCACTGTTTATTCAGGGTGAGGGTCACTCACCGTGTAACTGTACAGAGTCACTGTTTATTCAGCAGGGTGAGGATCACTCACTGTGTAGCTGTACAGAGTCACTGTTTATTCAGGGTGAGGGTCACTCACTGTGTAACTGTACAGAGTCATTGTTTATTCAGGGTGAGGATCACTCACTGTGTAACTGTCCAGAGTCACTGTTTATTCAGGGTGAGGATCACTCACTGTGTAACTGTACAGAGTCACTGTTTATTCAGGGTGAGGATCACTCACTGTGTAACTGTACAGAGTCACTGTTTATTCAGGGTGAGGATCACTCACTGTGTAACTGTACAGAGTCACTGTTTATTCAGGGTGAGGAACACTCACTGTGTAACTGTACAGAGTCACTGTTTATTCAGTGTGAGGATCACTCACTGTGTAACTGTACAGGGTCACTGTTTATTCATGGTGAGGATCACTCACTGTGTAACTGTACATAGTCACTGTTTATTCAGGGTGAGGATCACTCACTGTGTAACTGTACAGAGTCACTCTTTATTCAGCAGGGTGAGGATCACTCGCTGTGTAACTGTGCAGAGTCACTGTTTATTCAGGGTGAGGGTCACTCACTGTGTAACTGTCCAGAGTCACTGTTTATTCAGCAGGATGAGGATCACTCACTGTGTAAATGTGCAGAGTCACTGTTTATTCAGCAGGGTGAGGATCACTCACTGTGTAACTGTACAGAGTCACGGTTTATTCAGGGTGAGGATCACTCACTGTGTAACTGTACAGAGTCACTGTTTATTCAGGGTGAGGTTCACTCACTGTGTAACTGTACAGAGTCACTGTTTATTCAGGGTGAGGGTCACTCACCGTGTAACTGTACAGAGTCACTGTTTATTCAGCAGGGCGAGGATCACTCACTGTGTAACTGTACAGAGTCACTGTTTATTCAGGGTGAGGATCACTCGCTGTGTAACTGTACAGAGTCACTGTTTATTCAGGGTGAGGATCACTCGCTGTGTAACTGTACAGAGTCACTGTTTATTCAGCAGGGCTAGGATCACTCACTGTGTAACTGTACAGAGTCACTGTTTATTCAGGGTGAGGATCACTCACTGTGTAACTGTACAGAGTCACTGTTTATTCAGGGTGAGGATCACTCACTGTGTAACTGTACAGAGTCATTGTTTATTCAGGGTGAGGTTCACTCACTGTGTAACTGTACAGAGTCACTGTTTATTCAGGGTGAGGGTCACTCACCGTGTAACTGTACAGAGTCACTGTTTATTCAGCAGGGTGAGGATCACTCGCTGTGTAGCTGTACAGAGTCACTGTTTATTCAGGGTGAGGGTCACTCACTGTGTAACTGTACAGAGTCATTGTTTATTCAGGGTGAGGATCACTCACTGTGTAACTGTCCAGAGTCACTGTTTATTCAGCAGGGAGAGAATCACTCACTGTGCAACTGTACAGAGTCACTGTTTATTCAGCAGGGTGAGGATCACTCACTGTGTAACTGTACAGAGTCACTGTTTATTCAGCAGGGTGAGGGTCACTCACTGTGTAACTGTACAGAGTCACTGTTTATTCAGCAGGGTGAGGGTCACTCACTGTGTAACTGTACAGAGCCACTGTTTATTCAGGGTGAGGATCACTCACTGTGTAACTGTACAGAGTCACTGTTTATTCAGGGTGAGGGTCACTCACTGTGTAACTGTACAGAGTCTCTGTTTATTCAGGGTGAGGATCACTCACTGTGTAACTGTACAGAGGCTCTGTTTATTCAGCAGGGTGAGGATCACTCACTGTGTAACTGTACAGAGTCACTGTTTATTCAGGGTGAGGATCACTCACTGTGTAACTGTACAGAGTCACTGTTTATTCAGCAGGGTGAGGATCACTCACTGTGTAACTGTACAGAGTCTCTGTTTATTCAGCAGGGTGAGGATCACTCACTGTGTAACTGTACAGTTACTGTTTATTCATGGTGAGGATCACTCACTGTGTAACTGTAGAGAGTCACTGTTTATTCAGGGTGAGGATCACTCACTGTGTAACTGTACAGAGTCTCTGTTTATTCAGGGTGAGGATCACTCACTGTGTAACTGTACAGAGGCTCTGTTTATTCAGCAGGGTGAGGATCACTCACTGTGTAACTGTACAGTTACTGTTTATTCAGGGTGAGGATCACTCGCTGTGTAACTGTACAGAGTCTCTGTTTATTCAGCAGGGTGAGGATCACTCACTGTGTAACTGTACAGTTACTGTTTATTCAGGGTGAGGATCACTCACTGTGTAACTGTACAGAGTCACTGTTTATTTAGCAGGGTGAGGGTCACTCACTGTGTAACTGTACAGAGTCACTGTTTATTCAGCAGGGTGAGGGTCACTCACTGTGTAACTGTACAGAGTCACTGTTTATTCAGGGTGAGGGTCACTCACTGTGTAACTGTACAGAGTCACTGTTTATTCAGCAGGGTGAGGGTCACTCACTGTGTAACTGTACAGAGTCACTGTTTATTCAGCAGGGTGAGGGTCACTCACTGTGTAAGTGTACAGAGTCACTGTTTATTCAGGGTGAGGATCACTCGCTGTGTAACTGTTCAGAGTCACTTTTTATTCAGGGTGAGGATCACTCACTGTCTAACTGTACAGAGTCACTGTTTATTCAGGGTGAGGATCACTCACTGTGTAACTGTACAGAGTCACTGTTTATTCAGCAGGGTGAGGGTCACTCACTGTGTAACTGTACAGAGTCACTGTTTATTCAGGGTGAGGATCACTCAGTGTGTAACTGTACAGAGTCACTGTTCATTCAGGGTGAGGATCACTCACTATGTAACTGTACAGAGTCTCTGTTTATTCAGCAGGGTGAGGATCACTCACTGTGAACCTGTACAGAGTCACTGTTTATTCAGCAGGGTGAGGATCACTCACTGTGTAACTGTTCAGAGTCACTTTTTATTCAGGGTGAGGATCACTCACTGTGTAACTGTACAGAGTCACTGTTTATTCAGGGTGAGGGTCACTCACTGTGAACCTGTACAGAGTCTCTGTTTATTCAGGGTGAGGATCACTCGCTGTGTAACTGTTCAGAGTCACTGTTTATTCAGGGTGAGGATCACTCACTGTGTAACTGTACAGAGTCACTGTTTATTCAGGGTGAGGATCACTCACTGTGTAACTGTACAGAGTCACTGTTTATTCAGCAGGGTGAGGGTCACTCACTGTGTAACTGTACAGTGTCACTGTTTATTCAGGGTGAGGATCACTCACTGTGTAACTGTACAGAGTCACTGTTTATTCAGGGTGAGGATCACTCACTGTGTAACTGTACAGAGTCTCAGTTTATTCAGGGTGAAGATCACTCACTGTATTACTGTACAGAGTCACTATTTATTCAGCAGGGTGAGGATCACTCACTGTGTAACTGTACAGAGTCACTGTTTATTCAGCTGGGTGAGGATCACTCACTGTGTACCTGTACAGAGTCACTGTTTATTCAGGGTGAGGATCACTCACTGTGTAACTGTACAGAGTCACTGTTTATTCAGGGTGAGGATCACTCACTGTGTAACTGTACAGAGTCACTGTTTATTCAGCAGGGTGAGGGTCACTCACTGTGTAACTGTACAGTGTCACTGTTTATTCAGGGTGAGGATCACTCACTGTGTAACTGTACAGAGTCACTGTTTATTCACGGTGAGGATCACTCACTGTGTAACTGTACAGAGTCTCTGTTTATTCAGGGTGAAGATCACTCACTGTGTACCTGTACAGAGTCACTGTTCATTCAGGGTGAGGATCACTCACTGTGTACCTGTACAGAGTCACTGTTTATTCAGGGTGAGGATCACTCACTGTGTAACTGTACAGAGTCACTGTTTATTCAGGGTGAGGATCACTCACTGTGTAACTGGACAGAGTCACTGTTTATTCAGGGTGAGGATCACTCACTGTGTAACTGTACAGAGTCACTGTTTATTCAGTGTGAGGATCACTCACTGTGTAACTGTACAGAGTCACTGTTTATTCAGGGTGAGGGTCACTCACTGTGTAACTGTACAGAGTCACTGTTTATTCAGGGTGAGGGTCACTCACTGTAACTGTACAGAGTCACTGTTTATTCAGCAGGATGAGGATCACTCACTGTGTAACTGTACAGAGTCACTGTTTATTCAGGGTGAGGATCACTCACTGTGTAACTGTACAGAGTCTCTGTTTATTCAGCAGGGTGAGGATTACTCACTGTAACTGTACAGAGTCTCTGTTTATTCAGCAGGGTGAGGATCACTCACTGTGTAACTGTACAGTTACTGTTTATTCATGGTGAGGATCACTCACTGTGTAACTGTAGAGAGTCACTGTTTATTCAGGGTGAGGATCACTCACTGTGTAACTGTACAGAGTCTCTGTTTATTCAGGGTGAGGATCACTCACTGTGTAACTGTACAGAGTCACTGTTTATTCAGCAGGGTGAGGATTACTCACTGTGTAACTGTACAGAGTCTCTGTTGATTCAGCAGGGTGAGGATCACTCACTGTAACTGTACAGTTACTGTTTATTCAGGTTGAGGATCACTCACTGTGTAACTGCAGAGAATCACTGTTTATTCAGGGTGAGGATCACTCACTGTGTAACTGTACAGAGTCACTGTTTATTTAGCAGGGAGAGCGTCACTCACTGTGTCACGGTACAGAGGCTCTGTTTATTCAGCAGAGTGAGGATTACTCACTGTGTAACTGTACAGAGTCACTGTTTATTCAGCATGGTGAGGGTCACTCACTGTGTAACTGTACAGTGTCACTGTTTATTCAGGGTGAGGATCACTCACTGTGTAACTGTACAGAGTCACTGTTTATTCAGGGTGAGGATCACTCACTGTGTAACTGTACAGAGTCTCTGTTTATTCAGCAGGGTGAGGATCACTCACTGTGTAACTGTACAGAGTCACTGTTTATTCAGCAGGGTGAGGATCACTCACTGTGTAACTGTACAGAGTCACTGTTTATTCAGCATGGTGAGGGTCACTCACTGTGTAACTGTACAGTGTCACTGTTTATTCAGGGTGAGGATCACTCACTGTGTAACTGTACAGAGTCACTGTTTATTCAGGGTGAGTATCACTCACTGTGTAACTGTACAGAGTCCCTTTTTATTCAGGGTGAAGATCACTCACTGTGTAACTGTACAGAGTCACTGTTTATTCAGCAGGGTAAGGATCGCTCACTGTGTAACTGTACAGAGTCACTGTTTATTCAGCAGGGTGAGGGTCACTCACTCTGTAACTGTACAGAGTCACTGTTTATTCAGCAGGGTGAGGATCACTCACTGTGTAACTGTACAGAGTCACTGTTTATTCAGCAGGGTGAGGATCACTCACTGTGTAACTGTACAGAGACACTGTTTATTTAGGGTGAGGATCACCCACTGTGTAACTGTACAGAGTCACTGTTTATTCAGGGTGAGGATCACTCACTGTGTAACTGTACAGAGTCACTGTTTATTCAGCAGGGTGAGAATCACTCACTGTGTAACTGTACAGAGTCACTGTTTATTCAGCAGGGTGAGGATCACTCACTGTGTAACTGTACAGAGACACTGTTTATTTAGGGTGAGGATCACCCACTGTGTAACTGTACAGAGTCACTGTTTATTCAGGGTGAGGATCACTCACTGTGTAACTGCACAGATTCACTGTTTATTCAGTGTGAGGATCACTCACTGTGTAACTGTACAGAGTCACTGTTTATTCAGGGTGAGGGTCACTCACTGTGTAACTGTACAGAGTCACTGTTTATTCAGTGTGAGGATCACTCACTGTGTAACTGTACAGAGTCACTGTTTATTCAGGGTGAGGATCACTCGCTGTGTAACTGTACAGAGTCACTGTTTATTCAGGGTGAGGGTCACTCACTGTAACTGTACAGAGTCACTGTTTATTCAGCAGGATGAGGATCACTCACTGTGTAACTGTACAGAGTCACTGTTTATTCAGGGTGAGGATCACTCACTGTGTAACTGTACAGAGTCACTGTTTATTCAGGGTGAGGGTCACTCACTGTGTAACTGTACAGAGTCACTGTTTATTCAGGGTGAGGATCACTCACTGTGTAACTGTGCAGAGTCACTGTTTATTCAAGGTGAGGATCACTCACTGTGTTACTGTACAGAGTCACTGTTTATTCAGCAGGGTGAGGGTCACTCACTCTGTAACTGTACAGAGTCACTGTTTATTCAGCAGGGTGAGGATCGCTCACTGTGTAACTGTACAGAGTCACTGTTTATTCAGCAGGGTGAGGGTCACTCACTCTGTAACTGTACAGAGTCACTGTTTATTCAGCAGGGTGAGGATCACTCACTGTGTAACTGTACAGAGTCACTGTTTATTCAGCAGGGTGAGGATCACTCACTGTGTAACTGTACAGAGACACTGTTTATTCAGGGTGAGGATCACTCACTGTGTAACTGTACAGAGTCACTGTTTATTCAGGGTGAGGGTCACTCACTGTGTAACTGTACAGAGTCACTGTTTATTCAGGGTGAGGATCACTCACTGTGTAACTGTGCAAAGTCACTGTTTATTCAGCAGGGTGGGGATTGCTCACTGTGTAACTGTACAGAGTCACTGTTTATTCAGGGTGAGGATCACTCACTGTGTAACTGTACAGAGTCACTGTTTATTCAGCAGGGTGAGGGTCACTCACTGTGTAACTGTACAGAGTCACTGTTTATTCTGCAGGGTGAGGATCGCTCACTGTGTAACTGTACAGAGTCACTGTTTATTCAGCAGGGTGAGGATCACTCACTGTGTAACTGTACGGAGTCACTGTTTATTCAGGGTGAGGGTCACTCACTGTGTAACTGTACAGAGTCACTGTTTATTCAGGGTGAGGATCACTCACTGTGTAACTGTGCAGAGTCACTGTTTATTCAAGGTGAGGATCACTCACTGCGTTACTGCACAGAGTCACTGTTTATTCAGCAGGGTGAGGGTCACTCACTGTGTAACTGTACAGAGTCACTGTTTATTCAGCAGGGTGAGGATCGCTCACTGTGTAACTGTACAGAGTCACTGTTTATTCAGCAGGGTGAGGGTCACTCACTGTGTAACTGTACAGAGTCACTGTTTATTCAGGGTGAGGATCACTCACTGTGTAACTGTACAGAGTCACTGTTTATTCAGCTGGGTGAGGATCACTCACTGTGTAACTGTACAGAGTCACTGTTTATTCAGGGTGAGGATCACTCACTGTGTAACTGTACAGAGTCACTGTTTATTCAGCAGGGTGAGGATCACTCACTGTGTAACTGTACACAGTCACTGTTTATTCAGCAGGGTGGGGATCACTCACCGTGTAACTGTACAGAGTCACTGTTTATTCAGGGTGAGGATCACTCACTGTGTAACTGTACAGAGTCACTGTTTATTCAGGGTGAGGATCACTCACTGTGTAACTGTACAGAGTCACTGTTTATTCAGGGTGAGGATCACTCACTGTGTAACTGTACAGAGTCACTGTTTATTCAGGGTGAGGATCACTCACTGTGTAACTGTACAGAGTCACTGTTTATTCAGCAGGGTGAGGATCACTCACTGTGTAACTGTACAGAGTCACTGTTTATTCAGGGTGAGGATCACTCGCTGTGTAACTGTACAGAGTCACTGTTTATTCAGGGTGAGGATCACTCGCTGTGTAACTGTGCAGAGTCACTGTTTATTCAAGGTGAGGATCACTCACTGTGTAACTGTGCAGAGTCACTGTTTATTCAGCAGGGTGGGGATCACTCACCGTGTAACTGTACAGAGTCACTGTTTATTCAGGGTGAGGATCACTCACTGTGTAACTGGACAGAGTGACTGTTTATTCAGGGTGAGGGTCACTCACTGTGTAACTGTACAGAGTGACTGTTTATTCAGGGTGAGGATCACTCACTGTGTAACTGTACAGAGTCACTGTTTATTCAGGGTGAGGATCACTCACTGTGTAACTGTACAGAGTCACTGTTTACTCAGCAGGGTGAGGATCACTCACTGTGTAACTGTACAGAGTCACTGTTTATTCAAGGTGAGGATCACTCACCGTGTAACTGTACAGAGTCACTGTTTATTCAGGGTGAGGATCACTCACTGTGTAACTGGGCTGCTGGGGCACTCGCCAGCGGATTGTTGGTTCCCTGCTCGAACCGAGCACAGAATGTATTGAGTTCATCGGGGAGGGGTGCGCTGCTGCTGGAGATACTGCTCGGCTTCGCTTTGTAGCCCGTTATGTTGTTTAGTCCTTGCCACAACCGACGAGAGTCTGTCTGTGACTCTAGCTTGGTTTGATATTCTCTCTTGGCATCTCGGACGGCTTTGCGGAGGTCGTACCTGGATTTCTTGTGTAGGTCAGGGTCGTCTGCCTTGAACGCCTCAGACCTGTCCTTCAGTAGGGAGTCAATCTCACAATTGAGCCATGGTTTCCGGTTGGGGAACGCACGTACTGCTTTCCTTGGCACGCAGTCATCCAGACATCTGCTGATGACGTCTGTGACGGTGGTGGCATACTCATTTAAGTTGGTCGCTGAGTTCTTAAATATGGACCAGTCCACTGTCTCTAAGCAGTCACGTAGGAACTCTTCTGTTTCCTCGGACCAGCACTGCACGACCTTCTTAGCTGGATTCTCTCGCTTGAGTTTCTGCTTGTATGCTGGGAGAAGGAGCACCGTCTTATGGTCTGATTTCCCAAAGCGTGGTCGCGGGATGGAACGGTAGGGGCCCTTGATTTCTGAGTAGCAGTGGTCAAGAGTGTTGTCGCCCCTGGTGGGACAGGAGATGGGCTGGTGGAATTTTGGCAGTACACTCTTGAGGTTGGCCTTGTTGAAGTCTCCGGCCACGCTGAACAAGGCCTCCGGGTGTTCTGTTTCGTAGTTGTTTATAACTGTGTACAGTTCGTCCAGCGCCTTCTGCACTTCTGCCTGGGGTGGTATGTGGACCGCTGTGATAATGGCTGAAGTGAACTCACGTGGAAGATAATATGGGCAGCACTTCACGGTCAAGTATTCCAGGTCTGGGGAGCAGTAGGTTGCCAGGGTCGTCACATTAAAGCACCAGGAGGAGTTGATGAGGAGGCAAACCCCTCCACCCTCCGCTTTGCCTGATGACATGGTGCGGTCCGCCCGGTGAATTGAGAAGCTTTCAGGTTGTATGGCGGAGGCCGCTGAGCTGGCGGGGGTGCTGGCGGGGGGCCGGGGCACTGGCGGGGGTGCTGGCGGGGGGCCAGGGCGCTGGCGGGGGGCCAGGGCGCTGGCGGGGGCCAGGATGCTGATGGGGGCCGGAGCTCTGGCAGGGTCCAGGGTGCTGGCAGGGTCCAGGGCACTGGCGGGGGTGCTGATGGGGGGCCAGGGCGCTGGCGGGAGCGCTGGCGGGGTCCAGGGCGCTGGCGGGGGCCAGGATGCTGATGGGGGCCGGAGCTCTGGCAGGGTCCAGGGTGCTGGCGGGGGCCAGGATGCTGATGGGGGCCGGAGCTCTGGCAGGGTCCAGGGTGCTGATGGGGGCCGGAGCTCTGGCGGGGGCCGGGGCGCTGGCGTTGGCGGGGGCCGGGGTGCTGGTGGGGGACGTTGGTCGGGGCGCTGGCGTTGGCGGGGGCCGGGGCGCTGGCGGGGGCCGGGGCGCTGGCGGGGGGCCTGGCGGGGGCCGGGGCGCTGGCGGGGGGCCTGGCAGGGGGCCGGGGCGTTGGCGTTGGCGGGGGGCCTGGCAGGGGGCCGGGGCGTTGGCGGGGGGCCTGGCAGGGGGCCGGGGCGTTGGCGGGGGGCCTGGCGGGAGCTGGGGCGCTAGCGGGGGGCCGGGGCGTTGGCGGGGGCCGGGGCGTTGGCGGGGGGGCCTGGCGGGGGCCGGGGCGCTGGCGGGGGGCCGGGGCGCTGGCGGGGGGCCGGGGCGTTGGCGGGGGGCCTGGCAGGAGGCCGGGGCGTTGGCGGGGACCGGGGCGGGGGCCGGGGCGCTGGCGGGGGGCCGGGGCGTTGGCGGGGGCCGGGGCGTTGGCGGGGGCCGGGGCGCTGGCGGGGGGCCGGAGCGCTGGCGGGGGGCGCTGGCGGGGGGCCTGGGCGTTGGCGGGGGCCGGGGCGCTGGCGGGGGGCGCTGGCGGGGGGCCTGGGCGTTGGCGGGGGGCCGGGGCGTTGGCGGGGGCCGGGGCGCTGGCCGGGGGCCGGGGCGCTGGCGGGGGGCCTGGCGGGGGCCGGGGCGCTGGCGGGGGGCCGGGGCGCTGGCGGGGGGCCTGGCGGGGGCTGGGGCGCTGGCGGGGGCTCGAGGAAGGAGCAGCGCTCCGAAAGCTAGTGACATCGAAACAAACCTGTTGGACTTTAACCTGCTGCTGTAAAACTTCTTACTGTGCTCACTTTGGCGGGAGTAACAGATGTGCAGAGTATTTCTTACATGGCAAAAGATTAGAAAGTGTCGATATACAGAGGGATTTGAGTGACTTTGTCAATATGCCACTGAAGGCTAACTTGCAGGTGAGCAAACAATTAGGAAGGTTAATGGTAAAATGAAATGAAATGAAAATCGCTTATTGTCACGAGTAGGCTTCAAATGAAGTTACTGTGTAAAGCTCCTAGTCGCCACATTCCAGCGCCTGTTCGGGGAGGCTGTTACGGGAATTGAACCGTGCTGCTGGCCTGCCTTGGTCTGCTTTCAAAGCCAGCGATTTAGCTGGGAAAAGGATTTGAGTCCAGGAGTAGTGAGGTCTTGTTCCAATTGTACAGGAGCTCGTTTAGACCGCACTGGCGTACTGTGTGCAGATTTGGTCCCCTTACCTCAGAAAGGATATTATTGTGGCTCAGTGGTTAGCACTGGGACTGCGGCACCGAGGGCCCGGGTTCGATCCCAGCTCTGGGTCACAGTCCGTGTGGAGTTTGCACATTCCAAAGATTCCCACAACCCAAAGATGTGCAGGATAGGTGGATTGGCCACGCTAAATTGCCCCTTAATTGAAAAAAAAAAATTGGGTACTGTAAATTTATATAAAAAAAGAAAGGATATTATTGCCACAGAGCGAGTGCAATGAAGATTCACCAGACCTGTACCCAGGAGGGCAGGACTGTCCTATGAAGAAAAATTGGGCAAACTGGGCCTATATTCTCTCCAGTTTCAAAGAATGAGAGGTGATCTCTTTGACATCTACAAAATACTTAAAGGAATGGGCAGGTTCGATCCAGATAAAATGTCTCGCCTGGGCAGGGTCGAACCAGGTAAAATGTCTCCCCTGGGCAGGGTCGATCCAGGTAAGATGTCTCCCCTGGGCAGGGTCGAACCAGGTAAGATGTCTCCCCTGGGCAGGGTCGATCCAGGTAAGATGTCTCCCCTGGGCAGGTTTGATCCAGGTAAGATGTCTCCCCTGGGCAGGGTCGATCCAGGTAAGATGTCTCCCCTGGGCAGGGTCGATCCAGGTAAGATGTCTCCCCTGGGCAGGGTCGATCCAGGTAAGATGTCTCCCCTGGTTGAGGAGTCAAGAATCAGGGGGCACAATTTCAAAATAAGGGGGAAGCCACTTAGGACCGAGATGAGGAGGGAGGGAGGGAGCTCTACCCCAGAGCTCTGGAGGCTCAGTCACTGAGTATGTTTACGCTGTAGGTTCATAGAATTCCGACAGTACAGAAGGAGGCCATTCAGCCCATCGAGTCTGCACCAACCTTCTGAAAGAGCACCCTACCCAGGCCCAATCCCCCACCCTATACCCGTAACCCTTTGGAAACTAAGGGGCAACTTATCATGGCCAATCCACCTAACCTGCACATGTTTGGACCGTGGGAGGAAACCGGAGCACCCGGGGGAAACCCACGCAGACACGGGGGAAAGTGCAAACTTTACACAGTCACCCAAGGCCAGCACGGTAGCATTGTGAATAGCACAATTGCTTCACAGCTCCAGGGTCCCAGGTTCGATTCCGGCTTGGGTCACTGTCTGTGCGGAGTCTGCACATCCTCCCCGTGTGTGCGTGGGTTTCCTCCGGGTGCCCCGGTTTCCTCCCACAGTCCAAAAGATGTGCAGGTTAGGTGGATTGGCCATGATAAATTGCCCTTAGTGTCCAAAATTGCCCTTAGTGTTGGGTGGGGTTACTGGGTTATGGGGATAGGGTGGCGGTGTTGACCTTGGGTAGGGTGCTCTTTCCAAGAGCCGGGGCAGACTCGATGGGCCGAATGGCCTCCTTCTGCACTGTAAATTCTATGATAATCTATGATAATTGAACCTAGGTCCCTGCTGCTGTGAGACAGCAGTGCTACCCACTATGCCAACATGTCACTGCATTGATAGATTTCTGATTAATAATAACATAAAGGGTTATGGATACAATAGGTGTAAAAGGTATTGAAGTGTCCTATAAGCCATGGAGCAGGCTTGACAGGCTAAATGGCCTACGCCTGTTCCTATGTTCCAAACTACGAACTGGCCAAAGTTAATTCTACTAGAATCACCCAGCTTAATATCCGCAACGTATCACCATCTGAATTAACGGACTGGCCAAAGATTGATTTGTATATTTGTTTTATTTTTATCCAGACTTTTAACTTCTCAGTTGATTCGTGTGTAAATGTGTGTCTTCAAGTTTTTTCATTAGTTTCTAGCTTTTTTAAAAAGTTACTCATGAATTTGCCCTTTCTTTGATTTAAAACCTGATTAAATTTGTTCCTTCTAAAAATAAATAATTTGGACTGTGAAAATGTATCTGCGAGAGAAGGGACTCCTTTTGAATTAACCTTGTTGTGACCAACGCGGTGGGGGGTACGTTAGAATAAAGAAGGGGGGGGCAGTTCATTCCTCCTCACCCATATATTATAACATAATTGGGGTCTCGCTTGGGAGTTAACAAATTTGAGGGCTTCAGCCAGAGATGGTCGTAACAACTCGCGCTAACTCCCATTTGCAAATCACCCCTGTACTGGCTGAATTACATTGATTCCCAGCCCATCCCCATTTTCAAATCCCTCCATGGCCTTTCCCCTCTTTATCCTTTTGATCTTCGCCATCCCCGAAAGTCCTCTGAGGATCTCCACTCCTCTGATTCTGGTCTGCTGAACATCTCCTATTCCGTTTGCCACCAAGACACAGAGAAAAACAAACCTCTTTGGAAACCTGTCTTAATATCTTCTTTACAGATAAAAGGCGCTATATAAATGGCAGCTGTTGTTATTGGTCAGTCACAGACTCGGCAGGTGAGGTTGTCACTCGGTTTTTGGGAAGCTGTGAGTGGGATGGATTCTGGTTCGTGCTGCTCACATTCCACAGATATTAGTCCAGTTACATAAAGATTCTTGTGCAACAAAGATTAATGTCAGTGTTTTGGACAGACCGAGGGGGACTGTGTACTCAAATCAATTAAAGAGAGAGAAGGAGATGGGAAATCGCCCACTGACCAGATTCACCAACAATTCAAGCAACAGAATCCCTGCAGGAATCCGACAGACTGGGAATCAGGGAGACTGGGAAGATAGTCTAGCCCTGGTCCACACCCACCTGGATTTGCCCTGGATCTGGATCCGTTCCTGGTTTGTTGTCTTTCTTCAATCTGAATTCCAACTGGTCCTCACCCTGTCCACTGCTGATGCCACAAGACTCTGGTTGTACCGTCCTGTTCTGCAGCCGCTCTTTAACAGCAACAATGACTGATTTTAGCTCCACTATAAATAGCTCAGTGCCTGTTTGAGTTAGTCTGGTCCCTCCCTGTCCCTCCTCCTCCTACCCTGCCAGAACCCATCAGCCCAATAACAACAGCCCAGCCCCTGGGCCTGGAATGGAATTTGGAGAATTACTGAAGTCAGGCTCAATTTGAAACTTGCAAGAAAAGGGTTTGAGACATTATCAGAGACACGTGTGCACTTTCTACAGCCATGTGGAAGAATGTGGGCTGGTTGCTCAGCCAAGCCAAAAGCTGCTGGCTCTAAAAGTTGTTTTCAAGATAATTCAGGGTGGTGGAGACGGCAGTTGGCCAATTTCTATACATTTACAGCGGGAAGAGGCAGGTTAATCTCTTTATTCAAAACACAAAGTGAAATATATATTCTCATCTTTAATTATCAAAACAATGCAGCTTATAAACTTGGATTGGCACAGGAGAGACCCTTTGGCCCCTTCTCTCTGTTCCTGATTGTTTTCCTGTTACGTACAAAAAAAACAATGAGGAAGATTCCAGAAACAATGAAAACAGTAAGTAGTGACCAGTTCCCATTAAGGTTAATAAATAGATACTAACAGAAGATGGACAACATTTGACATCACAATTTCAAATTGCATGTGACCACAGCTTGTTTTACAGGCGATTGTAAAGGGGGAGTGAGAGATGGTGGAGAGGTTTGGAGAGGAGATGGCGGAGGTTGCGATCCAGACTAATTGAGTCTGAAGATGACGTTGAGTAGATGGGGATCAGCAGCAAATGGACTGAGGCAGAACACAAGAAATAAAAGCATTCGGCCTGGTCCACCATTCAACGCTATCATGGTCAATTGTGGGTTCCAACTCCACTTTCCTACAGGGCTGGAGATGGCAACAGGAGATGGAAATCAGCAGTTTTAGTTATGGATGTGTGGTCGGAAACTTACCTGGGTAAATACGACCCTGAATTTGTGGACAGGGGTGCAATCAGAGAGAGGGGACCATCATTTTCGTCAGCCTGATGTTGGCTGCAGGTAACTGTGATTCTGCTCTGACTGAAGGTGAGTGAGCAGTGAGAGTGGGTGACGGTGGAGCAGAGCTGGAGCTTGGCAACATCCTCTCGGGGTCTGACTCACTGCCAAAGGCTGCAAGTGGAAAATCAAAATGTCCCATGTTCCGACTCGAAAGAAGATGCAATGCTCAGCAGTTTAGGCAACATCAGCAACAAGAATCAGTTCAGGTCGCTAATAATCCTTCATCGGTACTTTGCAAACTGGGACCATTCTATATGGTGTTTGCTGACCTGAGTGAGGACGATGGGAGTGCTGGCTCTGTGCTGGAGAAGGAAAATTCATCAAAACTCTCATCTGTCGGTCCATTCAGAGGAATGAGATGAAAGTCTTTCTTACCACTGACTAAGATTCTAATGTGATGCAAGTTTGGGACATTCTTAACACTGTAGAGTTTGGGGAACAAGATAACTTCAGGGATGAAACTCCGAGAGAGGGAGTGAAGGGAATGGCTGCATCTGGAGTGAGGTTGGGTTTGGTAAAAGTTATGATGTGGAGATGCCGGCGTTGGACTGGGGTGAGCACAGGAAGAAGTCTTACAACACCAGGTTAAAGTCCAACAGGTTTGTATCAAATCATGAGCTTTCGGAGCGCTGCTTACAACTGGTGTAAGACTGCTTACTTGGTAAAAGTTGACATTGCTGAAAATGAGCCTGAGATAAAAACGAGTTTAAATTCTGGGGGATGCGAGGAAAAGTTTGGGAGGGGGAATGGCTAAATTCTGGAGGATGCGAGGGGAAGTTTGATGCCACCCCGTGGCAGTTTTAGTTGGTGAGTGAGGTTGACTATGGTTGGGTTTGAGTAAGGGCGTGTACTTTGAGTTTGAGTGGTTGGGTTTGAGGCTGAAAGAGTGAGTGATATTGTTGTCTGCAGTTGTGAATTCCCAGATCCTTTCCTGAATGGATGATGCGGATTGAGCAGAGGGAGTTGCTGGGGTGAGAATTTGTAGCTTTAAACAGATCCAGAGCAGAGTGTTGTTTTGCCAGCAATGGTGCAGTTACCCCTCCCAGTCTGCAGAACACTGTGTTGTAGCTGAGCTGGCCTCAGTCCAGGAATAACACATGACAGTGAGTCAGAGTACAGCAAGTTCTTGTGGTTCTGTTGTTTGTGCTTTGCATGTCTGCCTCAATCCCCCTCTCAGCCATGGCCTTTGTACAGGCAACGCAGCAAGGGTCAGCATCAGGGTGCTCTCAAACTGCAAGGTGTGTTGAGAAAATGTTTCCCTTTCTCCACATCTTCTACCTTCAATTCCAGATATAATGGGTCATTTTTATCCTGCAGTTGGGTATTGTCAGGTTGGGAACTGAACGCTTACTGAAGAGTCTCCACCAAACTGTCGAACAGCTTCCAGCGCGGATCCTCTCAGCTCATGTCCAAAGAATGGAGACGCAGCATCTGTATCATGGATTAAACTCAAGATCATTTTGTTGGGACATTTACAGAGACACACACTGGGTGAATTTACAAATTACTTTGGGTCAGAGGTATCGTCTGCAAAACTAGTTGAGATAAGGTGGAGCTGAATGAATTGTGACTGATAGAAAACAGAGAATGATCGTGTTCTGGGGAGGATGGGGTGGGGGCTTGTGTGTTCTGGGGAGGGTGGGGTGGGGGCTTGTGTGTTCTGGGGAGGGTGGGGTGGGGGCTTGCGTGTTCTGGGGAGGGTGGAGGCTTGCGTGTTCTGGGGAGGGTGGAGGCTTGCGTGTTCTGGGGAGGGTGGGGGCTTGCGTGTTCTGGGGAGGGTGGGGTGGGGGCTTGCGTGTTCTGGGGAGGGTGGGGTGGGGGCTTGTGTGTTCTGGGGAGGGTGGGGTGGGGGCTTGTGTGTTTTGGGGAGGGTGGGGGCTTGTGTGTTCTGGGGAGGGTGGGGTGGGGGCTTGCGTGTTCTGGGGAGGGTGGGGTGGGGGCTTGCGTGTTCTGGGGAGGGTGGAGGCTTGCGTGTTCTGGGGAGGGGGGGGCTTGCGTGTTCTGGGGAGGGTGGGGGCTCGTGTGTTCTGGGGAGGGCGGGGTGGGGGCTTGAGTGTTCTGGGGAGGGTGGGGGCTTGTGTGTTCTGGGGAGGGCGGGGTGGGGGCTTGAGTGTTCTGGGGAGGGTGGGGTGGGGGCCTGCGTGTTCTGGGGAGGGTGGGGTGGGGGCTTGCGTGATCTGGGGAGGGTGGGGTGGGGGCTTGCGTGATCTGGGGAGGGTGGGGTGGGGGCTTGCGTGATCTGGGGAGGGTGGGGTGGGGGCTTGCGTGTTCTGGGGAGGGTGGGGTGGGGGCTTGCATGATCTGGGGAGGGTGGGGTGGGGGCTTGCGTGTTCTGGGGAGGGTGGAGGCTTGCGTGTTCTGGGGAGGGTGGGGGCTTGCGTGTTCTGGGGAGGGTGGAGGGGGGGCTTGCGTGTTCTGGGGAGGGTGGAGGGGGGGCTTTCGTGTTCTGGGGAGGGTGGGGTGGGGGCTTGCATGTTCTGGGGAGGGTGGAGGGGGGGCTTGCGTGTTCTGGATGGGGTGGGGGCTTGCGTGTTCTGGGGAAGGTGGGGTGGGGGCTTGCTTGATCTGGGGAGGGTGGAGGGGGGGCTGCATGTTCTGGGGAGAGTGATGGGGGGTGCACAAATGATCCTTCAAAGGTTGTACCAAATGGACACGGGTGATAGGGAAAACGCATGGGGTTCAGACTCGAGGCTAGCGGTAGGCAGGTACAGTTTAATGGGATAAGTATTACATTGAGGTCTGAGATTAATAAATAAGAAAAGTGATTCTAAGATTAATTAACTGATAAATCAGGAGAAAACAGCTGGGAATAATCGTGGAGAAATCCCCAAGGATAACAAGGATGTCTGGCTGCTGACAGAGAAAGTGGGATGTGGTGACTCACAGCTTGTACAACAACATGGGGGCCGGTTTAGCTCAGTGGGCTGGACAGCTGGTTAGTGATGCGGAGCGAGGCCAGCAGCGCGGGTCCAAATACCATATTCATGAAGGCCACGCCTTCACAACCACGTCCCTCGCCTGAGATGCGGTGATCCTCGGGTTAAACCACCAGCAGTCAGATCTCTGCCTCAGAGGGGAAAGCAGCCCATGGTCCTTGGGAACCATGGCAACTTTCATTTTATTCAATTCACAGCAACAACAACCTGCAATTATATAACAATTCAAACATAATAAACCCTTCCCCGCGTCACTACACAGGTGCATTACCAAACTACATGTTACCAAACCAATTGAGGAGGTATTAGGGAAAGCGTAAAACTCTGACAGCTGGAAATCTGAAACAAAAAGAGGAGATCGGTGAGCATGAGCGATGAGTTCACGGATTTCTGGTGTGACCATGGAGTGAGTCGTTGTCCACGGGGACACTCCTGCTTGAAGGCTTTGGTTTTGGCCCTTTTATCTGAACTTTGGGGAATTTCGGCAGAAAGGTTGTGCGGAGAGTGGAGGGGAATCAGTTCTCCCCTTGATGGACATGTCTACAGGTGACCAACAAAACAGAAGATAGTAGGAGCCCTGGGTAAAGAGTTGGAGGAGATTCGAGATGCAGCATCAATTGGGAAAATGGCGGAAGGGGAAGGGTTATCATCGACTGGGAAGTTGCCAGCGGAACAGTTGATGAACTTCAGTAAGGATGTATTTCAGGGCAGCAGCGTAAAGAAATTTCGGCGGGAGAATCAGCTGGTGAGTCAGTTTCAGCGGGAGCAGTGCGGAATTGGTTGCTGGGAGGTAAGTCTGTCCGTTAAAAGCACTTGTCTTTGCAGGGGCAGGCCAGTCGATTTTGGCGGGAGTGGAGCTGGCTGGTTAGTCAATTTCAGCAGGAGCTGAGAAAAATTTTTTTTTTAAAATTAGTGTTTTAGGCGGGAACAGGAAGTCGACCCGCGGACGTCTGGGAAGACCCTCACGAATAAATTCTGGTGGAGAGGAAACCCGAGACACTACACGTGTAGTGTCTCCCACCCGCCCTCCTCCTCTAACCTAATAATAAATCCCATTGGTCTGAGGTAAGTACCATATTTTATTATATTATTATTTTTTATAAAAAATTTAATTTAGTTGTTAGCCAGATCTTGGTAGAAAGTTAGAGGAATGGCAGGGAAGGGAGTGCAATGTTCCTCCTGCAGGATGTTTGAGGTGAGGGATGCAGTTAGTGTCCCTGCTGATTTTACCTGCAGGAAGTGCTGCCATCTCCAGCTCCTCCAAGACCGAGTTAGGGAACTGGAGCTGGAGTTGGAAGAACTTCGGATCATTCGGGAGGCAGAAGGGGTCATAGATAGCAGCTTCAGGGAATTAGTTACACCAAAGATTGGAGATAGATGGGTAACTGTAAGAGGGACTGGGAAAAAGCAGTCAGTGCAGGGATCCCCTGCGGTCGTTCCCCTGAGAAACAAGTATACCGCTTTGGATACTTGTGGGGGGGGGGGACTTACCAGGGGTAAGCCATGGGGTACGGGCCTCTGGCACGGAGTCTGTCCCTGTTGCTCAGAAGGGAAGGGGGGAGAGGAGCAGAGCATTAGTAATTGGGGACTCTATAGTCAGGGGCACAGATAGGAGATTTTGTGGGAGCATGAGAGACTCACGTTTGGTATGTTGCCTCCCAGGTGCAAGGGTACGTGATGTCTCGGATTGTGTTTTCCGGGTCCTTAGGGGAGAGGGGGAGCAGCCCCAAGTCGTGGTCCACATTGGCACTAACGACATAGGTAGGAAAGGGGACAAGGATGTCAGGCAGGCTTTCAGGGAGCTAGGATGGAAGCTCAGAACTAGAACAAACAGAGTTGTTATCTCTGGGTTGTTGCCCGTGCCACGTGATAGTGAGATGAGGAATAGGGAGAGAGAGCATTTAAACACGTGGCTACAGGGATGGTGCAGGCGGGAGGGATTCAGATTTCTGGATAACTGGGGCTCTTTCTGGGGAAGGTGGGACCTCTACAGACAGGATGGTCTACATCTGAACCTGAGGGGCACAAATATCCTGGGGGGGGAGATTTGTTAGTGCTCTTTGGGGGGTTTAAACTAATGCAGCAGGGGCATGGGAACCTGGATTGTAGTTTTAGGGTAAGGGAGAATGAGAGTATAGAGGTCAGGAGCACAGATTTGACGTCGCAGGAGGGGGCCAGTGTTCAGGTAGGTGGTTTGAAGTGTGTCTACTTCAATGCCAGGAGTATACAAAACAAGGTAGGGGAACTGGCAGCATGGGTTGGTACCTGGGACTTCGATGTTGTGGCCATTTCGGAGACATGGATAGAGCAGGGACAGGAATGGATGTTGCAGGTTCCGGGGTTTAGGTGTTTTAGTAAGCTCAGAGAAGGAGGCAAAAGAGGGGGAGGTGTGGCGCTGCTAGTCAAGAGCAGTATTACGGTGGCGGAGAGGATGCTTGATGGGGACTCTTCTTCCGAGGTAGTATGGGCTGAAGTTAGAAACAGGAAAGGAGAGGTCACCCTGTTGGGAGTTTTTTATAGGCCTCCTAATAGTTCTAGGGATGTAGAGGAAAGGATGGCGAAGATGATTCTGGATAAGAGCGAAAGTAACAGGGTAGTTATTATGGGAGACTTTAACTTTCCAAATATTGACTGGAAAAGATATAGTTCGAGTACAATAGATGGGTCGTTTTTTGTACAGTGTGTGCAGGAGGGTTTCCTGAAACAATATGTTGACAGGCCAACAAGAGGGGAGGCCACGTTGGATTTGGTTTTGGGTAATGAACCAGGCCAGGTGTTGGATTTGGAGGTAGGAGAGCACTTTGGGGACAGTGACCACAATTCGGTGACGTTTACGTTAATGATGGAAAGGGATAAGTATACACCGCAGGGCAAGAGTTATAGCTGGGGGAAGGGCAATTATGATGCCATTAGACGTGACTTGGGGATAAGGTGGAGAAGTAGGCTGCAAGTGTTGGGCACACTGGATAAGTGGGGCTTGTTCAAGGATCAGCTACTGCGTGTTCTTGATAAGTATGTACCGGTCAGACAGGGAGGAAGGCGTCGAGCGAGGGAACCGTGGTTTACCAAGGAAGTGGAATCTCTTGTTAAGAGGAAGAAGGAGGCCTATGTGAAGATGAAGTGTGAAGTTTCGGTAGGGGCGATGGATAGTTACAAGGTAGCGAGGAAGGATCTAAAGAGAGAGCTAAGACGAGCAAGGAGGGGACATGAGAAGTATTTGGCAGGAAGGATCAAGGAAAACCCAAAAGCTTTCTATAGGTATGTCAGGAATAAGCGAATGACTAGGGAAAGAGTAGGACCAGTCAAGGACAGGGATAGGAAATTGTGTGTGGAGTCTGAAGAGATAGGCGAGATACGAAATGAATATTTTTCGTCAGTATTCACTCAGGAAAAAGATAATGTTGTGGAGGAGAATGCTGAGCCCCAGGCTAATAGAATAGATGGCATTGAGGTACGTAGGGAAGAGGTGTTGGCAATTCTGGACAGGCTGAAAATAGATAAGTCCCCGGGACCTGATGGGATTTATCCTAGGATTCTCTGGGAGGCCAGGGAAGAGATTGCTGGACCTTTGGCTTTGATTTTTATGTCATCATTGGCTACAGGAATAGTGCCAGAGGACTGGAGGACAGCAAATGTGGTCCCTTTGTTCAAAAAGGGGAGCAGAGACAACCCCGGCAACTATAGGCCGGTGAGCCTCACATCTGTAGTGGGTAAAGTCTTGGAGGGGATTATAAGAGACAAGATTTATAATCATCTAGATAGGAATAATATGATCAGGGATAGTCAGCATGGCTTTGTGAAGGGTAGGTCATGCCTCACAAACCTTATTGAGTTCTTTGAGAAGGTGACGGAACAGGTAGACGAGGGTAGAGCAGTTGATGTGGTGTATATGGATTTCAGCAAAGCGTTTGATAAGGTTCCCCACGGTAGGCTATTGCAAAAAATACGGAGGCTGGGGATTGAGGGTGATTTAGAGATGTGGATCAGAAATTGGCTAGCTGAAAGAAGACAGAGGGTGGTGGTTGATGGGAAATGTTCAGAATGGAGTACAGTCACAAGTGGAGTACCACAAGGATCTGTTCTGGGGCCGTTGCTGTTTGTCATTTTTATCAATGACCTAGAGGAAGGCGCAGAAGGGTGGGTGAGTAAATTTGCAGACGATACTAAAGTCGGTGGTGTTGTCGATAGTGTGGAAGGATGTAGCAGGTTACAGAGGGATATAGATAAGCTGCAGAGCTGGGCTGAGAGGTGGCAAATGGAGTTTAATGTAGAGAAGTGTGAGGTGATTCACTTTGGAAGGAATAACAGGAATGTGGAATATTTGGCTAATGGTAAAGTTCTTGAAAGTGTGGATGAGCAGAGGGATCTAGGTGTCCATGTACATAGATCCCTGAAAGTTGCCACCCAGGTTGATAGGGTTGTGAAGAAGGCCTACGGAGTGTTGGCCTTTATTGGTAGAGGGATTGAGTTCCGGAGTCGGGAGGTCATGTTGCAGCTATACAGAACTCTGGTACGGCCGCATTTGGAGTATTGCGTACAGTTCTGGTCACCGCATTATAGGAAGGACGTGGAGGCTTTGGAGCGGGTGCAGAGGAGATTTACCAGGATGTTGCCTGGTATGGAGGGAAAATCTTATGAGGAAAGGCTGATGGACTTGAGGTTGTTTTCGTTGGAGAGAAGAAGGTTAAGAGGAGACTTAATGGAGGCATACAAAATGATCAGGGGGTTGGATAGGGTGGACAGTGAGAGCCTTCTCCCGCGGATGGATATGGCTGGCACGAGGGGACATAGCTTTAAACTGAGGGGTAATAGATATAGGACAGAGGTCAGAGGTAGGTTCTTTACGCAAAGAGTAGTGAGGCCGTGGAATGCCCTACCTGCTACAGTAGTGAACTCGCCAACATTGAGGGCATTTAAAAGTTTATTGGATAAACATATGGATGATAATGGCATAGTGCAGGTTGGATGGCTTTTGTTTCGGTGCAACATCGTGGGCCGAAGGGCCTGTACTGCGCTGTATTGTTCTATGTTCTATGTTCTAAATGCAGAGTGACAGGTCGAAGGTGATTGAGGGGGAAGTGACATATCTTCGCAGGACCTTGGAACAGGTAAAGAAGAGCCTCAAGGTGCAGGGGGCAAAGATCCAGGAAGTGGAGAAGGTGGTGTCTGATCAGAGTACAGTAAGAAGTCTCACAACACCAGGTTAAAGTCCAACAGGTTTGTTTCGAATCACTAGCTTTCGGAGCACAGCTCCTTCCTTAGGTGAATGAAGAGGTGGGTTCCAGAAACATATATATAGACAAAGTCAATGATGCAAGACGATACTTTGAATACAAGTCTTTGCAGGTAATTAAGTCTTTGCAGGTCTCTGGGAGGGGAGGGGAGGTAGAAGCTTTTGGTGAGAATCATGACATGGAATGTCCGGGGCTAAATGTGCCGGTTAAGAGGCCCCGGGTGTTCGCGCACTTGAAAAGTTTGAGAGCAGAGTTGATTTTCTTGCAGGAGACACATGTCCAGGTGAAAGATCAGATGAGGCTGAGGGAGGGGTGGGTGGGGCAAGTGCTCCACTCGGGGTTTGACCTGAAGTTGCGGGAGGTGTCCATACTGTTGAACATGAAAACGCGTTTATGGGGGCTCAGGAGGTGCAGGACACGGAGGGAGGTTTGTGATAGTGTTTGGGGTGCTAGTTGGGATTCCGGTAGTATTGGCGAATATAAATGCGCCTAATTGGGACAATGCAGGATTCATGTAGAGGCTACAAGGGGCGATCCTGGACTCGGGCTCTCACCAGCTGATTATGAGGTTGTTCAATTGTGTATTATTGGCGAGGGTGGACAGGTCGAGGCCTAAGTCGATGGGGAGCTGAGAATGGCGTGAGAGAGCTGGGAGAGTTTATGGAGAGGAAGGAGATGATGGATCTGTGGAGGTTTGAGCACCCAGAAGAGAAGGGACTCCTTCTCCCATGTCAACGGGGTATATTCCCGGATTGATTTTTTTGTGGCGAGCCGGGCGGTGGGTGCTGAGATGACCGATGTGGGAATAGTGATTTCGGACCACGTTCCGCACTATCTAGGCATGAGACGCTGTCCGGGTCAGGCCCCGGGGCGGAGGTTGGATTGGGAGCTTTAGGCGGATAAGGAGTTCTGTGGGAAGGTGGTGGTGGCGATTAAGAATTATGTTGAGCTCAATCGGAATGGGGAGGTAGCGGCAGCCACGTTTTGGGAGGCCTTTAAAGCGATGGTCTGGGGGGGAAATTATTTTATTCAAGGCCCAGAGGATAGGATGGGGAGGGAGGAGCATCAGCGACTGTTGGACGAGATAGTGGAGGTGGATAGGAGGTACTCTGTGGCCCCCACAAAGGAGTTGTTGGCAGAAAGAAAGAAGTTGCAGGGGCAGTTTGACCGGTTGATGCCAGGAAGGGCGGTGGGTCAGCTACGGCGGGCGAGGGGGGTGCAGTATGAGTATGCGGAGAAGGCGAGCCGCACACTGGCCCACCAGCTGCGGTGAAAGGCAGCTTCGAGGGAACTTCGTCAGGTGAGGGCGGGGAGGCAGGCACTCGAGGTCAGGGATAAAGGAGGTGATGGAGTGTATTGGTATGATGCAGTGCGGCAAGACCCCGGGGCCGGATGGGTCCCCGGTGGAATTTTATAAGCAGCTCACGACGGAGTTGGAGGCAGCACAGTGGGTAGCACAGTTGCTTCACAGCTCCAGGGTCCCAGGTTCGATTCCCGGCTTGGGTCACTGTCTGTGCGGAGTCTGCACTTTCTCCCCGTATCTGCGTGGGTTTCCTCCAGGTGTTCCACGTTAGGTGGAGTGGCCATGATAAGTTGCCCTTAGTGCCCAAAAAGGTTAGGTGGGGTCACTGGGTTATGGGGATGGGATGGAGGCGTGGATTTAAGTAGGGAGCTCTTTCCAAGGGCCGGTGCAGACTCGATGGCCTGAATGGCCTCCTCTGCACTGTAAATGTCTGATCTGTGAGTTGGCCTCCCATCTTTTGGCCACGTGTAACAAAGCGGTGGGGGAGGGGGGATTTGGTTAATGAAGCGGTGGGAAAGGGGGTTTTGGTTATTGAAGTGGTGGGAGGGGGATTTGGTTATGAAGCGGTGGGGGAGGGGGATTTGGTTATTGAAGCGGTGGGGGAGGGGGATTTGGTTATTGAAGTGGTGGGAGGGGGATTTGGTTATGAAGCGGTGGGGGAGGGGGATTTGGTTATTGAAGCGGTGGGGGAGGGGGATTTGGTTATTGAAGTGGTGGGAGGGGGATTTGGTTATGAAGCGGTGGGGGAGGGGGATTTGGTTATTGAAGTGGTGGGAGGGGGATTTGGTTATGAAGCGGTGGGGAGGGGGATTTGGTTATTGAAGCGGTGGGAGGGGGATTTGGTTATTGAAGCGGTGGGGGAGGGGGATTTGGTTATTGAAGCGGTGGGGGAGGGGGATTTGGTTATTGAAGCGGTGGGAGGGGGATTTGGTTATGAAGCGGTGGGGGAGGGGGATTTGGTTATTGAAGTGGTGGGAGGGGGATTTGGTTATGAAGCGGTGGGAGGGGGATTTGGTTATTGAAGCGGTGGGAGGGGGATTTGGTTATGAAGCGGTGGGGGAGGGGGATTTGGTTATTGAAGTGGTGGGAGGGGGATTTGGTTATGAAGCGGTGGGAGGGGGATTTGGTTATTGAAGCGGTGGGAGGGGGATTTGGTTAATGAAGCGGTGGGGGCGGGGGTGTTGCTGGCTATGCTAGTGCAGACGTGAATTTCGCTGATCCTGAGAAAGGGGAAGGATCCATTGGGGTTGGTCCTATAGGCCCATCTCGCTGCTGAATACCAACGTGAAAGTCCCGGCAAAGGTATTGGCTGGAAGGTTGGAGGTGTGTGCGCTGGAGATGGTCTCGGAGGATCAAACGGGGTTTGTGAAGGGGAGGCAGTTTGTTATATTAGGAGGTCGTTAAATGTAATTAGGACCCCGTGGTGGGGGGCGAGTGCTGGAGGTGATTGTGTCAATGGATACAGAGAAGGCCTTTGACCTGCAGAGTGGAGGTATTTGTTTGAAATCCTGGGGATGTTTGGGTTTGGACCTAGGACTGCGGCATGGGTTCAGATGCAGTACGGGTCCCTCATGGCAAGCGTGCGAACGAATAGAACAAACTGGGTGTATTTTGGGTGGCACAGGGGAACGAGTCGGGGTGAATCACATTCACCATTGTTGTTGCCTTTGCCGATTGAGCCCTTGGCCATGGCATTTTGGGCCTCGGTTGAGTGGTTGTGAGGGGCCAGTGAATGCTGGGTGTCGTTGTACGCCGATGACCTGTTGTTCGTGTCAGACCCGATGGAAAGCATGGGCAGAGGGCAGCATGGTGGCACAGTGGTTAGCACTGCTGCCTCCCGGATTCGATCCCGGCCCCAGGTCACTGACCATGTGAAGTTTGCACACATTTTGGGAGGGGGGGTGGGGGGGGGTGTGATGGTATGATTGGGGATATATATGGGTGTTTTGGAGAGCAGGGCACACACGGCCTTAGTGAAAAGGATCAAGCGGTAGTGGGAAAAGGAGTTGAGGAGGGAGATAGGATGGGGTCTCTGGTGCAAAGTAATGCGCTGAGTGAGCTCAACCTCCTCCTGTGCAAGAATGAGTTTGATGTAATTTAATGTGGTGCACAGGGTCCGCATGACTCGGATGAGTGGGTGTTTTCCGGGGGTAGCAGACGGGTGTGAGAAGTGTGGGAGGGGGCCAGCGAATCACACTCATATGTTCTGGTGGTGTAAGGAGTTAAAGACCTTTTGGGAGGCGGTGTTCGGGAACGTATTGAAGATTGTCGAGGTGAAGCCGGACCCCATGGTGACGATCTTGCTGACATTGAAGAATTCAGATACTCACTTGCACAGCGGTAACCTCCAGGGCTGTGGGCCAAGCGCTGGACAACAGGATTAGTGTAGTCAGATCTTCGTTTGGCCAGAGTGGACACGATGAGCCGAATGGTCTTCTTCTGTGCTGTAAATGTCTGTCAATCTGGGCTCAGTGAGTCTGGCCTGTTTCTGGGCTCAGTGTTTCTGGGCTCAGTGAGTCTGGCCTGTTTCTGGGCTCAGTGTTTCTGGGCTCAGTGAGTCTGGTCTGTTTCTGGGCTCAGTGAGTCTGGCCTGTTTCTGGGCTCAGTGTTTCTGGGCTCAGTGAGTCTGGCCTGTTTCTGGGCTCAGTGAGTCTGGGCTCAGTGAGTCTGGCCTGTTTCTGGGCTCAGTGAGTCTGGGCTCAGTGAGTCTGGCCTGTTTCTGGGCTCAGTGTTTCTGGGCTCAGTGAGTCTGGCCTGTTTCTGGGCTCAGTGTTTCTGGGCTCAGTGAGTCTGGCCTGTTTCTGGGCTCAGTGAGTCTGGGCTCAGTGAGTCTGGCCTGTTTCTGGGCTCAGTGTTTCTGGGCTCAGTGAGTCTGGCCTGTTTCTGGGCTCAGTGAGTCTGGGCTCAGTGAGTCTGGCCTGTTTCTGGGCTCAGTGTTTCTGGGCTCAGCGAGTCTGGGCTCAGCGAGTCTGGGCTCAGTGAGTCTGGTCTGTTTCTGGGCTCAGTGTTTCCGGGCTCAGTGAGTCTGGTCTGTTTCTGGGCTCAGTGTTTCTGGGCTCAGTGAGTCTGGCCTGTTTCTGGGCTCAGTGTTTCTGGGCTCAGTGAGTCTGGCCTGTTTCTGGGCTCAGTGTTTCTGGGCTCAGTGAGTCTGGTCTGTTTCTGGGCTCAGTGAGTCTGGCCTGTTTCTGGGCTCAGTGTTTCTGGGCTCAGTGAGTCTGGCCTGTTTCTGGGCTCAGTGAGTCTGGCCTGTTTCTGGGCTCAGTGAGTCTGGTCTGTTTCTGGGCTCAGTGAGTCTGGTCTGTTTCTGGGCTCAGTGTTTCCGGGCTCAGTGAGTCTGGCCTGTTTCTGGGCTCAGTGTTTCCGGGCTCAGTGAGTCTGGCCTGTTTCTGGGCTCAGTGTTTCCGGGCTCAGTGAGTCTGGCCTGTTTCTGGGCTCAGTGAGTCTGGTCTGTTTCTGGGCTCAGTGTTTCCGGGCTCAGTGAGTCTGGCCTGTTTCTGGGCTCAGTGTTTCTGGGCTCAGCGAGTCTGGGCTCAGTGAGTCTGGTCTGTTTCTGGGCTCAGTGTTTCCGGGCTCAGTGAGTCTGGTCTGTTTCTGGGCTCAGTGTTTCTGGGCTCAGTGAGTCTGGCCTGTTTCTGGGCTCAGTGTTTCTGGGCTCAGTGAGTCTGGTCTGTTTCTGGGCTCAGTGAGTCTGGCCTGTTTCTGGGCTCAGTGTTTCTGGGCTCAGTGAGTCTGGCCTGTTTCTGGGCTCAGTGTTTCTGGGCTCAGTGAGTCTGGCCTGTTTCTGGGCTCAGTGTTTCTGGGCTCAGTGAGTCTGGTCTGTTTCTGGGCTCAGTGTTTCCGGGCTCAGTGAGTCTGGCCTGTTTCTGGGCTCAGTGTTTCCGGGCTCAGTGAGTCTGGCCTGTTTCTGGGCTCAGTGAGTCTGGTCTGTTTCTGGGCTCAGTGTTTCCGGGCTCAGTGAGTCTGGCCTGTTTCTGGGCTCAGTGTTTCTGGGCTCAGTGAGTCTGGCCTGTTTCTGGGCTCAGTGAGTCTGGTCTGTTTCTGGGCTCAGTGTTTCCGGGCTCAGTGAGTCTGGCCTGTTTCTGGGCTCAGTGAGTCTGGCCTGTTTCTGGGCTCAGTGTTTCCGGGCTCAGTGAGTCTGGTCTGTTTCTGGGCTCAGTGTTTCCGGGCTCAGTGAGTCTGGTCTGTTTCTGGGCTCAGTGTTTCTGGGCTCAGTGAGTCTGGTCTGTTTCTGGGCTCAGTGTTTCCGGGCTCAGTGAGTCTGGCCTGTTTCTGGGCTCAGTGTTTCTGGGCTCAGTGAGTCTGGCCTGTTTCTGGGCTCAGTGAGTCTGGCCTGTTTCTGGGCTCAGTGTTTCTGGGCTCAGTGAGTCTGGCCTGTTTCTGGGCTCAGTGTTTCTGGGCTCAGTGAGTCTGGCCTGTTTCTGGGCTCAGTGTTTCCGGGCTCAGTGAGTCTGGTCTGTTTCTGGGCTCAGTGTTTCCGGGCTCAGTGAGTCTGGTCTGTTTCTGGGCTCAGTGTTTCTGGGCTCAGTGAGTCTGGTCTGTTTCTGGGCTCAGTGTTTCCGGGCTCAGTGAGTCTGGCCTGTTTCTGGGCTCAGTGTTTCTGGGCTCAGTGAGTCTGGCCTGTTTCTGGGCTCAGTGAGTCTGGCCTGTTTCTGGGCTCAGTGTTTCTGGGCTCAGTGAGTCTGGTCTGTTTCTGGGCTCAGTGTTTCCGGGCTCAGTGAGTCTGGCCTGTTTCTGGGCTCAGTGAGTCTGGCCTGTTTCTGGGCTCAGTGTTTCTGGGCTCAGTGAGTCTGGCCTGTTTCTCGGCTCAGTGTTTCTGGGCTCAGTGAGTCTGGTCTGTTTCTGGGCTCAGTGTTTCTGGGCTCAGTGAGTCTGGCCTGTTTCTGGGCTCAGTGAGTCTGGCCTGTTTCTGGGCTGTGTTTCTGGGCTCAGTGAGTCTGGCCTGTTTCTGGGCTCAGTGAGTCTGGGCTCCGTGAGTCTGGCCTGTTTCTGGGATGTCAGTGATAGCTGTGATGGGAATGTTGTAGTTGGGGTGTACGAGAAGCAGCACAATAATGTTTCCCAGGACTGACTGTGCTGTCTTCCTGCCCCCAGGCTCACGTGGGGGGCATTAACCTGGACAGCTAACCCAGCCATCACAGCACCCACAGGGTTATCAGGAGACTGATTGGATTCTCTTGCAAACTGCCACATTCTGGAAGATTCTATTTTCGGGGTGCCAGCTGAGAGCAATTATTAACCAGGTTAATAATTCAACAGATCAGAACAGAAGTTCAATGTGAAAATGAGGTAACAGAATGCAATAGTTATGGCTGTAGTATTTTGTGAATGTGAGTCTACGTTTACCTTGGGCTCTGAACCTCAGAACTAAACTCACCAGCTACTTAGAACATAGAATACAGCGCAGTACAGGCCCTTCGGCCCACGATGTTGCACCAAAACAAAAGCCATCTAACCTACACTATACCATTATCATCCATATGTTTATCCAATAAACTTTTAAATGCCCTCAATGTTGGCGAGTTCACTACTGTAGCAGGTAGGGCATTCCACGGCCTCACTACTCTTTGCGTAAAGAACCTACCTCTGACCTCTGTCCTATATCTATTACCCCTCAGTTTAAAGTTATGTCCCCTCGTGCCAGCCATTTCCATCCGCGGGAGAAGGCTCTCACTGTCCACCCTATCCAACCCCCTAATCATTTTGTATGCCTCTATTAAGTCTCCTCTTAACCTTCTTCTCTCCAACGAAAACAACCTCAAGTCCATCAGCCTTTGCTCATAAGATTTTCCCTCCATACCAGGCAACATCCTGGTAAATCTCCTCTGCACCCGCTCCAAAGCCTCCACGTCCTTCCCATAATGCGGTGACCAGAACTGTACGCAATACTCCAAATGCGGCCGTACCAGAGTTCTGTACAGCTGCAACATGACCTCCTGACTCCGGAACTCAATCCCTCTACCAATAAAGGCCAACACTCCATAGGCCTTCTTCACAACCCTATCAACCTGGGTGGCAACTTTCAGGGATCTATGTACATGGACACCTAGATCCCTCTGCTCATCCACACTTAAGAACTTTTCCATTAGCCAAATATTCCACATTCCTGTTATTCCTTCCAAAGTGAATCACCTCACACTTCTCTACATTAAACTCCATTTGCCACCTCTCAGCCCAGCTCTGCAGCTTATCTATATCCCTCTGTAACCTGCTACATCCTTCCACACTATCGACAACACCACCGACTTTAGTATCGTCTGCAAATTTACTCACCCACCCTTCTGCGCCTTCCTCTAGGTCATTGATAAAAATTACAAACAGCAACGGCCCCAGAACAGATCCTTGTGGTACGCCACTTGTAACTGAACTCCATTCTGAACATTTCCCATCAACCACCACCCTCTGTCTTCTTTCAGCTAGCCAATTTCTGATCCACATCTCTAAATCACCCTTGTGGGGATGGTACACATTGCTAACCTTCTGCCAGTTTCTGCACAGGCACAATCTCTGGTCTGGTACGAATTCGGGAACGCCCTCCAGTTCTCTACACCTTGAGCTTTCACCAGATTCAGCCTTTGCGTATTACGTTAGGGGCAGTGAAAACCACAATACCAGCACCAAATTGTCATGAATTGGAATGCCCTGCCTGAGAGAGTAGGTGAAGCAGGTTGAAGGTAACTTTCAGAACAAGTTTGGATAAATACTTGAAGAGGAAAGTTACAGAGCAGTAGGGAAAGAGAAGTGAGACTAGAACCAGCATAGGTGTGATGGTCTAAATGGTCTTTGACGAATAATTGTTAATGGCACGAACCTAATGTCACATTGTCATAATCACTGAAAGTACTCCCTCTTTAAGAGCTTTAAAAAAATTTTGGGAGTACCTAATTATTTTTTTCCAATTGAGGGACAATTTCTCGTGGCCAATCCACCTAGCCTGCACATCTTTGGGTTGTGGGGGTGAGACCCATGCAGACACAGGGAGAATGTGCAAACTCCACACGGAAAGTGACCCAGAGCCGGGATCAAACCCAGGTGAGGCAGTAGTGCTAGCCACTGCACCAATGTGCCACCCTCAGTTGGGCAATTGTGGAGACCTCATGTCTGTAGGAGGTTACAGAGAATCTCACGTTATAACATCACAGTACAATTGTTTCCTCGGTGTAGCTAGACTGCAGGATGATATAGATCCCATGTACAGCACCACAGCACAAGGTAACCTGTGACTTACCTTAATGTCTGAGAGATTAACAAAGGTGCAGGAGCTGTGGAAACAATGCTGGTTTGGCAGTGTTTCAGTGGGTGTTCCATGACACTATTAAAGAAGTGTTCTTACCTCCCTCCTGAAGCCCATATTCCTCTCTCTGAACCAGCATCACCTCCCTCCTGAAGCCCATATTCCTCTCTCTGAACCAGCATCACCTCCCTCCTGAAGCCCATATTCCTCTCTCCGAACCAACATCATCAAAAATTAGAAAACGCTGGAAAGGTGCAACAGGTTGAGCAGCATTCGAGGAAAGAGCGAGAGAGTTAACGTTTCAGGTCGATGACCTTTTATCAAGACCAGAATGTAATGAAACATTGATTGTCTCTGCCTCTCTGCATGACCTAAACATTTCAGGTTTCCAATATTTGTTTGCTTTGTGTCACTAGGAGAATAACTGGCAGGCATCTCAAGAACAAAGAAATGTACAGCACAGGAACAGGCCCTTCGGCCCTCCAAGCCCGTGCCGACCATACTGCCCGACTATACAATCTTCTACACTTCCTGGGTCCGTATCCTTCTATTCCCATCCTATTCATATATTTGTCAAGATGCCCCTTAAATGTCCCTATCGTCCCTGCTTCCACTACCTCCTCCGGTAGCGAGTTCCAGGCACCCACTACCCTCTGCGTAAAAAACTTGCCTCGTACATCTACTCTAAACCTTGCCCCTCTCACCTTAAACCTATGCCCCCTAGTAATTGACCCCTCTACCCTGGGGAAAAGCCTCTGACTATCCACTCTGTCTATGCCCCTCATAATTTTGTATACCTCTATCAGGTCGCCCCTCAACCTCCTTCGTTCCAGTGAGAACAAACCGAGTTTATTCAATCGCTCCTCATAGCTAATGCCCTCCATACCAGGCAACATTCTGGTAAATCTCTTCTGCACTCTCTCTAAAGCCTCCACATCCTTCTGGTAGTGTGGCGACCAGAATTGAACACTATACTCTAAGTGTGGCCTAAGGTTCTAAAATTCTCACTGCAGGATCTGACTGTACAAATTGGTTGTCACGTTTCTCTACAAAAAGGTAATCTCCCTTCCAGGTAACTCAGTGTATGCAAAGCGTTGAGAGGAATTTGGGAGTGTGGGCAGTCGCAATATAAACAGTCAGCCTGTCCATCTGTGGGCAATGCAAATCACTTCACTCCCGTATAAACTCCAGCACACTTTCCACATGACTGAAGGGACAGAGCTTCACCGTTAACCCTTTCATTTTAATCTTTACATTAACACATTGGCAGCCATTACTGATCTATTAATAACGCATGTGGCGGGGAGCAGTGGGATAGAGCAGGGAGCACAGGACAGACACCACTAAGCCTTGCCTGGTCAGTTGGGAGTCTCGCAAGCTCCAAATGGCCACTGTTGAGGTTGCTCAAGTTGCCAATGGCCCAGCTAGCTGCTGGGCAGTCTGCCCGATCCCACTGTTCAACCCTGCTTTTAGAATAATTAAACAAAATGTTTGAAAGTGTCAATCGTTGAACACACCCCATTTCCCCTCAATGTCTGAGCACACAACCTCATTCTCCTCCAACTCCCTCCCATTTCCCCCTTCAACGAGACAAGTATCATTCAGTCGGTGTTCCACTTCCAAAACAATTTCTCCATCAAAGACGGACGTAATGTGACCGGTGTTTAGGTGAGTCAGGGAGATCTGTAAAGGGTAGGCAATGGAAGACTTTACACTTCATTTCACTGCCCCTCCCCCATTTCCCACCAAAGTTCCAGGCAGAATCTTCCTACTGGTAGCCAGCCAGCCCCAGGTTCCAGCAGGCGGTGCCCTACCAACTGTACCCAGCAGGGGGGGCCTTGTCATCTTTATTGCTCTCCAGGGAGAAGGGTGGTATGCGGACGTCAAGCTGAGAACCTTCTGGCCTCTCGAAACGGAACGTTCCCCTGCAGAGAAGGAGATGAAAGCATGTCAAGGTGAGTAATGTGACCTTGCTGGGCTCAGAGGCTGCCTCGGAACCAGCAGCAGCCCTGGCCGAGTGACGTGAGAATGAAAGCTATCTCTCTGGTGTGCCTGCACTGGCTGCAGGATGTTACCAGCGTCAGGGTAGTGCCCTGTCACACAGCTCTGACCTCCCACTAACACCATTTAATAACCAGTAACAGAAAGTGCTGGAGACACTCAGCAAATCAGGCAGAATCTGTGACAAGCACATTCCTGCACCCCCTACCTTATCATTGACCCCCTTTGCTCTGTATTTAAAACCCGGAGCTTCTCCAATGTTTTCCAGTTGTGACGTTAGACAAACAGAGTTGACAGCTGGGACCCGATGCTTAGATCTGCTTCTTTCCCTATGGATGCTTCCAGCACCGGCAACATTTCTCGTTTTAATTCAATAACTGTGATCCTGTGGCCCAATCAGCCTGTCGGTTCTGCTGATGAAATACACAGTCTGTGCCCCATCTGCCCCTGCCAGCATCTCTGCCCCTGCCAGCGTCTCTGCCCCTGCCAGCGTCTCTGCCCCTGCCAGCGTCTCTGCCCCTGCCAGCGTCTCTGCCAGGGATATGGGGATTAGATTCTAAGTAACATGTTCCACAATTTACTGAAATAAAATAAGAGAAACATGATGACCAAAGGTCTTTATTCGAATCTGTCGGTGAACATCTGCAACAGTTTGAATCCTGCTGGCTTTAGGCACAGCAAACATCAAAACCTAAACACACAACACAGAGAAGCTAGCAATACGGATCGGGCACAATTAATGTTCAGCTCCTGGTGTAGACCATCTCACAGACACCTTCCTAACACAGGCCCCGAATGCAGAGCGCAACATTCAGAATACCACAGCTGCTGTTCAGGTGCAAACCCAGGCAGCGACGACTGGCAGCATGGTCAATCCTGTCCTCGGCCAATGGCAGCATGGTCAATCCTGTCCTCGGCCAATGGCAGCATGGTCAATCCTGTCCTCGGCCAATGGCAGCATGGTCAATCCTGTCCTTGGCCAATGGCAGCATGGTCAATCCTGTCCTTGGCCAATGGCAGCATGGTCAATCCTGTCCTTGGCCAATGGCAGCATGGTCAATCCTGTCCTTGGCCAATGGCAGCATGGTCAATCCTGTCCTTGGCCAATGGCAGCATGGTCAATCCTGTCCTCGGCCAATGGCAGCATGGTCAATCCTGTCCTTGGCCAATGGCAGCATGGTCAATCCTGTCCTTGGCCAATGGCAGCATGGTCAATCCTGTCCTTGGCCAATGGCAGCATGGTCAATCCTGTCCTCGGCCAATGGCAGCATGGTCAATCCTGTCCTCGGCCAATGGCAGCATGGTCAATCCTGTCCTCGGCCAATGGCAGCATGGTCAATCCTGTCCTTGGCCAATGGCAGCATGGTCAATCCTGTCCTCGGCCAATGGCAGCATGGTCAATCCTGTCCTCGGCCAATGGCAGCATGGTCAATCCTGTCCTCGGCCAATGGCAGCATGGTCAATCCTGTCCTCGGCCAATGGCAGCATGGTCAATCCTGTCCTTGGCCAATGGCAGCATGGTCAATCCTGTCCTCGGCCAATGCTCACACAGACACACACGCAAGCACACACGTAGGATCATTGCAAAACACGGAGAAACAGGACACCTTCCTAACCCAGGGGCACGGAGATGTGGAGCTTCTACTGCAGCTTTGACCTAGCAACCTATCCGTCTTTGTGGCTCAGTACTGGAGCAGGCAGTGCACTTGCTGCATGTTGATGGAGTGTTAACTCAGCAGGGCGAGGGATGGCCAGCTTTGTTCATCACAATATTTAAACCAGATTCCCTTGGTTAGGTTTGGTCAGTGTCAACTACCCAGATCCACTCCTAGCTCGGAGGTTATTTAATAATTGAACTCGAATACACTGGGATGTGACAGGATCAGTTCGTAATAGCTTTAATCAAATTGCTCCCATCACTGCTATCCCAAATGACCAGTACTGTACCCCAGTACTCAAAACGCTATCTCTAGTAATAAATCAAGTTTGAAGTTCAGAATCTTGAACTGTACTCCTGCGAGGTTACCTTGTGTCACACTGTTAAAAAGTACTAAACTCCCTGTAACAAGCTATTCTCAGAACAGCGACTGTGAGAGGTCTGGGTGAAATTGCTCCACAAAGGCACTGATCAACTTTCTACCAATCTTAGCAAGTAGATAGCAAACAGCACCACTCCCAACAGGATCACATATAGAATTCACTGACTACAGAAACATAATTACCAACTGGGTAAAATATGGAGCCCACTTTCAACAGGTTCTAAAGCTTTCAGATGGTTTTTGACAAAGTCCCGTATAAGAGATTAGCGTGTAAAATTAAAGCGCATGGGATTAGGGCTAATGTACTGAGATGGATAGAAAACTGGTTGGCAGACAGGAAACAAAGAGTAGGAATTAACGGGTCTTTTTCCAAATGGCAGGCAGTGACTAGTGGGGTACGACAGGGATCGGTGCTGGGACCCCAGCTATTCACAATATATATTCATGATTTAGATGAGGGAACAAAACATAATCACGTCAAATTTAGAGATGACATCAAGTTGGGTAGGAGGATGAGTTGTGTGGGAGGGTGAGCTGTGAGGAGGATGCAGAGATGCTTCAGTGTGATTTGGACAAGTTGAGTGAGTGGGTAAATGAATGGCAGATGCGGTATAATTTGGAGAAATGCGAGGTTATCTACTTTGGTAGCAAAAGCGCGAAGGCAGATTGTTATGAAATGTACAAGTAAACAAGACCTTTCCAAGAATAAGAGTGGTACTGCCAAATCTAGACCTCCCTGGTTGACTGGAGGAATACAGAGGAAGAACAAACAGAAGAAAGCAAGCATACAATAAGCACAAAGAACTAAACACTGCAGATAGCCTAGACGGGTATCGGAAACGCAGTGACAAAGTCAAAAAAGGAAATAAGGAAATCAAAGAGAGGGCATGAAAAAACATTAGCAAGCAAAGTTAAAGAAAAGCCAAAGATGTTTTACCAATATAGAATAGTCAAAGGTTAGTTAAGGAAAAAGTGGGACCTCCGAGATGAAGGGAACTTGTGTGTAGATGCAGAAGCTGTGGAAAGGATATAGTAGTACAGGAGGAACACCGTGAGATATTGGAAAGGATAATCTTAAAGAGAGAGGAGACTCGAAGGATTGAAATCCTTGAAAGTTGATAAATCGCCAGGACCAGATGGATTGTTTCCGAGGCTCCTGAAGGAGGTCAGGGAGGAGATAGCAGATGGAGAGCTTTCCAATCATCACCAGGCACAGGAGAGGTACCAGAGGACTGTAGAAATGCAAACGTGGTTCCATTGTTTAAAAAGTGATTGAAGGAAATGCTGAACAATTTTAGGCTAATCTTACGTCAGTGGTGGGCAAATTAGTAGAATCAATCCTGAGAGATAGGATTAACTGTCACATAGAGAGACATTGGCTAGTCAGCATGGATTTATTAAAGGAAGGTCTTGCCTCACAATTTGATTAGTAACAGGAAACAAAGGGTAATGGTCAATGGCAGCCCTTGCGAATGGAAAGTTGATACAAGTGGTGTTCCACAGGGCTCGGTGTTGGGACCCTTACTGTTTATGTTATATATTAACGATTTGGGGGTGAATATGGGGGACACGATAGGGAAATTTTCAGATGACACAATGATTGGCTGAGTGGTGGGCAGTATAGAGGATAGCTATAGGGTGTGATCCAATGGCCACGCTGCGCCAGAAAAGCAGCTCAACACAGCGTGGCTGAGAAAAGCCAGGAGACCCCGCTCCCAGGATCTACCCGGCTCGCAACGCCATGCGAGATCCACCGCGATCTTGCGAGATAAATCCCACCCACACTTTTGGGGAAAGCTGCATATTAGAGCCAGACAGCTAGTCTGACTCTAATGTACAGATCCCAAGGTGCCGGAGGCTATGGGATTCATCCCCTGCGCCTCAGAGATCTCTTGAGCGTGCACCGTTCAGCACTGGTCCCCGCAAACGGGACAGCAGTCGTGGGGGTCTCCCAGAGGATTCCGGAGGCCCACAGTTGCATGCCCTTTGGGCAGGTTGGTGCCCTGGCACTCCTGGCAGTGTCACCTGGGCACCCTTGCAGTGCCAGGCTGCCATTTAATACCGCGATGGGGCCGGGGGGAGTGCCCTGCGTGGATGTTTTTTTTTGGGGGGGGGGGGGGACCCTCCAATAGTGTTTTCAGGGTGGGGAGGGGGGGCAGGCCGGGGATCGCTTTGGGGGCCTCAGAGACCGGGACGTCGTTTTTAAATGGCGTTCCGATCTCTCACTACACTGGGGAGTATCGGCAAGCAGAGCTCCGCACTGAAAAAAACAGGGCTGTATGCACCCTTGGCCACGCGTTCCATGTTCAGCCCCTTATACAACACGAGTCACATTGAATTGCCATGTGCTTCTCGGTACTGCGGGTAAACATGCTCACTCGGGGACTTTCTTCCCTTTTGTTAGAATCACACCCATGATATAGATTGGTTGGTGGAGTGGGTGATGAGATGGCGGTGGAGCATAGCGACTCTCTACGAGCTCTCTCCTCCTGTCCCCTTTCTTTCATCTCCTATCAGCGTTCAATCACTGTTTGTCAATGTTCTCTGTTTATTCTTTTGTCTACGATGTACGTACTGTGTACGTTCCCTCGGCCGCAAAAAAATACTTTTCACTGTACTTCGGTACATGGAACAATAAATCAAATCAAATCAAAGATGGAATTTAACACAGATGTTAAACAGTTCCATGGGCAGGGTGGGTATAGAGGGATAGGGGCCAAATGCAGGCAAGTGGGACTAGCTTAGTGATAGAAACTGGGCAGCATGGACCAGCTGGGCCGAAGGGCCTGTTTTCATGCTGTAAACATCTATGACTAAGTGTGAGGTCAGCATTTGGGGAGGTCAAACAATTATACGGAGTACAGGGCTGTGGGGCGGGAGCAGGAAGGTGGGATTAGAAAGGGCACCTGGGTGTCCTCGGGCTGGCATGGACAAGATGGGCTGAATGGCCTCCTGTGCTGTAACTTTTCTGTGGTTCTATAGCCATAAATTTGGAGAGGGGAATAGGAACATAGGATATAGGAGAAGTAGGCAATTCAGCCCTTGAAGCCTGTAATATGCACCGAGACCTGGGTGTCCTCGTACACCAGTCACTGAAGGTAAGCGCGCAGGTGCAGCAGGCGATAAAGAAGGCAAATGGTATTTTGGCCTGCATAGCGAGAGGATTCGGGTACAGGAACAGGGATGTCTTGCTACAATTATACAGGGGCTTCGTGAGGCCACACCTGGAATATTGTGTGCAGATTTGGTCTCCTCCTCTGAGGAAGGATGTTCTTGCTATAGAGGGAATGCAGAGAAAGTTTACCAGACTGTTTCCTGGGATGGAGGGACTGACGTACGAGGAGAGATTGAATCGGTTAGGATTGTTCTCACTGGAGTTCAGAAGAATGAATGAGGGGAGAGGGAGGGGGGGGGGGGGGGGGGGGGGTGGTCTCATAGAAACCTATAAAATTCTAACAGGACTGGACAGGGTTGATGCAGGAAGGATGTTCCCGATGGTGGGAGTGTCCAGAACCAGGGGTCACAGTCTGAGGATACGGGGTAAACCATTTAGGACAGAGATGAGGCAAAATTTCTTCACCCAGACATTGGTGGGCCTGTGGATTTTGTTACCACAGGAAGTAGTTGAATCCAAAACATTGTATGTTTTCAAGCTGCAGTTAGAATTAGGACTTAACACAAAGGGGATCAAAGGATATGGGGGGAAGCGGGATGAGGCTATTGAGTTGGATGATCAGGCTCGATCATACTGAATGGCGGAGCAGGCTCGAAGGGCCGAATGGCTTCCTCCTGCCCCTATTTTCTACGTTTCTAACACTTGAGGTACACAGCATTGGCACAACACACAAAACCCAGACACAGGCTAGGAACATGATCAAATTACTCTTCAGGGTTCTGATTTGACAAAGAGTCATCGGACTCGAAACGTTCGCTCTTTTCTCTCCCTACAGACGCTGCCAGACCTGCTGAGATTTTCCAGCATTTTCTCTTTGGTTTCAGATTCCAGCATCCGCAGTAATTTGCTTTTATTCAGGGTTCTGATTGGTCAGCTAAGAACAGCTTTGTCATTAAAATGGACAGAAATGCAACTCATCTGACAGACATAAATCCTCACAATGGCAGCCGACACCATGGGTAAGCCTTTGTTTAAAGGTGGTGTTAGTTATAATGTGGGAAGGTAATGGGTCACAGTGCAATCCGACATCACCAGCACTGCCCTTCGATGATGGAACTGCCGCTGCTCTGGGGTGAGATCAGGTCCTGCATGTAGACTGCGTTTAGTTATTCGATCAAGTGCTAGAGGCAAATATTCAGACCAGGGAAGCGAAGGGGCCGTTGTCCTCAGTACTGCTCTCGAGAGAAAAGGACGGGATGGAAACGTCGAAAGTGCTGGTGTCTGCCCTTTGGAAAGTGTACGAACCCCTGCAGAAGGTGGAAACAGCAATAAGCAGCAGCATTACCAGCCATTCCGCTTCAGTGCAGTCCCTGAACATAACCCAAAGCACTGAATGTGTGCGCGCGCTTGTCCCCCATCCCCACAGAACCCTGCAGCTTCATTTTCCCATCCTCCACATTTCTAATTTTATTCTCCCAGGCTCCACACATCCAGTTCCAGAAGCAGAGGCCGGAACCTCCTGTCCCTATCCCGGAGCCTCCTGTCCCAATCCCGGAGCCTCCTGTCCCTATCCCGGAGCCTCCTGTCCCAATCCCGGAGCCTCCCTATCGCGGAGCCTCCCTATCCCGAAGCCTCCCTGTCCCAGTCCCAGAGCCTCCCTGTCCCAGTCCCGGAGCCTCCCTGTCCCAGTCCCGGAGCCTCCCTGTCCCAGTCCCGGAGCCTCCCTGTCCCAGTCCCGGAGCCTCCCTGTCCCAGTCCCGGAGCCTCCCTGTCCCAGTCCCGGAGCCTCCCTGTCCCAGTCCCGGAGCCTCCCTGTCCCTGTCCCGGAGCCTCCCTGTCCCTGTCCCCGAGCCTCCCTGTCCCTGTCCCCGAGCCTCCCTGTCCCTGTCCCCGAGCCTCCCTGTCCCTGTCCCCGAGCCTCCCTGTCCCTGTCCCCGAGCCTCCCTGTCCCTGTCCCCGAGCCTCCCTGTCCCTGTCCCCGAGCCTCCCTGTCCCCGAACCCCCCTGTCCCCGAGCCTCCCTGTCCCCGAGCCTCCCTGTCCCCGAGCCTCCCTGTCCCCGTCCCGGAGCCTCCCTGTCCCCATCCCGGAGCCTCCTGTCCCTATCCCGGAGCCTCCTGTCCCTATCCCGGAGCCTACTGTCCCTATCCCAAAGTCTCCCTGTCCCTATCCCAAAGTCTCCCTGTCCCTATCCCGGAGCCTCCTGTCCCTATCCCGGAGACTCCCTGTCCCTATCCCGGAGCCTCCCTGTCCCTGAGCCTCCCTGTCGCAATCCCAGAGCCTCCCTATCCCGGAGCCTCCCTGTCCCTATCCCTGTGCCTCCCGGTCCTTGAGCCTCCCTGTCCCTATCCCGGAGCCTCCTGTCCCAATCCCGGAGCCTCCCTGTCCCAATCCCGGAGCCTCCCTGTCCCAATCCCGGAGCCTCCCTGTCCCAATCCCGGAGCCTCCCTGTCCCAATCCCGGAGCCTCCCTGTCCCTGAGCCTCCCTGTCCCAATCCCGGAGCATCCCTGTCCCTGAGCCTCCCTGTCCCTATCCCTGAGCCTCCCTGTCCCTATCCCTGAGCCTTCCTGTCCCTATCCCTGAGCCTCCCTGTCCCTGAGCCTCCCTGTCCCTATCCCTGAGACGCCCTATCGCTGAGCCTCCCTGTCCCTATCCCGGAGCCTCCCTGTCCCAATCCCGGAGCCTCCCTGTCCCAATCCCGGAGCCTCCCTGTCCCAATCCCAGAGCCTCCCTGTCCCAATCCCGGAGCCTCCCTGTCCCGATCCCATTCAGAAGCAGGAGACACAGGTATGGATTGGGATACAGCCACCTTCCTGGTTCGGATGAGCTTGTTAAGGACGGAGAGTGGATGTCGAGATTTAACAGAATGTGAGAAGGACTGAGGGACTCCAGTTATGTGAAGAGGCTGGAGAAGTGCAGGAAGAGCTCGGAGGGAAGCATTCCAAATTGAGGAGTTTTGATAAATGAATACGGAGGAACTGTTTCCAGTGGCAGTAAGGTCACGAGCCAGAGGACAGACTTAAGGTGACTGAAAGAGAAAGCAGACGAGAGACGGTGATTATTTTACACAGCGGGATGTTGACCTGGGATGGGCAGCCTAAAAGGGTGGTCGAAGTAGACAGTCGAGTAAAATCTGTATGTCCCTGTCTGTTTGTGTGTGTGCTCTGCGTACATCCCTATGTCTGACTGCCCATGTCATGTGTACACATTCTGTACACTACGCAAATCCCTAAGCTACCCAGGAAAAAAAACTAATTTGTGAAAATTGTGACGCTGAAATGTGATTGGCTGAGAGTTCTACAGCCCCTGGCACTCCCTGGGTACCAAGTGATATCCCACACAATGCTGGACAATCCCTGGATGAAGCAAGGCCCAATCAAATGGAATGCATATCAGAATCAATACCTACAGGCCCAAAGGCCAGAGGCAAGTGACTGAAGTAGAGGAGACCATACTGTACAGATAGTTTGATGAACGACGGGTGGTGTTAGAGGAAGAGTCTTTGCCAGGACACAAGAGAAGAGCAGCAGAAAATTCTCCAAGTGTAATGTTAAAGCATTAGCATCCAAAACAGGTCAGTGCGGCTCAACCCAACATCTTATAAACATCAGAACACCTCCAACAATACAACACACCCTCGCTACTGATCATACAGCTCAGATTAGCTCAAATCCTGGAGCTGGGCACAAATCCACAACATTTGGAATCAGAGTCGCTTGAGTTAATGTAACAAACTGGCACATTGCCACTCGCACTGTACCCCAGTGTTATACAGTGACCCGTCCCCACCAGTACTGTACCCCAGTGTTATACAGTGACAGACCCGTCCCCACCAGCACTATACCCCAGTGTTATACAGTGACAGACCCGTCCCCACCAGTACTGTACCCCAGTGTTATACAGTGACCCGTCCCCACCAGTACTGTACCCCAGTGTTATACAGTGACAGACTCCCCCCCACCAGTACTGTACCCCAGTGTTATACAGCGACAGACCCGTCCCCACCAGTACTGTACCCCAGTGTTATACAGTGACAGACTCCCCCCCACCAGTACTGTGCCCCAGTGTTATACAGCGACAGACCCGTCCCCACCAGTACTGTACCCCAGTGTTACACAGTGACAGACCCGTCCCCACCAGTACTGTACCCCAGTGTTATACAGTGACAGACTCCCCCCCACCAGTACTGTACCCCAGTGTTATACAGTGACAGACCCGTCCCCACCAGTACTGTACCCCAGTGTTACACAGTGACAGACCCGTCCCCACCAGTACTGTACCCCAGTGTTATACAGTGACAGACCCATCCCCACCAGTACTGTACCCCAGTGTTATACAGTGACAGACCCGTCCCCACCAGTACTGTACCCCAGTGTTATACAGTGACAGACCCGTCCCCACCAGTACTGTACCCCAGTGTTATACAGCGACAGACCCGTCCCCACCAGTACTGTACCCCAGTGTTATACAGTGACAGGCCTGTCCCCACCAGTACTGTACCCCAGTGTTATACAGTGACAGACCCGTCCCCAACAGTACTGTACCCCAGTGTTATACAGCGACAGACCCGTCCCCACCAGTAGTGCACCAGTGTTACACAGTGACAGAGCCATCCCCAACAGTACTGTACCCCAGTGTTATACAGTGACAGACCCATCCCCACCAGTACTGTACCCCAGTGTTATACAGTGACAGACCCGTCCCCACCAGTACTGTACCCCAGTGTTATACAGTGACAGACCCGTCCCCACCAGTACTGTCCCCCAGTGTTATACAGTGACAGACCCGTCCCCACCAGTACTGTACCCCAGTGTTATACAGCGACAGACCCGTCCCCACCAGTACTGTACCCCAGTGTTATACAGTGACAGACCCGTCCCCACCAGTACTGTACCCCAGTGTTATACAGTGACAGACCCGTCCCCACCAGTACTGTACCCCAGTGTTATACAGTGACAGACCCATCCCCGCCAGTACTGTACCCCAGTGTTATACAGCGACAGACCCGTCCCCACCAGTACTGTATTCCAGTGTTATACAGTGACAGACCCGACCCCACCAGTACTGTACCCCAGTGTTATACAGTGACAGACCCATCCCCACCAGTACTGTACCCCAGTGTTATACAGTGACAGACCGGTCCCCACCAGTACTGTACCCCAGTGTTATACAGTGACAGACCCATCCCCACCAGTACTGTCCCCCAGTGACAGACCCGTCCCCACCAGTACTGTATCCCCATTGTTATACAGTGACAGACCCGTCCCCACCAGTACTGTATTCGTGTTATACAGTGACAGACCCGTCCCCACCAGTACTGTACCCCAGTGTTATAGTGACAGACCCGTCCCCACCAGCACTGTACCTCAGTGTTATCCAGTGACAGACCTGTCCCCACCAGTACTGTACCCGTGTTATACAGTGACAGACCCGTCCCCACCAGTACTGTACCCCAGTGACAGACCCGTCCCCACCAGTACTGTATCCCCAGTGTTATACAGTGACAGACCCGTCCCCACCAGTACTGTACCCCAGTGTTACACAGTGACAGACCCATCCCGACCAGTACTGTACCCCAGTGTTATAGAACGATACAGCGCAGTACAGGCCCTTCGGCCCACGATGTTGCACCGAAACAAAAGCCATCTAACCTACACTATGCCATTATCATCCATATGCTTATCCAATAAACTTTTAAATGCCCTCAATGTTGGTGAGTTCACTACTGTTGCAGGTAGGGCATTCCACGGCCTCACCACTCTTTGCGTAAAGAACCTACCTCTGACCTCTGTCCTATATCTATTACCCCTCAGTTTAAAGCTATGTCCCCTCGTGAGACAGTGAGGCCCGTCCCCACCAATACTGTACCCCAGTGTTACAGTGACAGACCCGTCCCCACCAGTACTGTACCCCAGTGTTATACATGGAGACCCGTCCTCACCAGTACTGTATCCCTGTGTTATACAGCGACAGACCCGTCCCCACCAGTACTGTACCCCAGTGTTATACAGTGGCAGACCAGTCCCCACCAGTACTGTACCCCAGTGTTATTCAGTGACAGACCCGTCCCCACCAGTACTGTACCCCAGTGTTATACAGTGACAGACCCGTCCCCACCAGCACTGTACCCAGTGTTATACAGTGGCAGACCCGTCCCCACCAGTATGTACACCAGTGTTATACAGTGACAGACCCGACCCACCAGTACTGTACGCCAGTGTTATACAGTGACAGACCCGTCCCCACCAGTACTGTACCCCAGTGTTATACAGTGGCAGACCCGTCCCCACCAGTACTGTACCCCAGTGTTATACAGTGACAGACTCGTCCCCACCAGTACTGTACCCCAGTGTTATACAGTGGCAGACCCGTCCCCACCAGCACTGTACCCAGTGTTATACAGTGACAGACCCGTCCCCACCAGCACTGTACCCAGTGTTATACAGTGACAGACTCGTCCCCACCAGTACTGTACCCCAGTGTTACAGTGACAGACCCGTCACCGCCAGTACTGTACCCCAGTGTTATACAGTGACAGACCCATCCCCACCAGTACTGTACCCCAGTGTTATACAGTGACAGACCCGTCCCCACCAGTACTGTACCCCAGTGTTATACAGTGGCAGACTAGTCCCCACCAGTACTGTACCCCAGTGTTGTACAGTGGCAGACCCGTCCCCACCAGTACTGTACCCCAGTGTTATACAGTGACAGACCCGTCCCCACCAGTACTGTACCCCAGTGTTATACAGTGACAGACCCGTTCCCACCAGTACTGTACCCCAGTGTTATACAGTGACAGACCCATCCCCACCAGCACTGTACCCCAGTGTTATACAGTGACAGACCCGTCCCCACCAGTACTGTACCCCAGTGTTATACAGTGACAGACCCGTTCCCACCAGTACTGTACCCCAGTGTTATACAGTGACAGACCCATCCCCACCAGTACTGTACCCCAGTGTTATACAGTGACAGACCCATCCCCACCAGTACTGTACCCCAGTGTTATACAGTGACAGACCCGTCCCCACCAGTACTGTACCCCAGTGTTGTTCAGTGGCAGACCCGTCCCCACCAGTACTGTACCCCAGTGTTATACAGTGACAGACCCGTCCCCACCAGTACTGTACCCCAGTGTTATACAGTGACAGACCCGTTCCCACCAGTACTGTACCCCAGTGTTATACAGTGACAGACCCATCCCCACCAGCACTGTACCCCAGTGTTATACAGTGACAGACCCATCCCCACCAGTACTGTACCCCAGTGTTATAGTGACAGACCCGTCCCCACCAGTACTGTACCCCAGTGTTATACAGCGACAGACCCGTCCCAACCAGTACTGTACCTCCTTCCAACAAACACAAAGAAATCCATCAGTACCTGTGGCATGTCAGATCCTTGTTCAACAAGCCAACCTCGGTCCCAATCTCCCACCCCCCTCACCCCCATTCCATTTCTCCCATCATTTTTCTGTATGCTCTCAAGGTGAATTCTAATGTGGATGCCTGGCCCAAGATCAGTTAGACTAACGCTCTACATCCAACAACTTAATACTCAGAATACTGTTCAGGTGAAGCAAAGTTAGGGAGTGGGCAATAATTGGGTCCTGGTGCAGAGATGGAACTCAGCCCCCATTCTAAAGTCAGGCATTTTACATTTTGATAGCATATATTAACTTGACAATATTTTTGGATATACAGCAAAATTTATTGCAATTTTACAAACAGAGAAGTTGAGCTTTTTGGACGATCCGGGCTGAGGAATACAACTGGGCTAACAGCAACAGTACTAGTCGGGATACATCGGCCATTCCATTACAAATATCAACACAGGGATTTACAACGGAAGGCTGACATAAAAGGTCACAAAAATGCAATAACAGTTTTGCAGACACAAGATTTGAAATACCTCACATTCTAACTAAATCTATCTAGACCTGCATGTACCACACTCCAAGCTGAACTTTATTTTAACTAGAAGACTTCACGCCAGTTCCTGGCCGTTCCTGCTGATATCTGACTAAGGTAGCCTGGTTATTGCTAGCTCTAACTCACTGTTTTACCATGGACTGCATTTCCCACTCCCAAAAGTTCTTTGCATCCTCTATTACTAGAGTGTCTGCAGCAGCTACCTTGTGCTCAGGTTAAGGTGGTGGGCCAGGCAAGGACCCATTGGGAGAATCTTCATTCTTACTTTCGAGGGAGAATGGTGGAATGCGAACGTCGAGGAGACTCCGGTTGGCTCTCTCAAAGCGATAGGAACCCCTGTGGAATGCAGAGACAAAGTCAGCCTCTGAAAGTGGCGAGTTGTGCAGCAACACGAGGGGGAGGGGGAAGGAGATTGGTTGGGGTTTAAATGAAAGGAAAGGATTCATTCTTAGCTCCTTCAGGTAACATTGGGTTCGTAGGCAATCTCAGAAAATAAAAAAATTCACTTTCTAAACCAATCATTTTCCTCCCAAAGGCACTTCACAGGACCATCTGTCAAGCAGAATTAAAACTAAGGAGAGAGAATCTAACCATTGCCCCTTGACATTCAATGGCATTACCATGGCTGAATTCTCCATTATCAACATCCTGGGGGTTACCATGGACCAGAAACTGAATTGGGCCCAGATATACAAATACAAGAGCAGGTCAGATGCTGGGAATTGTGGCAGGAGTAATTCACCTCCTGACTGCTCAAACCTGTCCACCAGGCACATGTCAGGGGTGTGTTGGAATACCCCCCACTTGCCTGGGTGAGTGAAACTAAAATACTCAAGACTTAACACAATCCTGACTGAGCTGTGCAGCACAGGAATTCCATCCCCAGCCTGTTCTGATCCCAGCTAAATCTAGACACGGAGAGCTGGGAAGGGAAAGAACACTTTACTCCTCCTAAATCGCAGAATGATACAGTACAGAAGGAGGCCATTTGACCTCAGCATTGTTCACACAGCTTTAAATATCCAGAACTTAGTTTGAGGCAACAGTTTACAGATTGTGTGACATTACAAGAGCCTGTGCATTCATTCACAAGTTAAAGCTGCAGCATCATAAAATGCTCGACATACTTTGCACCTTGGATACACTAACAACATCAATGTCTTCAATCACACAGCACAAACAACAACTGTTCAGATAAGATTCATTTTTCTTCCGAGGGTGTATGCTGCGTTTTGCTTTGATGAACACCCAAACACCAACTCTGTATGTGTGACCCAGATGGTCAGCATCAGCATGAATATTAAACTGTGGGAGCTTCATGTGCAAGCCCAATCTGCTCAGCGCTTTCAGCTGTACAATCCCGGAGAGTCCTGTCAATCCCTCACCGCTGTACAATCCTCACTGCGGTATAATCCCTCACTGAACAAAGAACAAAGAAATGTACAGCACAGGAACAGGCCTTTCGGCCCTCCAAGCCCGTGCCGACCATACTGCCCGACTAAACTACAATCTTCTACACTTCCTGGGTCCGTATCCCTCTATTCCCATCCTATTCATGTATTTGTCAAGATGCCCCTTAAATGTCCCTATCGTCCCTGCTTCCACCACCTCCTCCGGTAGCGAGTTCCAGGCACCCACTACCCTCTGCTTAAAAAACTTGCCTCGTACATCTCCTCTAAACCTTGCCCCTCTCACCTTAAACCTATGCCCCCTAGTAATTGACCCCTCTACCCTGGGGAAAAGCCTCTGACTATCCACTCTGTCTATGCCCCTCATACTTTTATAGACCTCTATCAGGTCGCCCCTCAACCTCCGTCGTTCCAGTGAGAACAAACCGAGTTTATTCAACCGCTCCTCATAGCTAATGCCCTCCATACCAGGCAACATTCTGGTAAATCTCTTCTGCACCCTCTCTAAAGCCTCCACATCCTTCTGGTAGTGTGGCGACCAGAATTGAACACTATACTCCAAGAATGGCCTAACTAAGGTTCTATACAGCTGCAACATGACTTGCCAATTCTTATACTCAATGCCCCGGCCAATGAAGGCAAGCATGCCGTATGCCTTCTTGACTACCTTCTCCACGTGTGTTGCCCCTTTCAGTGACCTGTGGACCTGTACTCCTAGATCTCTCTGACTTTCAATACTCTTGAGGGTTCTACCATTCACTGCTGTACAATCCCTCACTGCTGTACAACCCTCACTGCTGTACAATCTTCACTGCTGTACAATCCTCACTGCTGTACAATCCCTCACTGCTGTACAATCCCTTACTGCTGTACAATCCCCACTGCTGTACAATCCTCACTGCTGTACAATCCCCACTGCTGTACAACCCTCACTGATGTACAATCCCCACTGCTGTACAAACCTCACTGCTGTACAACCCTCACTGCTGTACAATCCCTCACTGCTGTACAATCCCTCACTGCTGTACAATCCCTCACTGCTGTACAATCCCCACTGCTGTACAATCCCCACTGCTGTACAATCCCTCACTGCTGTACAATCCCTCACTGCTGTACAATCCCTCACTGCTGTACAATCCCTCACTGCTGTACAATCCCTCACTGCTGTACAATCCCTCACTGCTGTACAATCCCTCACTGCTGTACAATCCCCACTGCTGTACAATCCTCACTGCTGTACAATCCCTCACTGCTGTACAATCCTCACTGCTGTACAATCCCCACTGCTGTACAATCCCCACTGCTGTACAATTCCCACTGCTGTACAATCCTCACTGCTGTACAATCCCTCACTGCTGTACAATCCTCACTGCTGTACAATCCCCACTGCTGTACAATCCCCACTGCTGTACAATCCCTCACTGCTGTACAATCCTCACTGCTGTACAATCCTCACTGCTGTACAATCCCCACTGCTGCTTCAGGTGAGAACAGATAACTCCCATTTTAAAAAAAATTTGGGGTACCGAATTCTTTTTTCCCAATTAATGGACAATCCACCTCCCCTTTACATCTATTTGGGTTGTGGGGGTGAGACCCAAGCAGATACGGGGACAATGTGCAAACTCCACACAGTCAGTGACCCGAGGCCAGGATAGAACCCGGGTCGTCGGCGCCGTGATGCCGCAGTGCTAACCACTGCACCCCCATGCTGCCCTGTGAGGCAGCAGTGCTAACCACTGTGCCACCATGCTGCCCTGTGAGGCAGCAGTGCTAACCACTGTGCCACCATGCTGCCCTTTGAGGCAGCAGTGCTAACCACTGTACCACCATGCTGCCATGTGAGGCAGCAGTGCTAACCACTGTGCCACCATGCTGCCCTGTGAGGCAGCAGTGCTAACCACTGTGCCACCATGCTGCCCTGTGAGGCAGCAGTGCTAACCACTGTGCCACCATGCTGCCCTTTGAGGCAGCAGTGCTAACCACTGTACCACCATGCTGCCATGTGAGGCAGCAGTGCTAACCACTGTGCCACCGTGCTGCCATATGAGGCAGCAGTGCTAACCACTGTGCCACCATGCTGCCCTGTGAGGCAGCAGTGCTAACCACTGTGCTGCCATGTGAGGCAGCAGTGCTAACCACTGTGCCACCATGCTGCCCCGTCAGGCCGCAGTGCTAACCACTGCGCCGCCCTGCTTATAATTCACATTACTGATGGGACTTGGACATGCCCCACGTTTTGTATAGTTCCGAAAAAGCTATTTTTAAAAACAGGTTTCTTAAATTGCTAGTTTCTTAAATCTGATTAGATAGTGGAATTGGCTGCCACAAGGAATGGTTGAGGTTAATAGCAGAAATGCATTGAAGAGGAAGCGAGATAAACATGAGAAAGGAGAGAGGAATATGCGGAGAGTGTTAGGAGAGGGTGGTTGAGGTTTGAGACCCAGTTACATTGCATTTTCTGTAATTCACTATCAAACCTGGAGAGTCATCAAAGAGATGGGATGTAACGATAGAATTCCTACAGTGCAGAAGGCCATTCGGCCCATCGAGTCTGCACCGACCGTCTGAAAGAGCACCCTACCCTAGGCCCACTCCCCTGCCCTATCCCCATAACCCCACCTAACCTGCACATCTTTGGACTGTAGCTGGCAGACCTGACACACCGGGATAGAATAATATAATTTGAAGTACACCCTTCAGTGAAACAGCCTGTACTGTAGGAGGCATTCACCCAACACTCTGTTGACCCAACCAGAATACAACTCCATAGGAAATAACTCAGCCTCTACCACACAGACAGAAAGTGACCTGGAGGTTAACCTTTAAACCTAGAGGTTTAGAATATAAAGAAGAAGAACTTTGCTGCAGCAATACAAAGCCCCAGATAGACCACACCCGAAGCACCGGGTATAGTTCTGGCGCTTTTATTAGAAACGTTATATCAGCTTTGGAAGGAGTGCTACAGAGATGCACCAGAATTTTATCAGAGTTCCAATGGTTAGGCCATATGGATAACATAAAATGGGCTTGTACTCCTGCCAACGAGAAGGTTAAGCAGGGAGTTGATTGATGTTTTTAGGATTTTGAAAGGAATAGGGGGAGAAAGAGAGAAAAGCTTTCTGCTGGTGGGAAGTTTAGGACAAAAGAACATCATCTGAAAGTTAGAGCCAGGCCATTCTTCAGAGAAGTTAGAAAACAATTCTTCACATGAGGATGGTACAAGTTTGAAACTCTGCCCCAAAATGAATACGACATAGGATATAGGTCATTGAAACAGGCCATTCGGCCCAACCATTCCATGCTGCTTTTTATGATCCATACGAGCCTCCTCGCATGTTTGGTGATCTAAATCCATCATGATAACCCTCTATCCCCTTCTCCTTCACTGGCTTGTCTAGCTTCCCCTTCCATGTATACAAACTGCTTCAACTGCTCTCTGTGATAGCGACTTCCACATTCTCAACACACGATGGGTAAAGAAATATCTTCTGAATTCCCAACTAGATTTCTTGGTAGATGCTAGTTCAATTAACAATTTTAAATCTGAGAACAGTTTTTGCTCGTCAAGGATAATAAGGGATATGAAATCAACACAGGTGGCTGAAGTTCGGATACAGATCAGTCACGGTCTAATTCATTAGCTGAGCTTGATGACGCGGAGTTAAGGCCGGCTCCCGGGGCAGGTTGTGACACGAGACTCCCTCCACTCCCACCTGTAACCTTTCCTTATTTTCTAATCCTCTCTCTGGTCTTATTCTTCACCTCTGTCCAGCAGCAGATTCATTCTCAGCAAGAGTCACCTGAAACCCATGAACAGCTGAGAATAAATCTACAAACCAGCACTGAACAAGATAGGAGTAAGTGGCTTGGGGAAATTGTTTTTTAAAAAAAAATAATAATCTTATGTGTCACCAGTAGGTTTACATTAACACTGCAATGAAGTTACTGCGAAAATCCCCTAGTTGCCACATTCCGGCGCCTGTTCGGGTACACAGAGGGAGAATTCAGAATGTCCAATTCACCTAACAGCACGTCTTTCGGGACTTGTGGGAGGAAACCGCAGCACCCGGAGGAAACCCACGCAGGCAAGGGGAGAACGTGCAGACTCCGCACAGACAGTGACCCAAGCCGGGAATTGAACCTGGGACCCTGGAGCTGTGAAGCAACAGTGCTAACCACTATGCTACCGTACCGCATGTGGCTGGATTATAAAGGAAACATTGAGGATTAAGGCATCATGAAGATAAGGGTCAGTGCATGACTAATATCTCATACTCCTTGTACTCATAGACTGAATCAAATCTCAAATAAAACAGTGAACAGACTTTAAGAGAAGGATTAAGTTAACAATGGATGATGACATAAGCGAAGTTTACAGGCTGATGCAAACATTTCACCAGAGCAGGGGCCATTGATGTACTGCTGGGGGAGGATATTCACTGTTAACTGAAGGCTACATTGCAGAATCAGCTCAGGTAGTGCCTGCAATGTAAAGATGGCTTTACATGGGAACCCCTTCCGCAAACATTCACTCCCCCCACCACCAGTAGCAGCTGTATGTACCATCTACAAGATGCACTGCAGTAACTCACCAAGACAGCACCTTCCAAACCCACGACCACTACCATCCAGAAGGACAAGAACAGCAGGTACCTGGGAACCCCACCAGCTGGAGGTTCCCCTCAAAGTCACTCAACACCCTGACTTGGAAATATATCGGCCGTTCCTTCACTGTTGCAAAATCCTGGAACTCCCTCTCTAACAGCACAGTGGGTGTACCTACACCACAGGGACTGCAGCGGTTCAAGAAGACAGCTCACCACCACCTTCTGAAGGGCAACTAGGGATGGGCAATAAATGCTGGTCTAACCAGCGAAACGCACACCCCGTGAATGAATTTATAAAAGCTTGTTCACTGCAGTTAGGTTGCCTGTGAATTGGCCAAGCAAGTTTATACTGAGGAAATTGGCTCCTATGTTCCCCTTTTGGAGGGTCTGCTACCAGCAAGGGGGGGGGGGGAAGAGAGCTGGTTTTAACCTTCAAGCATGAAGCTCAGTTTCTCATAATCCAGTATAAAATGCAGCTTCAAACTAGTGTCAGGACCTGCAATCAAAACACACTGCAAGGACACGCTGATACTGCAAAACACACTGATACTGCAAAACACACTGCAAGGACACGCTGATACTGCAAAACACACTGCAAGGACACGCTGATACTGCAAAACACACTGCAAGGACACGCTGATACTGCAAAACACACTGCAAGGACACACTGATACTGCAAAACATACTGCAAGGACACGCTGATACTGCAAAACACACTGCAAGGACACACTGATACTGCAAAACACACTGCAAGGACACGCTGATACTGCAAGGACACGCTGATACTGCAAAACACACTGCAAGGACACGCTGATACTGCAAGGACACGCTGATACTGCAAAACACACTGCAAGGACACGCTGATACTGCAAGGACACGCTGATACTGCAAAACACACTGCAAGGACACGCTGATACTGCAAAACACACTGCAAGGACACGCTGATACTGCAAGGACACGCTGATACTGCAAAACACACTGCAAGGACACACTGATACTGCAAAACATACTGCAAGGACACGCTGATACTGCAAAACACACTGCAAGGACACGCTGATACTGCAAAACACACTGATACTGCAAAACACACTGCAAGGACACGCTGATACTGCAAAACACACTGATACTGCAAAACACACTGCAAGGACACGCTGATACTGCAAAACACACTGCAAGGACACGCTGACACTGCAAAACACACTGCAAGGACACGCTGACACTGCAAAACATACTGCAACGACACGCTGATACTGCAAAACACACTGCAAGGACACGCTGATACTGCAAAACACACTGCAAGGACACGCTGATACTGCAAAACACACTGCAACGACACGCTGATACTGCAAAACATACTGCAACGACACGCTGATACTGCAAAACATACTGCAAGGACACGCTGATACTGCAAGGACACGCTGATACTGCAAAACATACTGCAACGACACGCTGATACTGCAAAACATACTGCAAGGACACGCTGATACTGCAAGGACACGCTGATACTGCAAAACATACTGCAAGGACACGCTGATACTGCAAAACACGCTGATACTGCAAAACACACTGCAAGGACACGCTGATACTGCAAAACACACTGCAAGGACACGCTGATACTGCAAAACATACTGCAAGGACACGCTGATACTGCAAGGACACGCTGATACTGCAAAACATACTGCAAGGACACGCTGATACTGCAAAACACACTGCAAGGACACGCTGATACTGCAAGGACACGCTGATACTGCAAAACACACTGCAAGGACACGCTGATACTGCAAAACACACTGCAAGGACACGCTGATACTGCAAGGACACGCTGATACTGCAAAACACACTGCAAGGACACACTGATACTGCAAAACATACTGCAAGGACACGCTGATACTGCAAAACACACTGCAAGGACACGCTGATACTGCAAAACACACTGATACTGCAAAACACACTGCAAGGACACGCTGATACTGCAAAACACACTGATACTGCAAAACACACTGCAAGGACACGCTGATACTGCAAAACACACTGCAAGGACACGCTGACACTGCAAAACACACTGCAAGGACACGCTGACACTGCAAAACATACTGCAACGACACGCTGATACTGCAAAACACACTGCAAGGACACGCTGATACTGCAAGGACACGCTGATACTGCAAAACACACTGCAAGGACACGCTGATACTGCAAAACACACTGCAAGGACACGCTGATACTGCAAAACACACTGCAAGGACACGCTGATACTGCAAGGACACGCTGATACTGCAAAACACACTGCAAGGACACACTGATACTGCAAAACATACTGCAAGGACACGCTGATACTGCAAAACACACTGCAAGGACACGCTGATACTGCAAAACACACTGATACTGCAAAACACACTGCAAGGACACGCTGATACTGCAAAACACACTGCAAGGACACGCTGACACTGCAAAACACACTGCAAGGACACGCTGACACTGCAAAACATACTGCAACGACACGCTGATACTGCAAAACACACTGCAAGGACACGCTGATACTGCAAAACACACTGCAAGGACACGCTGATACTGCAAAACACACTGCAACGACACGCTGATACTGCAAAACATACTGCAACGACACGCTGATACTGCAAAACATACTGCAAGGACACGCTGATACTGCAAGGACACGCTGATACTGCAAAACATACTGCAACGACACGCTGATACTGCAAAACATACTGCAAGGACACGCTGATACTGCAAGGACACGCTGATACTGCAAAACATACTGCAAGGACACGCTGATACTGCAAAACACGCTGATACTGCAAAACACACTGCAAGGACACGCTGATACTGCAAAACACACTGCAAGGACACGCTGATACTGCAAAACATACTGCAAGGACACGCTGATACTGCAAAACATACTGCAAGGACACGCTGATACTGCAAAACACACTGCAAGGACACGCTGATACTGCAAAACACACTGCAAGGACACGCTGATACCGCAAAACACACTGCAAGGACACGCTGATACTGCAAAACATACTGCAACGACACGCTGATACTGCAAAACACACTGCAAGGACACGCTGATACTGCAAAACACACATACTGCAAAACACACTGCAAGGACACGCTGATACCGCAAAACACACTGCAAGGACACGCTGATACTGCAAAACACACTGATACTGCAAAACACACTGCAAGGACACGCTGATACTGCAAAACACACTGCAAGGACACGCTGATACTGCAAAACACACTGCAAGGACACGCTGATACCGCAAAACACACTGCAAGGACACGCTGATACTGCAAAACACACTGATACTGCAAAACACACTGCAAGGACACGCTGATACTGCAAAACACACTGCAAGGACACGCTGATACTGCAAAACACACTGCAAGGACACGCTGATACCGCAAAACACACTGCAAGGACACGCTGATACTGCAAAACATACTGCAACGACACGCTGATACTGCAAAACACACTGCAAGGACACGCTGATACTGCAAAACACACATACTGCAAAACACACTGCAAGGACACGCTGATACTGCAAAACACACTGCAAGGACACGCTGATACTGCAAAACATACTGCAACGACACGCTGATACTGCAAAACACACTGCAAGGACACGCTGATACTGCAAAACACACTGCAAGGACACGCTGATACCGCAAAACACACTGCAAGGACACGCTGATACTGCAAAACATACTGCAACGACACGCTGATACTGCAAAACACACTGCAAGGACACGCTGATACTGCAAAACACACTGCAACGACACGCTGATACTGCAAAACACACTGCAAGGACACGCTGATACTGCAAAACACACATACTGCAAAACACACTGCAAGGACACGCTGATACTGCAAAACACACTGCAAGGACACGCTGATACTGCAAAACATACTGCAACGACACGCTGATACTGCAAAACACACTGCAAGGACACGCTGATACTGCAAAACACACTGCAAGGACACGCTGATACCGCAAAACACACTGCAAGGACACGCTGATACTGCAAAACATACTGCAACGACACGCTGATACTGCAAAACACACTGCAAGGACACGCTGATACTGCAAAACACACTGCAACGACACGCTGATACTGCAAAACACACTGCAAGGACACGCTGATACTGCAAAACACACATACTGCAAAACACACTGCAAGGACACGCTGATACTGCAAAACATACTGCAACGACACGCTGATACTGCAAAACACACTGCAAGGACACGCTGATACTGCAAAACACACTGCAAGGACACGCTGATACCGCAAAACACACTGCAAGGACACGCTGACACTGCAAAACATACTGCAACGACACGCTGATACTGCAAAACACACTGCAAGGACACGCTGATACTGCAAAACACACTGCAAGGACACGCTGATACTGCAAAACACACTGATACTGCAAAACACACTGCAAGGACACGCTGATACTGCAAAACACACTGCAAGGACACGCTGACACTGCAAAACACACTGCAAGGACACGCTGATACTGCAAAACACACTGCAAGGACACGCTGATACTGCAAAACACACTGCAAGGACACGCTGATACTGCAAGGACACGCTGATACTGCAAAACACACTGCAAGGACACGCTGATACCGCTGCGTTTGGGATGCAGCAAAATAAACTTACATTTCTGTAGGAGCTTTAACACACTAAACATCATTAGGTCAATAACAGCAAGCCTGGCTTTGAAGGTCACTGCAGATGTGCATTGTGCCTCCATTCTGCTTTAGGTTCAGAGAACAGACAACCAGTGTCCTCGGGCCTGGAAAAGGCCGAGCAAAAACAACAGCACAGCTGGATATAGAGACCAGGAAAGGAGTGACAAGTTGGCTCTCTTTCCTCATGTAAAAAGGCGGAGGGGTGACCTAATAGAGGTCTTTAAAATTTTGAAAGGTTTTGATGGAGTGGATACAGAGAAAATGTTTCCTCGTGTGGGGAAGAGCAGAACTAGAGGCCGCCAATAGAAGATTGTTACCATAAGATAGGTACAGTAGCACCGTGGTTAACACGGCTGTCTCACAGCGCCAGGGACCCGGGTTCAATTTAGGCCTTAGGTGACTGTCAGTGTGGAGTCTGCACGCTCTCCCCGTGTCTGCGTGGGTTTCCTCCCACAGTCCAAAGGTGTGTATGTGGGGTTACGGGGATAGGGCAGGGGAGTGGGCCTCGGTAGTGTGCTCTTTCAGAGGGTTGGTGCAGCCTCGATGGGCTGAATGGCCTCCTCCTGCACAGTAGGGATTCTATGATTCTTCCAAGAAATCCAATTGGGAATTCAGAAGAAATTTCTTTACCCAGAGCGTGGGGAGAATGTGGGACTCGCTCCCACGGGGAGTGGGGAGAATGTGGAACCCGCTTCCACGGGGAGTGGGGAGAATGTGGAACCCGCTTCCACGGGGAGTGGGGAGAATGTGGAACTCGCTCCCACGGGGAGTGGGGGGGAAGGTGGGACTCGCTCCCACGGGGAGTGGGGAGAATGTGGGACTCGCTCCCACGGGAAGTGGGGAGAATGTGGGACTCGCTCCCACGGGGAGTGGGGAGAATGTGGGACTCGCTCCCACGGGGAGTGGGGAGAATGTGGGACTCGCTCCGACGGGGAGTGGGGAGAATGTGGGACTCGCTCCCACGGGGAGTGGGGAGAATGTGGGACTCGCTCCCACGGGGAGTGGGGAGAATGTGGGACTCGCTCCCACGGGGAGTGGGGAGAATGTGGAACTCGCTCCCACGGGGAGTGGGGAGAATGTGGAACTCGCTCCCATGGGAAGTGGTTGAAGTGAACAGTATAGATGCATTTGAGGGAAACGTGGACAAAACATATGAGGGAGATGGGAATTGAGGGTTACAATGAGCGAGATTCAGAGGAGGAAAGTTAGGAGGAAGCTTGAGCGGAGCATTAACTCAGACAAGGACTGGTTGGGCCCTTTATCCTAAACAATATGTAACAACATTCTGCTAGACAACATGTCCTTTATTGAGAGTTAATGAGACAGTAGAACATCACAGCCTGATGTACCAACTCACTGCCTGCCCAAGGTCTAGGCACCAATGACAGATCAGGGGTCAAGATAGAGTGAGTTGAACCAAGGTAGTCTATTTATTTTCAGAAACACGGTTAACTGTGTAATTGTGTGAAAGTGACCCCACCGTTCGGGCCGGATTATGGTGCAAATCAAAAAGATTCCATTTTTAAAATGATTTTGAAGAATGTTATCTATATTTTACAATGATTTCTATAATAGCATGCTCATTATTTATAATCACAGCCTAGATTAATCTCAGAATGACTTTAAATAGCAGCGAGATGGACCAGACTAGGAAAGAGGCAACACACTAGTGGGACCAGACTACAGTCTTGGCTGCTGAAGTAAACCTACGTCTAGACGCTTTAATCAGGAAACAAAGGAAAGGCATTGGCCACCTCACAAAATCAAATCAGGTAAAGGGCGTCATCCCTCAGCTTAATCATCACATTCATTCTCCACCAGTTTGCGAATTACATCACTGAATAAAATGTCATCTTCTGCACTCCTACATGAAGTGACTCCGACATATTACCTCAGTCGTGATGGTTTACTGATTAATGCAACTGACTGCAGGGATTCATTCTACATGTCCCACCCCCATTAACTGCTCCAGACACACTTCCAATACCCCCAAACACCTTGCTGAGCAATGAGCATAGATTTAACACCCGTCTGACCAACATGTTAATTTTGTAAATTGAATGTCAGACTGTTGGGACATGTAGCTCGGTGCCTGTGACTGCTTCAACCTGCAGCAAAAGCCCACACACACAGCCCAATAACCCCAATGACAGGATAACGGTGGAAGCTTTACTGTGTCCACTAATAACAAAAATAAACAGGAAGAGGTGGAGAGGGACAGAGGAAGAGGGGGAGAGGGACGGAGAGAGGGGGGGGAAAGAAGGATGGAGAGAGAGGGGGAAGAAGGACGGAGAGAGGGGGGAGGGACGGAGAGAGAGGGGGAAGAGGGACGGAGAGAGAGGGGGAAGGATGGAGAGAGGGACGGAGAGGGGGAAGACGGACGGCGAGGGGGGCAGAGGGATGGAGAGAGAGGGGGAAGAGGGACAGTGAGAGAGGGGGAAGAGGGATGGAGAGAGAGGGGGACAGAGAGAGGGAAGAGGGACAGAGAGAAAGGGGAAAGAGGGACGGAGAGAGAGGGGGTAGAGGGAAGGAGAGAGAGGGGGACAGAGAGAGGGAGGAGGGATAGAGAGGGGGAGAGAGAGAGAGAGAGAGAGAGAGAAAGAGGGATGGACAAAGCGAGGGAAGAGAGACTGAGAAAGGGGGGGGGGGTGGGAAAGAGGGGTGGGGAGAGAGAGAGAGGGAGTGAGAAAGGGAGGGGAGGAGCACAGAGTGATTTGGGGAATTCCAGAGCTGGTGGTCAATTGTGGAGGAATTAAATGTGGGGATGTTGGAGGTCAATAGGAGTTTGTTGCATGTCTACATTACGGCAGGGGGTTAGTTGGGCGCGGGGGGGAGATAATCACAATCATTGTTTTTAATGGGGGCATGGTGAGCCTATGAAGCTGATGAGCGTGCACAAGTTGGGCAGCATGCAGGGAGAGAGCTAATAGAAAATTACAATAGCTGCTAACATTCTTATCTATCGAAGCATAGTCAGGGTTGGATCCTCTTCCTGAACCATTACCTATTGCTGTTCCTCAAAGATGTATTTTTGACCACTTTGGCCACATCATGTGAAGACACAGCGTTAGTTTTCACAATGTAGACTGAAGATACCCAGCTCTGGATCACACCACCTCTCACTTCCTCGCCTGATGTGAAATCATCACACCACTTATCCAATACCCAGTACCAGGTCAACAGAAATCTCCAACTAAACTTTGGGGTAGACTGAAACCATTGTTTTTGATCGCTATTCCAAACTCTGTTCCCTCGCGACCGCCCCAAAAACCAGTCTGTTAACAACCTTGATGTCATATCTGACCCCAAGATCAACTTATGATCACATATTCGCTAAGACGACATATTTCCACCTCCGTAACATCGCTTGGCTTCACTCCTGCCTCTGCTGACATATTTCCTTCATGTTATCTCTACACTTGACGAGTTCAATCCACTCCCGGCTGCGTTACTCCTTTGACAAAGCTTTTGATCATTTCACCTACTATCTCCTCCTGTGGATTGTGCCATTGTTTTGATGACACTCCTGTGAAGTACCTCGGCATGTTCCATAACGTTAACAGCAGCATGAAAAACTTGTTGCAACAGAATCAGTAAACAATGTTTAATGGTGTGAAGATGCCGGCGTTGGACTGGGGTGAGCACAGTACGAAGTCTTACAACACCAGGTTAAAGTCCAACAGGTTTGTTTCGATGTCACTAGCTTTCGGAGCGCTGCTCCTTCCTCAGGTGAATGAAGAGGTATGTTCCAGAAACACATATATAGACAAATTCAAAGATGCCAAACAATGCTTGGAATGTGAGCATTAGCAGGTGATTAAATCTTTACAGATCCAGAGATGAGGTAACCCCAGGTTAAAGAGGTGTGAATTGTATCAAGCCAGGACAGTTGGTAGGATTTCGCAGGCCAGATGGTGGGGGGTGAATGTAATGCAACATGAATCCCAGGTCCCGGTTGAGGCCGTACTCATGTGTGCGGAACTTGGCTATAAGTTTCTGCTCAGCGATTCTGCGTTGCCGCGCGTCCTGAAGGCCGCCTTGGAGAACGCTTACCCGGAGATCAGAGGCTGAATGCCCTTGACTGCTTCCAGTCGGGGAACACTTCAGCAGTCAAGGGCATTCAGCCTCTGATCTCCGGGTAAGCGTTCTCCAAGGCGGCCTTCAGGACGCGCGACAACGCAGAATCGCCGAGCAGAAACTTATAGCCAAGTTCCGCACACATGAGTGCGGCCTCAACCGGGACCTGGGATTCATGTCGCATTACATTCATCCCCCACCATCTGGCCTGCAAAATCCTACCAACTGTCCTGGCTTGATACAATTCACACCTCTTTAACCTGGGGTCACCCCATCTCTGGATCTGTAAAGATTTAATCACCTGCTAATGGTCGCATTCCTAGCATTGTTTGGCACCTTTGAATTTGTCTATGTGTGTGTTTCTGGAACATACCTCTTCATTCACCTGAGGAAGGAGCAGCGCTCTGAAAGCTAGTGACATCGAAACAAACCTGTTGGACTTTAACCTGGTGTTGTAAGACTTCGTACAATGTTTAATGGGTTCGGGTTATAGCTTGACCCTCATCAGCAACTGGCAGCTGTCTCATTTCCCCTCCTTAATCCAGGGACACGGAGACCCCCTCCCTCCCCCGTAACTGACATGGACTAACTGAGCAGAGACCATGCAATCGCACTGGAACCCTGCTCTGTGTGGCTCAGTTTCTCACCGAGGGTCCAGAGACACAGGCCACTCCCACCAAGTGCAGCTTTTTAATAATCTTTTATGGGATGTAGGTGTCACAGGCAAGGCCAGGATTTGTTGTCCATCTTTACATTAGGGTTAACAAATTAATAGGATGAACAGGCAGGGCCAGTCTAACGACTGTGGAGGGGAAAGGAAACTTGAAAAATCAAAATGTAAGCTGAGACTGTGTTTTAAAGTGGTCGGTAGGAAAGGTTTAGATGGAAATGGGCCAAATGCAGGCAAATGGGGTGGTTAGCTTAGATGGGCTTTTTGGTTGGCATGGACCTGTTTGGGTTGAAGGACCTGTCTCCATGCCGTAGATTCTATGACTGTGAGAGTGAAAGTTGGGGATGAGGCGGAGTGTTATCAGAGATTAATGAAGGAGGTCAGAATGTGTGAAAAGTGGAGTGCACTTGAAAATCCGCAAAGGAAAAGACAAATCAGTCGGACATATTTAAAAACTTTGCACCTAAATACACGCAGTATTGAGAATCAATGAGCTGATGTCACAAATAGAGACAAATGGGTAGGATTTGATGGGGATCACTGAAACATGGTTACAAGGAGGACCATAACTAGGAGTTGAATGTCCGAGGATACTCGGTATTCCAAAAGGATAGATTGGATGGAACAGGAGTTGGAGTTGCTGTATAGAGTTAAAGATGACATCAAGACTGCATTAAGAAATGATATTGGCACTAAGGGCCAAAATGTTGAATCAATCTGGGTGGAAATAAAAACAAGGTAATAAACTCCTTGGTAGGAGTAATTTACAGGCCCCCGAGCAACACTTCCAAAGTGGGGCATAGAATAAACCAAGAAATAATGAGAGCTTGTGAGAAGGGCACAATGGTAATCATGGGTGATTTGAACATGCACATCGACTGGATTAATCAAATTGGCAAGGGTAGCCTGGAGGGAAATTTCATAGAGTGCATGAGGGATTGTTTCCTCGAGCACCATGTTATAGAGCCAAACAGGGAGTGGACTATTTTATATTTAGTAATATGTAATGAAGGAGGGTTGATAAAGTCTCATCGTTAAGGATCCTCTTGGAAGGAGTGATCACAGCATGCTAGAATTTCAAATTCAGATTGAGTGAGAGGGGACAGAGTGCCATACTGGAGTCTTAGCGTTGGCAGAGGTAATTATACAGGCCTGAGGAAAGAGTTGGCCCAAGTAGACTGGGACAGATAATTGAAGGGAGGACAGTTGAGCAACAATGGCGGATGTTCAGGGAGATATTAAACACCTCTCAATTAAAGTATATTCCTGAGAGGAAGATGAATTGTAAAAGGGAGAAAAATGTTACATGGCTAAACAAGGAAGTCATGAAGGCAAAAACTAGGGTATACCATTCTGCATCAGCTAGTGGTAAATTGGAGGATTGAGAGAACTTTAAGGTTCAGCAAAAGGCTACTAAAAATAAAATCAAAGAACGAAGATGAACTACAAAAGGAAACTAGCAGAAAACATAAACACTGATAACAAAAGCTTCTATAAATATGTAAAGAGAAAGGGAATAGCTAAAGTAAATGTTGGCCCTTTAGAGGACGATACTGGTGAGATAATAATGGGGAACATAGAGATGGCGGAGGCTCTGAACCAATATTTTGCCTCTGTCTTCACGGTAGAGGATAATAAAAAATTTCCAAAAACGACAGTTAATACAGAGGAACTTGTGCAATAACCATCACAGGGGAGACGGTATTGAATAAACTGATGGGATTAAAGGCAAATAAGTCTCTGGGACCTGCTGGCCTGCACCCTCAGGTATTAAGGGTGGCAGCAGAGATAGTGGATGCATTGGTGATATTTCAAAATTCCCTGGATGCTGGAAAGGTCCCGGTGGATTGAAAACACTCTAATGTGATACCCGTATTCAAAAAGGGAGAGGCAAAATGTAGGAAACTATAGACCAGTTAGCTTGATCGCTGTGGTGGGGAAGTTGCTGGAATCAATCATTAAGGAGGAGATGACTGAACATTTGGAAAGACAAAGCTCACTCCACCATTGTCAGCATGGTTTTATGAAGGGCAAGTCATGCTTGACAAACTTGCTCGAGTTCCTTGAGGATGTAACCAACAAAGTAGATAATGGGGAATCTTTGGATGTGGTATATCTAGACTTCCAGAAGGCGTTTGACAAGGTGCCACAGAAAAGACTGACCCAGGTGAGATCGCAGGGGATTGGGGGTAGAGTACTAGATTGGATTGAGGCTTAGCTGACTGACAGAAAGCAGAGGGTCGGGATAAATGGGTCCTTTTCTGGCTGGCGAACTGTAACTAGCGGGGTGCCTCAACTGTTTACAAACTAACTAAATGAATGTAACGATGCTAAGATATGTGGGAAAGCAGGCAGTGAAGAGGAAATAAAGAGTTTACAGATGGAAATAGAGAGAGTGAGCCAAATTGTGGCAGATGGAGTTTAATGTGGATAAGTTTGATGTTATCCATTTTGGCTGAAAAGAACAGAAAGACAAATTATCTAAATGGAAAGTTTGTAAGTTCATAAGAAAAAGGAGCAGAATTAGGCCATTTGGCCCATCTAGTCTGCTCCGCCATTCTATCATGGCTAATCTCGTCCTGGCTTTAACTCCACCGTCCTGCCCGGTCTCCATAATCCTTCCCCCATTACCAATTAAAAATCAACTCCTCCTCAAATTTACTGTCCCAGCATCCACTACACTCTGAGGTAGTGAATGCCACAGATTCACAACTCTTTTGGAAAAGTAGTTTTCCCTCAACTCTGTTTTAAATTTGCTACCTCTTATCTTAAGACTATGAAAGCAAATTTAAAATGCGTCTGGGCAGAGGGATCTGGGTGTCTTTGTTCATGAATCGTAGAAAGTCGGTATGCAGGGGCAGCCTGTAATTAAAAAGGCAAATGGAATGTGAGCGTTTATTGCAAAAGGACTGGAGTATAACAGTCGAGAAGTGTTGGTACAGTTGTATAGGGTGTTGGTGATCTGGAGTATTGTGTCCAGTTTTGATCTCCTTATTTGAGGATGGATGTGGTGGGATTGGAGGCAGTTCAGAGGAGATTCACCAGATTGATTCCGGGGATGAAAGGGTCGACGTTTGAGGAGCGATTAAACAGTTTGGATTTATACTCGCTGGAGTTTAGAAGGATGACAGGGGATCTGATCAGGGTGTATAAAATACTAAAAGGGATTGATAAAGTAAACGCCCTTGTGGGGCAATCTGGAACGAGAGGTCACAGGTTGAGAGGCGATAGATTTAGAACTGAGACGAGGAGGAACTACTTCTCGCAGAGGGTGGTGAATTTGTGGAACTCGCTGTTCCATACTGCGGTGGAACCTGAATCATTAACTGGTTTCAAGAAGGAGATGGATATATTTCTGATATAAAATGGGATATGGGGAACAGGTGGGGAGGTGGATTTGAGACCAGGAAGAGATCAGCCAAGAACAAATAACAAAGAAAAGTACAGCACAGGAACAGGCCCTTCGGCCCTCCAAGCCCGTGCCGACTATGCTACCCGACTAAACAACAATCTTCTACACTTCCTGGGTCCGTATCCCTCTATTCCCATCCTATTCATCTATTTGTCAAGATGCCCCTTAAATGTCACTATCTTCCCTGCTTCCACCACCTCTCCGGCAGCGAGTTCCAGGCACCCACTACCCTCTGTGTAAAAAACTTGCCTCGTACATCTCCTCTAAACCTTGCCCCTCGCACCTTAAACCTACGCCCCCTAGTAATTGACCCCTCTACCCTGGGGAAAAGCCTCTGACTATCCACTCTGTCTATGCCCCTCATAATTTTGTAGACCTCTATCAGGTCGCCCCTCAACCTCCTTCGTTCCAGTGAGAACAAACCGAGTTTATTCAACCGCTCCTCATAGCTAATGCAACATCCTGGTAAATCTCTTCTGCACCCTCTCTAAAGCCTCCACATCCTTCTGGTAGTGTGGCGACCAGAATTGAACACTATACTCCAAGAATGGCCTAACTAAGGTTCTATACAGCTGCAACATGACTTGCCAATTCTTATACTCAATGCCCCGGCCAATGAAGGCAAGCATGCCGTATGCCTTCTTGACTACCTTCTCCACCTGTGTTGCCCCTTTCAGTGACCTGTGGACCTGTACACCTAGATCTCTCTGACTTTCAATACTCTTGAGGGTTCTACCATTCACTGTATATTCCCTAGCTGCATTAGACCTTCCAAAATGCATTACCTCACATTTGTCCGGATTAAACTCCATCTGCCATCTCTCTGCCCAAGTCTCCAAACGATCTAAATCCTGCTGTATCCTCTGACAGTCCTCATCGCTATCCGCAATTCCACCAACCTTTGTGTCGTCTGCAAAATTACTGATCAGACCAGTTACATTTTCCTCCAAATCATTTATATATACACTACGAACAGCAAAGGTCCCAGCACTGATCCCTGTGGAACACCACGAGTCACAGCCCTCCAATTAGAAAAGCACCCTTCCATTGCTACTCTGCCTTCTATGACCTAGCCAGTTCTGTATCCACCTTGCCAGCTCACCCCTGATCCCTTGTATCTTTTGTACCAGTCTACCATGAGGGACCTTGTCAAAGGCCTTACTGAAGTCCATAAAGACAACATCCACTGCCCTACCTGCATCAATCATCTTTGTGACCTCTTCGAAAAACTCCATCAAGTTAGTGAGACACGACCTCCCCTTCACAAAACCATGCTGCCTCTCACTAAAACGTCCATTTGCTTCCAAATGGGAGTAGATCCTGTCTCGAAGAATTCTCTCCAGTAATTTCCCTACCACTGACGTAAGGCTCACCGGCCTGTAGTTCCCTGGATTATCGTTGCTACCCTTCTTAAACAAAGGAACAACATTGGCTATTCTCCAGTCCTCCTGAAGACAGTGAGGATCCAAAGATTTCTGTCAAGGCCTCAGCAATTTCCTCTCTAGCCTCCTTCAGTATTCTGGGGTAGATCCCATCAGGCCCTGGGGACTTACCTACCTTAATATTTTTCAAGATGCCCAACACCTCGTCTTTTTGGACCTCAATGTGACCCAGGCTATCTACACACCCTTCGCCAGACTCAACATCCACCAATTTATTCTCTTTGGTGAATACTGATGCAAAGTATTCATTTAGTACCTCGCCCATTTCCTCTGGCTCCACACATAGATTCCCTTGCCTATCCTTCAGTGGGCCAACCCTTTCCCTGGCTACCCTCTTGCTTTTTATGTACGTGTAAAAAGCCGTGGGATTTTCCTTAACCCTATTTGCCAATGACTTTTCGTGACCCTTTCTAGCCCTCTGACTCCTTGCTTAAGTTCCTTCCTACTTTCCTTATATGCCACACAGGCTTCGTCTGTTCCCAGTCTTCTCGCCCTGACAAATGCCTCCTTTTTCTTTTTGATGAGGCCTACAATATCTCTCGTTATCCAAGGTTCCCGAAATTTGCCGTATTTACCCTTCTTCCGCACAGGAACATGCCGGTCCTGAATTCCTTTCAACTGACATTTGAAAGCCTCCCACATGTCAGATGTTGATTTACCCTCAAACATCTGCCCCCAATCTAGGTTCTTCAGTTCCCGCCTAATATTGTTATAATTAGCCTTCTCCCAATTTAGCACATTCACTCTAGGATCACTCTTATCCTTGTCCACCAGCACTTTAAAACTTACTGAATTGTGGTCACTGTTCCAGAAATGCTCCCCTACTGAAACTTCTACCACCTGGCCGCGCTCATTCCCCAATACCAAGTCCAGTACAGCCCCTTCCCTAGTTGGACTGTCTGCATATTGTTTTGAGAAGCCCTCCTGGATGCTCCTTACAAACTCTGCCCCGTCTAAGCCCCTGGCACTAAGTGAGTCCCAGTCAATATTGCGGAAGTTGAAGTCTCCCATCACAACAACTCTGTTGTTTTTACTCTTTTCCAAAATCTGTCTACCTATCTGCTCCTCTATCTCCCGCTGGCTATTGGGAGGCCTGTAGTAAACCTCCAACATTGTGACTGCACCCTTCTTATTCCTGATCTCTACCTATATAGCCTCACTGCCCTCTGAGGTGTACTCCTGTAGTACAGCTGTGATATTCTCCCGAACCAGTAGCGCAACTCCGCCACCCCTTTTACATCCCCCTCTATCCTGCCTGAAACATCTAAATCTTGGAACGTTTAGCTGCCAATCCTGTCCTTCCCTCAACCAGGTCTCTGTAATGGCAACAACATCATAGTTCCAAGTACTAATCCAAGCTCTAAGTTCATCTGCCTTACCCGTAATACTTCTTGCATTAAAACATATGCACTTCAGGTCACCAGACCCACTGTGTTCAGCAACTTCTCCCTGTCTGCTCTGCCTCAGAGCCACACTGTCCCTATTCCCTAGTTCTCCCTCAATGCTCTCACCTTCTGACCTATTGCTCCCGTGCCCACCCCCCTGCCATACTAGTTTAAACCCTCCCGTGTGACACTAGCAAACCTCGCGGCCAGGATATTTATGCCTCTCCAGTTTAGATGCAACCCGTCCTTCTCATACAGGTCACACCTGCCCCGGAAGAGCTCCCAGTGGTCCAGTTAAGGGAAACCCTCCCTCCTACACCAGCTGTTTAGCCACGTGTTTAGCTGCTCTATCTTCCTATCTCTAGCCTCACTGGCACGTGGCACAGGGAGTAATCCCGAGATTACAACCCTAGAGGTCCTGTCTTTTAACTTTCTGCCTAGCCCCCTGAACTCCTGCTGCAGGACCTCGTGCACCTTCCTGCCTATGTCGTTAGTACCAATATGTACAACGACCTCTGCCTGTTTGCCCTCCCCCTTCAGGATGCCCGCTACCCGTTCGGAGACATCCTGGACCCTGGCACCAGGGAGGCAACATACCATCCTGGAGTCTCTTTCACGTCCACAGAAGTGCCTATCTGTGCCCCTGACTATAGAGTCCCCTATGACTATTGCTCTTCTGCGCTTTGACCCTCCCTTCTGAACATCAGAGCCAACCGTGGTGCCACTGCTCTGGCTGCTGCTGTTTTCCCCTGACAGGCTATCCCCCCCCCCCCCCCCGACAGTATCCAAAGGGGTATACCTGTTCGAGAGGGGGACAACCACACGGGATCCCTGCACTGACTGCCTGCCCTTTCTGGTGGTCACCCGTTTCTCTGCCTGCACCTTGGGCGTGACCACATTTATATAACTGCAATCTATGACGCTTTCCGCCACCTGCATGCTCCTAAGTGCATCCAACTGCTGCTCCAACTGAACCATGCGGTCTGTGAGGAGCTCCAGTTGGGTGCACTTTCTGCAGATGAAGCCATCCGGGACGCTGGAAGCCTCCCGGACCTGCCACATCTCACAGCCAGTATCTGATTGAGCAGGCTCGAAGGCTAAATTGCCGACTTCTGCCCCTAATTCCTATGTTCCTAACTGTGAGGTGATGATTTCAGAGCTGATCTTTACACTAGGGTTAACGAGCTACTCACCACATGTGACCACTGGGAGCCTGTAGTGAGACATGGCTGCTGTACTGAAACGCAGGTTGCTCCTTTGATAAAACTGGCTCCTGAAGAGAGAGAGAGATAAAATATACATTGTTTTTAAGTCAGAATATGTTGTCGCACTGAACTCCGCATTGGAATCACAATCAGGGCAAGTCAAAAATAATCTTAGCAGAGTACGAGCCCATTGTGTCTGTGCCCATTCAGAGGATGGTGAATTTTGGTTATAGGGTCAAAGATCTACAGCATAGAAAAGGCCTTTCAGCCCATCACGTCTGTGCCGGATTTTTAAAAATCACAACTATTCTAATTTCCAGTTCTTGGCCCAGAGCCGTGTCTGCCCTGGCATCCCAAGTGTGCATCTAAATACTTTCTAAATGTTCTGAGGGTCTCTGCCTCCACCACCTTTTCAGGCAGCGAGTCCCAGACTCCCCCCACCCTCTGGGTGAAAATGCTTTTCCTCACATCCCTCCTGCCCCTTACCTTAAATCTCTGCCCCCTGGTCATTGACCCCCCCACCAAGGGGAAAGGTTTCTTCCTGTCTATTCTATCTATGCCCCTCATAATTTTATACATCTCAATCATGTCCCCCCTCAGTCTCCTCTGCTCCAAGGAAATCAACCCCAGTCTATCCAACCTCTCTTCATAACTAACACTCTCCAGCCCAGGCAACATCCTGGTAAATCTCCTTTGCACCCTTTCCAGTGGCTATCACATCCCTCCTATAATGTGGATTCCAGAACTGCTCACAATACTCTAGCTGTGGCCTAACCAATGTTTTATACAGTTTCAGCATAACCTCCCTGCTCTTAAACTCTGTGCCTCAGCTAAAAGGGCAAGTATTCCATACGCCTTCTTAACCACTGTATCCACCTGCTCTGTTACCTTAAGGGACGGGTGTACATGCACACCAAGCTCCCTCTGATCCTCGGTGCTTCCCAGGATCCTGCCGTTTATCCTGTATTCCCTTGCCTTGTTTGTCCTGCCCAAGTGCATCACCTCACACTTATCCAGATTGAATTCCATTTGCCACTGATCAGCCCGTCTGACCAGCCCGTCTGTATCCTCCTGTAATCGAAGGCTATCCTTCTCACTATTTACCACCCCACCATGTCGTGTTGGGTGTTCCGATATACAAACAAACCAACACGGTTGTAGATGGTACAACTCTGTTTTAATATTCTGTACAATAACAACTGTTAACTTCCGGCTGTGGTTCGTACTTCACCAGTTAACCTGTGGACCCAGCCCTAGCACTAACTCAGAGAGGCACTGAGCACATGGTATATGTCTGAGTGGCACGCTGTGAGCTCTGTGCTCTGAGCTCTCTCCTGGTGTAATGACCAGGAACTGTGGTGTTCCCTGTTTTATAGTGCGTGTGCTCTCACTGGTGATTGGCTGTGATGTTGCGTGTGTGTTGATTGGTCCATCTACCTGTCCATCAGTGTGTGTGTGATTGCACCATGATATGTTAATATGGATATCATGACATCCCCCCTTTTCACAAGAATATGTGCCTACATGCTAATAAATATTGGTGTGTACTGAGTGCGGCTGAGTATGTGTGTGCAATATTTACAACATGTACATGAGGCTAAACTATATACATCGGAAGGTGTCAGGTGCAACATAGCAACGAGGTTGTACCACAAACAAAACAAGTGAAATCATCAAATATCGAAAGAGAACTCCTGAAACGACAAAAAGAGAAACACGTTAACATTGTTGCATAACAATTCAGTGAGTCCAATGTGCAAACAGGCTCATAAGTCCAGCCTAGTAGGTGGGCGACGAATTCGGGTTGGCCGTTAGGGTGGCACACCATTCATCGCCCGGATTAACGCTGTGCACTGGCATCAGCTGGTGGGTCCTACTTGGGGACATCCGATTTCTGTCTAATACCGCAACGTGGAAGGGTTCCCGGTCGTCGGTATCACCGGTCTGTACGTCGTCAGGGTATGACTCGGTGTATGGAGGCTGAATGGCCCGCACATCCCTGCGAGGCTGGCGGAATTGTGGATCATTGGCAGGTTGAGCTGCTCGACAGCAGGCAGCGTAGTGGCCCATCTTGCCACAGCGGAGGCATTATCAAGTTTTGGCTGGACATTGCCGCTTTAAGTGTGCGGATCCACAGTTGCCGCACGTTGTGACATCATGGCGTTTGTTGCGCCACCGCGCATGCGCAGTTCGGTCCTGCGTAGAGCGTGCCTGCACGTCACGTCCTTCTGCGTCGACGTCCCCTCTTTTGGCGCGTACAAGTGCGGGAGGCCTCGGAAAGCGCGCGAAATGGCCGCCCTCGTCCGGGCCGCGGGACGGGAGGAACTCGATCGACTGGACCCGCTCGGCCTCGTAGGACCCCTGCCGTGCCGATTCGGCCGCCTGGAATTGGGAGTACCGGCTGGTCGCGTTTTCGTGGAGGATGCAGGTTTCGATGGCGGTGGCTAGGGTGAGGCTCTTTATTTTGAGGAGCTGCTGGCGTAGGGTGTCCGAGGTGACCCCAAAGGTCCCGAATCATGGAATCGGAGGTGGCCTCATAGCCGCAGGACTGCGCGAGGATACGGAGGGGTGTCAAAAAAGATTGAAAAGGCTCATCCTTATCCTGCAGGCGCTGCTGGAAGCGGTACCTCTCGAAGCTCTCATTCACTTCGATGTTGAAATGTTGGTCAAGTTTTAGAAGGACCGTCTTGTACTTCGTCTTGTCCTCGCCTTCCGCGATTGCCAGGGAGTTGTAGATGTGGATGGCGTGTTGCCCCACCGTGGAGAAGAGGAGGGCGATCTTCCTGGTGTCCGATGCATTCTCCCTGTCTGTGGCTTCTAGGAAGAGCTGGAAGCGCTGTTTAAACAGCTTCCAGTTGACGCCGAGATTTCCAGCGATTCGGAGTGGCTGCGGCGGGCTGATGGTATCCATGGCGCAGGATGGCGGATCTCTAAAGAGGTGCAGGTAGGTCTCACAGTTGCTGGCGAGTTTCCAATCCTGGTATCATGTCGTGTTGGGTGTTCCGATATACAAACAAACCAACACGGTTGTAGATGGTACAACTCTGTTTTATTATTCTGTACAATAACAACTGTTAACTTCTGGCTGTGGTTCGTACTTCACCAGTTAACCTGTGGACCCAGCCCTAGCACTAACTCAGAGAGGCACTGAGCACATGGTATATGTCTGAGTGGCACGCTGTGAGCTCTGTGCTCTGAGCTCTCTCCTGGTGTAATGACCAGGAACTGTGGTGTTCCCTGTTTTATAGTGCGTGTGCTCTCACTGGTGATTGGCTGTGATGTTGCGTGTGCGTTGATTGGTCCGTCTACCTGTCCATCAGTGTGTGTGTGTGTGATTGCACCATGATATGTTAATATGGATATCATGACACACCAGTTTTCATATTATCCACAAACTTACTGATCAACATGGGTCACTGTCCATGTGGAGTTTGCACATTCTCCCCGTGTTGCGTGGGTTTTGCCCCCACAACCCAAAGATGTGCAGGGTAGGTGGATTGGCCGCGCTAAATTGCCCCATAATTGGAAAAAATGAATTGGGTACTCGAAATTTAAGAAAAAAAAACAATTACAAAAATGAAAAAATGAAAATCGCTTATTGTCACAAGTAGGCTTCAAATGAAGTTACTGTGAAAAGCCCCAAGTCGCCACATTCCGGCGCCTGTTAGGGGAGGCTGGTACGGGAATTGAACATTGCTGTTGGCCTGCCTTGTTGTGCTTCAAAGCCAGTGATTTAGCCCTGTGCTAAACAGGATTACAAACAGGCCTAAAAAGGAAGTACAATAAAGAATACAAGAGATGGTCTTTTCTCCATTCGCATTGTGGTGTCTGTTACAGAGAAAGTCCAGGGTAGCTTGCACCTTCAAAGCTTTGATTACCTCAGCTCCAATTCCTAATCACCCAATGTGTGAAAACATTCCTCAGAATTTCAGGTGTTGATCCTTAGCCTTTGGCCTCTTGTGACAGATTCGCCAACTTGTCAAAATAACTTTTCTGTTAACCTTCTCAAAACAGTTCTTAATTTTGAACGCCATTCAATCCCCTTCTGCTTACGCACGTGATCCTAGTTTTCCCGGTCTCATGTCACAGTTAGAATCCTCTTAGCCTACGATCACTCCAGTCAATCTACGCTGTGCCTTCTCCGCAGCATACCCTGCTGTGCTGATGCTCCAATACATCTCTAAATTCATTATTTGAATCTCAGTATTACAAGAAAATAGTTTAGTTAACTTTAAGGCGACCCTCTTAACATTTCAGAAGCTGGTAACCAGAAGGAATTCATATTAAATTAGATATTTCCATCAACATGGAACGGATTAGAGTTTCATGCCCACTCTTTATTCAATTCTGTACAAATATTTGAGAAGCATTTCCCATTAGGTCCAGAAATACTAGAACAGGAACATAGGATCATACAAACTGAGCCATAATCACCTGCAGGTGACCAGTCAGGTCTTGGAGCAGTTATCTGGATCAGAGAATGTGGACAGGAATGGGCTGCAGTATTTAATATGATCTGATGGTGCCTGTGCAACCTGGAATCCTGCTGGGTTTCTGGATACAAGGAGTGGCACATTTACTGTACCACACTGCTACTAATCCTGAACCAGCATGGCCAAGGGGAAACAGCAAATACTTCAGAAACAAAGCAAATTGCGGCACGGTAGCAGTGGTTAGTCAGGGTCCCAGGTTCGATTCCCTGCTCGGTCACTGTCTGTACGGAATCTGCGCGTTCTCCTCGTGTCTGTGTGGGTTTCCTCCGGGTGCTCCAGTTTCCACCCACAAGTCCCAAAAGACGTGCTGTTAGGTAATTTGGCCATTCTGAATTTTCCCTCAGTGTACCCAAACAGGTGCCGGAATGTGGTGACTAGGGGCTTTTCACAGTAACTTCATTGCAGTGTTAATGTAAGCCTACTTATGACATTAATAAAAATGATTATTATTAGGGAGTCTCCGCGTCAGTCTGTGGCCTCCGGATAAGTGTCAGCAATCATGACCTCAGCGGATAACCCCTGTGAAAGGCTGACATGTTACCGTGGTGCATACCTCCATCCCCAACCAGGTCCAATGTCCAACACGATGGCCCCAGTTGGCACTGCGGAAGTTGGGGGGAACTCTCCATTGATTGGGAGCCATACCTGGCACAAACAAAGATGGTTGTGGTCTTTGGAGGCAAATTATCTCAGCCCAGGACATCAGCCCAGGAGTTCCTCAGGGTAGTGTCCTCGATCCAACCATCTTCAGCTGCTTCATCAATGACCTCCCTAAGTGGGGATGTTTACTGATGACTGCACAATGTTCAGCACCATTCGCTACTCCTCAAATAATGAAGCAGTCCCTGTCCTCATGCAGCAAGAGCTGGACAACATCCAGGCTTGGAACTATCGTGCCACGCAAGTGCCAGACAATGGCCATCACCGACAAGAGAGAATCTAACCATCACCCCATGACATTACCATGAATCCCCCACAATCAACATCCTCGGGGTTACCATTGACCAGAAAACTGAACTGGACTATCCATATAAACACTGGCTACCAGAGGCTAGGAATCTTGACTCCTCTTAGCCTGTCCACCACCTATAAGGCACAGATCAGAATATGATGGAATACTCTTCATTTATCTGGATAAGTGCAGCTCCAACGACAAGACAAAGCAGCCCTCAAAGCATCCACCAATTTAAACATTTACTCCCTCCATCACTAACACATAGTGGCAGCCGTGTGTACCATCTACAAGATGCACTGCAGCAAATCACCATGGCACTTTGACATCAGATACATGGGAACCACCGCCAACTTCAAGCCACACAACATCCTGATTTGTAACTATATGGCTGTTCCTTCAGTGACGTGGGGTCAAAATCCTAGAACTTTCCCGAACAGCACTGTGATCTACTTACATCACAAGGACTGCAAGATTCAAGAAATTATCACCGTCTCAAGGGGCAAATAGGGATAGGCAACAAATGCTAGTCTCGCCAGCAATACACACATCCCAAGAACAAATTAAATAAATTACCAACATCTAATGATGGGGGCAGTACGGTGGCACAGCGGTTAGCACTGCTGCTTCACAGCGACAGGGACCCGGGTGGCACAGCGGTTAGCACTGCTGCTTCACAGCGACAGGGATCCGGGCGGCAGAGTGGTTAGCACTGCTGCTTCACAGCGACAGGGACCCGGGTGGCACAGCGGTTAGCACTGCTGCTTCACAGCGACAGGGACCCGGGTGGCACGGTGGTTAGCACTGCTGCTTCACAGCGGCAGGGACCCGGGTGGCACAGTGGTTAGCACTGCTGCTTCACAGCGACAGGGACCCGGGCAGCACGGTGGTTAGCTCTGCACTCTCACAGCGACAGGGACCCGGGCGGCACGGTGGTTAGCACTGCTGCTTCACAGCGGCAGGGACCCGGGTGGCACAGTGGTTGGCACTGCTGCTTCACAGCGACAGGGACCAGGGTGGCACAGTGGTTAGCACTGCTGCTTCACAGCGGCAGGGACCCAGGTGGCACGGTGGTTAGCACTGCTGCTTCACAGCGACAGGGACCCGGGCGGCACAGTGGTTAGCACTGCTGCTTCACAGCGACAGGGACCCGGGCGGCACAGTGGTTAGCACTGCTGCTTCACAGCGACAGGGACTCGGGTGGCACAGTGGTTAGCACTGCTGCCTCACAGCAGCAGGGACCCGGGTGGCACAGTGGTTAGCACTGCTGCCTCACAGCAGCAGGGACCCGGGTGGCACAGTGGTTAGCACCGCTGCCTCACAGCAGCAGGGACCCGGGTGGCACAGTGGTTAGCACTGCTGCTTCACAGCGATAGGGACCCGGTGGCACAGTGGTTAGCACTGCTGCTTCACAGCGACAGGGACCCGGGTGGCACAGTGGTTAGCACTGCTGCTTCACAGCGGCAGGGACCCGGGCGGCACGGTGGTTAGCTCTGCACTCTCACAGTGCCAGGGACCCGGATGGCACAGCGGTTAGCACTGCTGCTTCACAGCGGCAGGGACCCGGGCGGCACGGTGGTTAGCTCTGCACTCTCACAGTGCCAGGGACCCGGTTGGCACAGCGGTTAGCACTGCTGCTTCACAGCGGCAGGAACCCGGGCGGCACAGTGGTTAGCACTGCTGCTTCACAGCGACATGGACCCGGGTGGCACAGTGGTTAGCACTGCTGCTTCACAGCGACAGGGACTCGGGTGGCACAGTGGTTAGCACTGCTGCTTCACAGCGACAGGGACCCGGGTGGCACAGTGGTTAGCACTGCTGCTTCACAGCGACAGGGACCCGGGCGGCACAGTGGTTAGCACTGCTGCTTCACAGCGACTGGGACCCAGGTGGCACAGCGGTTAGCACTGCTGCCTCACAGCAGCAGGGACCCGGATGGCACAGTCGTTAGCACTGCTGCCTCACAGCGGCAGGGACCCAGGTGGCACGGTGGTTAGCACTACTGCTTCACGTGGGGGGGGGGGGGGAAGAGAGGGGGAGTGGACTCTATAGGTCAATGGTGACCATGGGCGGTCACGGACTCCTTCTTCTTTTTCTCCTTAGTTATTTTATTGCCACCGTGGGAGGGTTTGTTTTATTGGATGCATATATTGACAGGTGGGCCATTGTTTGGGGTGGTGGGAGGATGGGACCGTTGGTATTGTTAAGGGGATTGATTTTGTATTTGTTACCGTTTACTGTCTGTGGGTGGGGTGTAAATTTTGAAGGAAAATGTGAAAATGGAGAATAAATTTTAAAAAAAAAAGTATGTACCTGTCAGGCAGGGAGGAAGTGGTCGAGCGAGGGACCCGTGGTTTACAAAAGCAGTCGAAACACTTGTTAAGAGGAAGAAGGAGGCTTATGTAAAGATGAGACATGAAGGTTCAGTTAGGGCGCTTGAGAGTTACAAGTTAAACTAGGAAGGACTTAAAGAGAGAGCTAAGAAGAGCCAGGAGGGGACATGACAAGTCTTCGGCAGGTAGGATCAAGGATAACCCTAAAGCTTTCTATAGATATGTCAGGAATAAAAGAATGACTAGGATAAGAGTAGGGCCAGTCAAGGACAGTAGTGGGAAGTTGTGCGTGGAGTCCGAGGAGATAGGAGAGGTGCTAATTGAAAATTTTTCATCAGTATTCACACAGGAAAAAGACAATGTTGTCACACAGGAAAAAGACAATGTTATCGAGGAGAATACTGAGATTCAGGCTACTAGACTAGAAGGGCTTGAAAGTGTGAAAATAGATAAGTCCCCTGGGCCGGATGGGATTTATCCTAGGATTCTCTGGGAAGCTAGGGGGGAGATTGCTGAGCCTTTGGCTTTGATCTTTAAGTCATCTTTGTCTACAGGAATAGTGCCAGAAGACTGGAGGATAGCAAATGTTGTCCCCTTGTTCAAGAAGGGGAGTAGAGACGACCCCGGTAACTATAGACCAGTGAGCCTTACTTCTGTTGTGGGCAAAACTCTTGGAAAGGGTTTATAAGAGATAGGATGCATAATCATCTGGAAAGGAATAATTTGATTAGAGATAGTCAACACAGTTTTGCGAAGGGTAGGTCGTGCCTCACAAACCTTATTGAGTTCTTTGAGAAGGTGACCAAACAGGTGGATGAGGGTAAAGCAGTTGATGTGCTGTATATGGATTTCAGTAAAGCGTTTGATAAGGTTCCCCATGGTAGGCTACTGCAGAAAATATGGAGGCATGGGATTCAGGGTGATTTAGCAGTTTGGATCAGAAATTGGCTAGCTGGAAGAAGACAAAGGGTGGTGGTTGATGGGAAATGTTCAGACTGGAGTCCAGTTACTAGTGGTGTACCACAAGGATCTGTTTTGGGGCCACTGCTGTTTGTCATTTTTATAAATGACCTGGAGGATGGGTGAGTAAATTTGCAGATTACACTAAATTCGGTGGAGTTGTGGACAGTGCGGAAGGATGTTACAAGTTACAGCGGGACATAGATAAGCTGCAGCGTGGGCTGAGATGTGGCAAATGGAGTTTAATGCAGAAAAGTGTGAGGTGATTCATTTTGGAAGGAATAACCGGAAGACAGAGTACTGGGCTAATGGTAAGATGCTTGGTAGTGTGGATGAGCAGAGCGATCTCGGTGTCCATGTACATAGATCCCTGAAAGTTGCCACCCAGGTTGAGAGGGTTGTTAAGAAGGCGTACGTGTGTTAGCTTTTATTGGTAGAGGGACTGAGTTTCGGAGCCATGAGGTCATGTTGCAGCTGTACAAAACTTTGGTGCGGCCGCATTTGGAGTACTGCGTGCAATTCTGGTCGCCGCATTATAGGAAGGATGTGGGAGCATTGGAAAGGGTGTAGAGGAGATTTACTAGAATGTTGCCTGGTATGGAGGGAAGATCTTATGAGGGAAGGTGGAGGGACTTGAGGCTGTTTTCGTTAGAGAGAAGAAGGTTAAGAGGTGACTTAATTGAGGCATACAATGATCAGAGGCCTAGATAGGGTGGACAGTGAGAGCCTTTTTCCTCGGACGGTGATGTCTAGAACGAGGGGATATAGCTTTAAATTGAGGGGAGATAGATATAGGACATATGTCAGAGGTAGGTTCTTTACCCAGAGAGTAGTAAGGGCGCGGAATGCCCTGCCTGCAACAGTAGTGGACTCGCCAACACTAAGGGCATTGAAATGGTCATTGGATAGACATATGGACGATAAGGGAATAGTGTAGATGGGCTTTAGAGTGGTTTCACAGGTCGGCGCAACATCGAGGGCCGAAGGGCCTGTACTGCGCTGTAATGTTCTATGAAAAACACACTCTGGCATTTGTATTATCAATGGAAATCTCCTCTCAAGTTTGGTAAGTAACATCTCCACAGTTTGAGACACTGAGGCAAAGTGTTAAAGTAAAGTTAAAAGCAAATTACTGCAGATGCTGGAATCTGAAATAAAAACAGAAAATACTGGACAATCTCAGGAGATCTGACAGCATTGATGCCTGATAGCACCTGTTGAGATTGTCCAGTACAATCACTTCTCGGCCTTTTGGCTAAGATCAAGTGTAGTAGGAGCCTTTTGGCTCAGATCTGGTATGTCTCTCTTGTGGGGACCATGAATTCAATTTGAATTTGTTTTTGGAGCAGGCAAGGAGCTGGATTAGGGGTTCGCCCCGACCACACTCTGAGCCCTGGCTTTATAACTCAGAAAATGTAAGAAAAATTTTTTTTTTTTTTTTTTTTTTTTTTTAAATTGTCCAGTACTTGCTGTGTTTTTAAAAAATAAATTTAGAGTACCCAATTCTTTTTTTTCCCCAATTAAGGGGCAATTTAGCGTGTCCAACCCATCTTTGGGTTGTGGGGATGAGACCCACGCAGACATGGGGAGAACATGCAAACTCCACACGGACAGTGAGCCGGGGCCGGGATACTTTTTGTGTTTGTTAAAATAAAGTTATTCACCTCAGCCACTCCTCGTTCCACATTCTCATCACATGGCCCCAGTTTTGTGGTTCCCACAAGTGGAAACATTATTTCTACATCTACTCTCTGAACCCCCTTGATAAAGAACTCTATCAGGTCTCCCCTCAATCTTCTCTTTTCTAAAAGTATTTAGAAGTTTCTAAACAGCTGTCCCAGTAAACTGAGATGGAACAGAAAGATACATTGCTACTGACAATGTGTATTTGATAAGAAGGAAAAAGGATGGAGAGAAGCATCTGGTGAGGACCAGGTGTGTTACGGTAGCTGTCGGGATGCTGGTAGTGTAGCTGTGCTGTACGTATTGAGCATAATGTGATCAGCATAATGCAGCCATAGGGCAGAAGGTGACTCCACACCCATTGTCCAGTGACAGCCTCTGCAAGTCTAGACCATTAACATTTTAATCCTCTTTTCTGCTGATTCAGACGGTCACGTCACTGATCTACGTCCTCACTGCTTGCAACAACAGGAGGTAACTGAAACACAGCAGATACTTTATTGGTCAGTGCCCAACTTCACACATTTACCTGTGAGGCACATTTAGATCAAAGTGTAGATAAGTTCAGAGAATTACATAGAGACATTGTCCGAGCTTCTGATGCACTCCTGTACTTCATACTCCCAAATATTACAACACTGCAGCTGCGGTTGTGTTTAATTTGGACAGGACAGTGTAAGAGTGTGGTGGGAATACAGCATGAGCATTAATTGACATCGCACGGATACTTACTCTGCCTACTACTCCTCTCCCCCGCACCGTCTCCAATGTTCCAGACAGACTAAAGATCCTCCAGTGCCTTTCCCGAAGCTGAACAACTTCTGTTCCAAGGTTCTCCAACCGGATACAGTACCTCCACTGAGGAGAGAGACAGGAAGACAGGCCACAGTCAGACTTTCATGTTGTACCATCGAGTCAGACTCCTTTACAAGAGAACGTGCCTTAGTGTGACTACCTGTATCAGTTGCTCTTGTATCTCTGTAAATACATCTTATACCCATTAGGTTACTGCATGCATAAAGCAGCCAGGGTTTGACCTAGAGCTGGAGTATATATCAACATCGAAACACGGGACTTATGAATGGGGGTCGGTCATTTGATCCCTCCAGCCTGCTCCACTATTCAGTAAGATCATGACTGATCTGACTGTGGTCTCAATTGCACTTTCTTGACTGCTCCCCATAACCCTTGGCTCCGTTGTCAATCAAAAATCCATCAAACACAACCTTGAATATATTCAGTGACGCAGCCTCCACTGCTCTCTGGAGACGAGAATTTCATTAACGACCCTCAAGAGAAAAAATTATCCTCATCTCCATCAAAAACGGGAGACCTTGTGGTCTTAAACCATGTCCCCTGGTTCTAGTTTCCACCTCCCCCTCGAAGAGGAATCATCCTCCCTGAATCCATCCTATCAAATCCCCTCAGGATCTGTTGCTCATTCTTCTAAACTCCAAGGGGTAAAGGTCCAACCTGCTCCGCCTTACTTCTGAAGAGAACCTCTTCATTCTGCAAATGACGTGTGAGATTTCAGAGTTGGAAAATGGAGCTGTGTTTTCCACTTTTGGCATTGCTCCCTCTAGGGGAGCGTATAGCAAGAGTATTCCTCAATGTTCTGCTCCAAAAATGCAATTTAACCTAATTCCACACAGGAGACCTGAATGCACTCTCTGGGGCTCGTTTCCCTCACCCATTGGCTATCACTGTGGCCTCGAGGAGAAATTAGCTGTAGCTTCATGCTGCAGAGTAATGACCTCATTCTACACCCACCTCTTCTCGCCCAGTAATTCTCTTCCTTCTCTCACCAAAACTCTACCCTTCCCCACTCCCAGGAATCAAAGCCCTGCCTCCAAACATAACCTTTGCCCTCCCTAGCAATGACCTGATTAGGAAAACTAGCCCATGTGCGTGGATGCGTGGGGCAGCACGGTAGCATTGTGGATAGCACAATTGCTTCACAGCTCCAGGGTCCCAGGTTCGATTCCGGCTTGGGTCGCTGTCTGTGCGGAGTCTGCACATCCTCCCCGTGCGTGCGTGGGTTTCCTCCGGGTGCTCCGGTTTCCTCCTACAGTCCAAAGACGTGCAGGTTAGGTGGATTGGCCGTGCTAAATTGCCCTTAGTGTCCAAAATTGCTCTTAGTGTTGGGTGGAGGTGTTGACCTTGGGTAGGGTGCTCTTTCCAAGAGCCGGTGCAGACTCAATGGGCCGAATGGCCTCCTGCTGCATTGTAAATTCTATGATAAATTCTATGATAATCTATGATGATCCCTGCAGCGTGATGGTTTAAATCCCCAGTTTAGCTGAGCAGTAAGTAATATGTACAAGATAGTCAATGAGCATTAACTACATGAATCACAATCAGAGTGAGCAGTACTTACCCAGTACACGTGGGAATTCTGTGCCTCCTGTAATTTAATTGGATATTGTAAGAATTTAAATGAAAATTCTTTGAAACCCATCTGTAACATTTACAGGATTCTCACTTCCTTTCACTGCAGCCATATTGCAAACTGCACCGAAACATGCATGTATAAAAACCCAGGTACTGAAGTGGTAAAGTTCCTGTGCAGTGGAAGTATCCAAAGGATAGACAAAGAGCCACAAGACATTACTGCCTCACGGAACAAACAGCTTTTCATATGTGCAATGACGCTCAACTTTTACCTCTCCATTACCTCCCTTAACGCCACAACTGTCCATCACGTCACATTTTGCCCAACAGCAGAGCCTTTAACACTGTACACAGAACCAAACAGCTTCGCTGGAGCATCATCAAATAAAGCATGAAACCAGCCACATCAGGCACAGTTCAACAGCCTGATCAAACAACAGGAAGGAGCATCTTTAAAAAGAGAGGAACACAGAGAGGTTTAAGAAGGGAATTCCAGACCTTAGGGTCCAGACACCTCAAAGCACGGCCATCAATGGTGGAGGTGATTAAAAATTGGGGATGCATGGTGGCACAGTGGTTAGCACTGGTGCCTCAACACTCCAGGGTCCCAGGTTCAATTCCAGCCTCGGGTCACTGTCTGTGCAAAGTCTGCACATCCTCCCCGTGTGTGCGTGGGTTTCCTCTGGGTGCTCCGGTTTCCTCCATCAGTCCAAAGATGTGCAGGTTAGGTGGATTGGCCATGATAAATTGCCCCTCAATGGACAAAAAAGTAAATAAATACTATACATTTATTTGAAAAAAAGAATCTCCACAGTGCAGGAGGCCATTCGTCCCATCAGGTCTGCACCAAAAGAGCAGATTTCTGTGGCCTACTCCCCGCCCTATCCCTGTAACCCCACACATTTATCACAGCCTAAACACCAATGTGCGGAGGCTCCTAAACGTGATTATGATGCCATCGGAGAAGGGAGAGGCGGAGATAGTGGCAGCTATGGACGCGGAGAAGGCCTTTGACCGAGTAGAGTGGGCGTATCTCTGGGAGGTGCTGCGGAGGTTTGGGTTCGGGGGAGGGTTTACTAGCTGGGTTAGGCTCCTATATAGAGCCCCGGTGGTGAGTGTGGTTACGAATCAGCAGAGGTCGGAGTATTTTCGGCTGTATCGAGGGCCGAGGCAGGGGTGCCCCCTGTTGTTTGCATTAGCAATTGAACCTTTGGCCATGGCATTAAGGGAGTCCAAGAAATGGAGGGGGGTGGTCCGAGAGGGAGAAGAGCATCGAGTGCCGCTGTATGCAGACGACCTGTTGCTGTATGTGGCGGATCCAGTGGAGGGGATGGTGGAGGTCATGCAGATTCTAAGGGAGTTTGGGGACTTTTCGGGCTATAAGCTCAATGTAGGGAAAAGTGAGCTCTTCGTGGTGCATCCAGGGGATCAGGGAAGAGGGTTAGACGACCTACCGTTGAGAAGGGCGGAAAGGAGCTTTCGGTACTTGGGGATCCAGGTAGCTAGGAGCTGGGGGGCCCTGCACAAACTTAATTTGACGCGGCTGGTGGAGCAGAGGGAGGAGGACTTCAAACGATGGGACATGTTGCCACTCTCGCTTGCGGGCAGAGTACAGTCGAATAAAATAGTGGTCCTCCCAAGGTTTCTTTTTGTATTCCAGTGCCTTCCAATTGTGATCACCAAGGCCGTTTTTAAAGAGGGTAGGCAGGCATTATGGGTTTTGTGTGGGCGAATAAGACCCCGAGGGTAAGGAGGGGGTTTCTGGAGCGTAGTAGAGTCAGAGGGCTGGCGTTGCCGAATCTGGGTGGCTACTACTGGGCAGCCAATGTGGCGATGATCCGTAAGTGGGTGATGGAGGGAGAGGGGGCGGTATGGAAGAGGTTGGAGATGGCGTCCTGCAAAGGAACGAGCCTGGGGGCGCTGGTGACGGCACCACTGCCGTTCTCGCCGACAAGGTACACCACGAGTCCGGTGGTGGCGGCAACGCTAAAGATCTGGGGGCAGTGGAGACGGCACAGGGGTGCAATGGGAGCCTCGGTGTGGTCCCCGATCAGGGGTAACCATCGGTTTGTCCCGGGAAGGATGGACGGGGGGTTTCAGAGCTGGCATCGGGCAGGGATTAGAAGAATGGGGGACCTGTTCATTGATGGGACGTTTGCGAGCCTAGGGGCGCTGGAGGAGAGGTTTGGGCTACCCCCAGGAAACGCGTTCAGGTACATGGAAGTGAGGGCGTTTGTGAGGCGACAGGTGAAGGAATTTCCGTTGCTCCCGGCACAGGGGATTCAAGACAGGGTGATTTCGGGTGTATGGGTCAGGGAGGGCAAGGTGTCGGCGATATACCAGGAGATGAAAGAAGAGGGGGAGGCTTTGGTAGAGGAGCTGAAGGGTAAATGGGAGGAGGAGCTGGGGGAGGAGATTGAAGAGGGTCTGTGGGCTGATGCCCTGAGTAGGGTTAATTCCTCTTCCTCGTGTGCCAGGCTTAGCCTGATACAGTTTAAGGTTATTCACAGAGCACATATGACGGGGGCGAGGCTGAGTAGGTTCTTTGGGGTGGAGGACAGATGTGGGAGGTGCTCAGGAAGCCCGGCGAACCATGCCCATATGTTCTGGTCGTGCCCGGCACTGGATGGGTTCTGGAGGGGTGTTGCGAGAACAGTATCTAAGGTGGTGAAAGTCCAGGTCAAGCCAAGTTGGGGGCTAGCACTATTTGGAGTGGCGGATGAGCCGGGAGTGCAGGAGGCGAAAGAGGCCGGCATTCTGGCCTTTGCGTCCCTGGTAGCCTGTTGAAGGATCTTGTTAGTGTGGAAAGATGCGAAGCCCCCCAGTGTGGAAGCCTGGATAAATGACATGGCAGGGTTTGTCAAGTTGGAGAAGATAAAGTTTGCCTTGAGAGGGTCTGTGCAGGGGTTCTCCAGGCGGTGGCAACCGTTCCTAGAATATCTCGTGGAGCGTTAGATGAAGTTCGGTCAGCAGCAGCAGCAACCCGGGGCGGGGGGGAAGAGGGGAGGGGGGGGGACATCTATTATGGGGGGGGGGGGGGGGGGAGAAGAAGGGTGGACGGGGAAGGGGGGTTTTCCTGGGGGCACTTGAGCAAGAAAATACATAAATGTTCAGGAAAGTTGATATGTGCGGGAGGAATCCAGTGTACAAAGTTCTGTATTATGTTGATTTGATATGTTTCTGTCTTGCTATGTGACTTTTCTTTTCTTTTTGTTACGGGGCGGGGAGGGGGGTTGTATGGTTGAAAATTTTGTTGAAAAATTCTTAATAAACGTATTTTTAAAAAAAACATTTATCACGGCCAATCCACGCAACAAGCATATCTTTGGACTGTGGGAGGCAACCGGAGCACCCAGAGGAAACCCACACAGACACGGGGAGAAAGTACAGACTCCGCACACACAGACACAGTAGAACCCTCAAGAGTATTGAAAGTCAGAGAGATCTAGGTGTACAGGTCCACAGGTCACTGAAAGGGGCAACACAGGTGGGGAACGTAGTCATGAAAGCATACGGCATGCTTGCCTTCATTGGCCGGGGCATTGAGTATAAGAATTGGCAAGTCATGTTGCAGCTGTATAGAACCTTAGTTAGGCCACACTTGGAGTATAATGTTCAATTCTGGTCGCCACACTACCAGAAGGATGTGGAGGCTTTAGAGAGGGTGCCGAAGAGATTTACCAAGATGTTGCCTGGTACGGAGGGCATTAGCTATGAGGAGAGGGTGAATAAACTCGATTTGTTCTCACTGAAACAACGGAGGTTGAGGGCGACCTGATAGAGGTCTACAAAATTATGAGGGGCATAGACAGAGTGAATAGCCAGATGCTTTTTCCCAGGGTAGAGGGGTCAATTACTCGGGGGCATAGGTTTAAGGTGCTAGGGGCAAGGTTTAGAGAAGATGCATGAGGGAAGTTTTTTTACGCAGAGGGTAGTGGGTGCCTGGAACTCACTGCCGGAGGAGGTGGTGGAAGCAGGGACGATAGTGACGTTTAAGGGGCATCTTGACACATACATGAATAGGATAGGAATAGAGGGATACGGACCCCGGAAGTGCAGAAGATTTTAGTTTAGTCGGGCAGCGTGGTCGGCACGGGCTTGGAGGGCCGAAGGGCCTGTTCCTGTGCTGTACTTTTCTTTGTTCTTTGACACCCAAGGCTGGAAGTGAACCCGGGTCCATGGTGCTGTGAGACAGCAGTGCTAACCACTGTGCTGCCCTTAATGAACAAGATCAGAGAATGTGAAGACAGGGGACGGGTGACAGACTGAACTTCTAGCTGGTTTCAGAAAGCAGGGAATGTTATTCAGAGTGGCAGAAGGTAGGAAATGGTATTCCACAAGGATCAGTGCTGGAAACCACTGATGTTCACAAACACAATTTCTAAATTGGTGGGAGACACCAAATTCGGAGCAAGGAGTTGGGGATTATCAATACTGGGGAGGTAATCTCAAATTACAGGAGGACATTAAAAAACTTGCAAAGTGGGCATATATTGACAAATGAAATTCACAGATGATGTGAATTTGTGCGATTTGGAACAATAGGGAGGTCACTTATTACTTGAAAGGTGCGATTCTAGGTGGAGTAGACCACATTTTTCAAAGTGTGGGTCGCAACTCACGCCATGTCAGGAGGTGGCGGAAGCGGGATCAAATTGCTTCTGGCTGCAACCATCGGCCGCTAAGTTTCCCAACGGCAGCATTTAGAAGCTTGGAGGGAAAATCCTGCATAAAATGACAATTCAGTGCTCTCCTTAATCAAGGGATTACAATGAGGACAGATTTGGGCACGGTAGCACAGTGGTTAGCACTGTTGCTTCACAGCGCCAGGGTCCCAGGTTCGATTCCCGCTTGAGTCCCTGTCTATGTGGAGTCTGCAAGTTCTCCCCGTGTCTGCGTGGGTTTCCTCCGGGTACTCCGGATTCTTCACACAAGTCCCGAAAGACATGATGTTAGGTAATTTAGACATTCTGAATTCTCCCTCTGTGTACCCGAACAGGTGCTGGAGTGTGGCGACTAGGGGCTTTTCACAGTAACTTAATTGCAGTGTTAATGTAACCCTACTTGTGATACGAACAAAGATTATTATTTGACAATTAGAAATTACCCTTATTGCACCAGATTCATGTTTATCAATATTTCTCCTTTAAATGGGCAGCACGGTGGCACAGTGGTTAGCTCGGCTGCCTCACAGCGCCAAGGTCCCAGATTCGATCCCGACTCTGGGTCACTGTCCGTGTGGAGCTTGCACATTCTCCCCGTGTCTGCGTGGGTTTCGCCCCCACAACCCAAAGATGTGCAGGCTAGGTGGATTGGCCACGCTAAATTGCCCCTTAATTGGAAAAAAATAATTGGGTACACTAAATTTTTAAAAAATGTTCTTCCTTTAATTATTTTAAATGAGTAATTTCAGTGCACTCTATATGGGAGCTGATGGACATACATTTATCAGGAAGATCATGATAGAGTGAATGCAACGTGGGGGAAGTGACTGTGTGGGAACCACTGTATGTCAGGACAGAGTGCGCTTCAAATCTTAAAATCCTTCCCTAATTTGTGCTCAGCATTTCTGCCTAGAAATGGAATAAAGCCAGGCGCTGATGAGTGAAGGGGGTTTAAGGTGGGACGTGATTAACCTACCAAATTGTTAAAGCGCGGGAGGCAACTTCTCCATTGAAGGGCAGGATTGGCAAGATCATAAATATAGTAGTTAATCAGTTTATCTGTCTATTGACAAAGAGAGGGAGTCACCCACTCTCATTAAATGATTGAGGTAAAATTACACGTTGGCTCGGAGGCAGATTTATATGGCTCTATCTGAAATTCAGTTCTAAATGCTTAATATAATTGAGCATTGTGCGTGTTTAGAATGATCTGCAAATAGGATTCAGACTGGTTCGTGGCTCTGCACATGATTGTTTTTCACCTGTCCATAACACTGACCATGAAAACGGTCAGTCCTTCTCTCTCTGTTTTAATTAAATGTCTGCCCACTTGTGCTGATTCACATGTCTGTCAAGTATATATTCAATCTCACAACTCATCCAGTTAACGTCAATCTCAGCTGCTTCAACCCTCGGAATATGGAAAGCACCATGTTGCTGAGAAAGGGAAGACAGGATGACTGAAATAAGATACGCTTTTTACTTTCTCTCCCTTCATTTTAACGTTGATAGAAATGAACTATTCTAGTCAGATATAAGAGTTTAAATGAGAACTCATTAAGAATAATTAACTATAATCATATTAACCACGAGAGTAAGGGAAGCCGAATAGCTGGGAACATTTTGCAAGTTGCTTGAGACTTGCTTAAGATTGTAAGAACAGTGACGCCAACGAGCTAAAAGGCCCCATTGTTATACAGTAAAGAACTGGTAGTTCCGTCTCTATAGTAACAGCCAGTCTAGGGCTGATAATTTCTTAGCAAAAACTGTGTTTCTCCAATAATGTCTAGATGCAGGTATGGATAAGTTGGAAAATTGGCAGGCGATGGAATAAGAAATTGGCACCAATATATTTAAATACATATATCTCCTAAATTGATGGACAGACACTTTGGCTGAATTGAGTGAATTATAAATTAGTTAAAGCCAATCAGGTGTAAAGAAGGCGAGACCTTAAAATAATAATCTCCTTAAGAATCAATTGCCAGGATGGAAAAATTCATTCCGGAATCAATCTATCTCTTTCTGAAACCTATTTCCTGGCTGCTTTTGCTAAATCGCCATCTTTCTTTTGTTTAAATCACTCCGTCATTTTATACTGTGTATTATGCTTTGAAGAAATTACCACGATCTGTAATTGTATTTTAAAATCAGCTACTGTATTCGCTAAAGACAATCAATCTGACTAGCTTGCTAAAAGGGCTAGTCGGAACTCTCTAATATGTTGTACTGAAAATAAAGTTACCAGTGGGCACTACAGCTGACTAATAAAGTTCCAGTGGACTTTGCCAAAAAGCACAGACTTGACCTCTGTTATTTGGGAACTGAGAAGGGATAACGGATATCCAGGGTTCTGAATAGACACAGAGATCCATCAGCGTAGAGCTGCATTTCTGTGAGCAATAATTAAAATGAAGTGGAGGAACAAAGAGATTTCCAAGTATAGCAATCACTAAAGGCTGTGCCACAGATGAGCAAGTCCACTAAAAAAGCCAAACAAATGCTAGGTTTCATTTCTACAGGGATATAATTGAACATTAAGGAAGTTATGCTGAACATGTATTGGACTTTATTAGAAGTCTTTGGAACTCCTGCCACAGGGAGCTGTGGGGGCAGAGTCCTTGTGTATATTTAAGGCTGAGATAGATTCTTCAGAAGTAAGGGAATCCAGGGTTACAGGGAAAGGGCAGGAGAGTGGACATGAGGAATGTCTGATAAGCCATGACCCTGTCGAATGACGGAGCAGGCTCGAGGGGCCGAACAGCCTCCTCCTGATGCTTTGTCTTATGGTCTTACTGTGTACAGTTCTGGTCACCACGTTATAGAAAAGATATAGAGGCACTGGAGAGGGTGCAGAGAAGATTTACAAGGATGATACCAGAAAATTGTGGGTATACAGGTCAGAAAAGGAGTGACAAGCTGGGGGTCTCATTATAAAAGGCTGACGGGTGATCTCATGGAGGTTTTTAAAATTTTGAAACGTTTTGATGGAGTGGATACTGAGAGAATGCTTCCTTTTCTGGGGAAGAGCAGAACTAGAGGCCGTCAATATAAGATAGTCACCAAGAAATCCAATCGGGAATTCAGAAGAAATATCTTTATCCAGAGTGGGGAGAATGTGGAACTCGCTCCCACAGGGAGTGGTTGAAGTGAACAGTATAGACACATTTCGGGCAGCATGGTAGCATTGTGGATAGCACAATTGCTTCACAGCTCCAGGGTCCCAGGTTCGATTCCGGCTTGGGTCACTGTCTGTGCGGAGTCTGCACATTCTCCCCGTGTGTGCGTGGGTTTCCTCCGGGTGCTCCGGTTTCCTCCCACAGTCCAAAGATGTGCAGGTTAGGTGGATTGGCCATGATAAATTGTCCTTAGTGTCCAAAATTGCCCTTAGTGTTGGGTGGGGTTACTGGGTTATGGGGATAGGGTGGAGGTGTTGACCTTGGGTAGGGTGCTCTTTCTAAGAGCCGGTGCAGACTCGATGGGCCGAATGGCCTCCTTCTGCACTGTAAAATTCTATCTATGAAACATTTGAGGGGAACATGGACAAATCATGAAGCATAAAGAAATCAAGGGATAGGATGGCAATTTTAATCAGAAATGTTGGAAGGAGGATTGAGTGGAGTATGGGCTGGCATGGGCTGGATGCACCATAAGGTCTGTTTCTGTGCCACATATTTTATGAAATGTGAATCAGCACAGAGATGTCAACGTGAGCTGGCTATGAATCGAGTAGCCTCCTTCTGTGCTGTATCGGTGTCTGACCCCCAAGACAGTTCCAGTGGTCACCACCATACAAGAGGGTCAGTGAGAGTGAGAAACAAGCACATGCCCCTGATGTGAACAGTTCAGTGAGCACCTCTATCATTGGATAGGTTGGACTATGCCCATCGCACATAATGAGCTACAGATATTGAAATCATGCAGGACAATTACACTAAAACCCTGGTATGTAATTGCACCTTGAAACAAGTTCACACAAAACCCATTCATAAACATTGTGCTAAACTGACAAACGCAAAGTGGGAAAACATTCAGTTTATAAGAGGTTTCATCAAATGTTGTTAACACCGACATGAGTAATCTGTGGTGTGCCCTGCAAGCAGAGCAGCTCCTTACCCGCATGCCCATGTAGAAGGGGATAACTGTGACCCGGATGTTCTCTGTCGTTTCTCGATGTACATCAGACAGCTCTAACCAGGGATGGTTCTTCTCCTGCCAGGCACGCAACGTGTCTCTGGCTACAAATGGCAAAGCTTGGGGGGGGGGGTTAAATGGTGCAACATTTTAAATCCAGATCCACATCACCAGGACAAATGAATCAGACGCTGAAAACAAACTGAATAGTCAGCTTTCTCACCATTTGTAAATCAGAGGGATTAGGGACCAAGAGGAAAGCTGTGCTGCAACCACAGGACGTTGGGAGGGTGTTGAACAAATACTTCACATCTGTCTTCACCCAAGAGAATGAGGATGTAGGTTTGGAACTCAGGGAGAGAGACTGTGAAGTTCTTGAGCAAATTGTCACACGGAGTGAGAAGGTGTTGGCAGGCTTAAACATGGACAAATCTCCAGGTCTGGATGAATTCTGTGCCAGGCTGCTGTGGGAGTTGAGGTCCGAGGACTGACCCCTGCGGCACCCCACTAGTTACAGTTCACCAATCAGAGAAGGACTCATTTATCCCGACCCTCTGCTTTCTGTCAGTCAGCTAATCCTCAATCCAATCTAGTACTCTATCCCCAATCCTCTGCGATCTCACCTTCTGGGTCAGTCTTTTGTGTGGCACCTTGTCAAACACCTTCTGGAAGTCTAGATATACCGCATCCACAGGTTCCCCATTATCCACCTTGCTGGTTACAGCCTCAAGGAACTCGAGCAAGTTTGTCAAGCATGACTTACCGTTCATAAAACCATGCTGACAATGGTGGATCGAGTTTTATCTTTCCAAATGTTCAGTCATCTCCTCCTCAATGATTGATTCCAGCAACTTTCCCACCACAGAGGCCAAGCTAACCGGTCTATAGTTTCCTACATTTTGCCTCTCTTCCTTTTTGAATACGGGTGTCACATTAGAGTGTTTTCAATCCACCGGGACCTTTCCAGCATCCAGGGAATTTTGAAATATCACCAATGCATCCACTATCTCTGCTGCCGCCCTTAATACCCGAGGGTGCAGGCCAGCAGGTCCCAGAGATTTATCTGCCTTTAATCCCATCAGTTTATTCAATACCGTCTCCCCAGTGATGGTTATTACACAAGTTCCTCGGCTTTAACTGCAGTTTTTGGAAAATTATCATCCTCTTCCGTGTAGATAGAGGCAAGATCTAGGGGCTGGTTTAGCACAGGGCTAAATCGCTGGCTTTGAAAGCAGACCGAGGCAGGCCAGCAGCACGGTTCAATTCCCGTACCAGCCTCCCCGAACAGGCGCCGGAATGTGGCGACTAGGGGCTTTTCACAGTAACTTCATTTTAAGCCTACTTGTGACAATAAGCGATTTTCATTTCACTCATTTCATTTCAAATATTGGTTCAGTTCCTTTCCCATCTCTGTGTTCCCCATTATTTCCTCACCAATATCGTCCTCTAAAGGGCCAAAGTTTACTTTAGCTATTCCATTCCTCTTTATATACTTATAGAAGCTTTTGGTATCAGCATTTATGTTTTCTGCTAGTTTCCTTTTGTAGTTCATCTTAGCTCTTTTGATTTTAGTTTTAGTAGCCTTTTGCTGAAGTTCTCCCAATCCTTTACCTTACCTCTAGCTTTTACAGTATGGTTTGCTCTAGTTTTTGCCTTTATATCCTTTTGACTTCCTTATGCCTAACAAATTTGATTGAATTTTTTGAGGTGGTGATCAGGAGTGTATGTGGGGATAGTGCAGTTGATGTAGTTTATATGGATTTCAGCAAAGCTTTTGACAAGGTCCCACTGCCGTCTGACATTGCGGTGGCCCAGTCCTGCCCCCACGACAGTGCGTCACTGCCCCCACGACAGTGCGTCACTGCCCCAGTGCTGCCCCCACGACAGTGCGTCACTGCCCCAGTGCTGCCCCCACGACAGTGCGTCACTGCCCCAGTGCTGCCCCCACGACAGTGCGTCACTGCCCCAGTGCTGCCCCCACGACAGTGCGTCACTGCCCCAGTGCTGCCCCCATGACAGTGCGTCACTGCCCCCACGACAGTGCGTCACTGCCCCCACGACAGTGCGTCACTGCCCCCACGACAGTGCGTCACTGCCCCCACGACAGTGCGTCACTGCCCCAGTCCTGCCCCCGACAGTGCGGCACTGCCCCAGTCCTGCTCATTTGACAATGCGGCGCCTCCCCAGTCCTGCTCCTTTGACAGTGCAGTGGGCTCCAGTTCTGCGCTGGATTGTTTGATAACAATATTTGCTCCAGTTCCAGAGTGGGGCTTGAACCCACAACCTTTTAACTCTGGGTGGGCAGGAGACAGCACCCCAAACTGAACCTGGCTGAAATACCACAGCAAATAGGAAATCACTTCTGCCCTTCCCATTTTGGATCTGTTTATTTATACACAGGTATCTTTCCTCGTCTTCAATCCTCGTCCCAAATTACACAGCGATGTGAAATGCTGCAAATGGAACAATTGCAGCCTCTTTGGACAATGGTACAATGAAACTCACAGCATCAAAAGCTAGAAGATGCAAAGCAGACTAATGTTGTGTGAAACTGGATTTCAGACATACCTTTTGCAGGGTCATAGGAGAGAAATCGTTCAAATAACTCGTGCTGAATGGGGATTCTATCTGAGGAGCTGTAAGGCAGGATGTCTTCATGGCTCACGTAGTCTAACCCTAACACAAGACAAATGTTCACAGTTTACAAACAGACCCAGAGTCTCACCTGCTTTGGCTAAAGTGATAAATCAAGTGAGCAATGGTTTCACTGAGTGCAAATTCCTCCCAACTATACAAAAGCATATTTGCAAATCAGAATCCCAGCACCCCTGCAGTTTCCAACCCTCCCTATTAACAACTTTATTTATATTTATATAACACCGTCAATACAGCAAAATTCAGGCATTGCAGGACCAGGAACCAATGTAGGTGAGCAAAGCACGGGGTGATGGGTCCTGGTGTGAGCTAGCACACAAGCAGCAGGGATTTGAATGAATGCAAGTTTATGTATGTACTGATTCTATACTGGTTTACACTTCCAAGGGTGCTGGTGATCTTCAATGTCTCTTCTGTGACCATTCCTCAAATAGGACCCAACGTGGTGTGGGTCCGCAGTTTATTCAACCTGGCAGGTAAATCACAGTTTAGCCTGATGCTGTTCAGCAGTGGCCTGGAGGGGAAGCAGGAATGGGACGCCAGGCCCATCTCCCGCTCACTAGTCGGGGGGGGGGGGCAAAGCAACCCAGTTGATTTCAGCTAACGTCAATGGCAACAATATAGAACAGAACAGTTAACGCAAGAGAAGTAAAGTTAAGACACAGCAGGGCAGTTCAGTCGAGTGGAATGCATGTCCTGTAATATGTGTTAAATCATGGATGCTACCTGTAGACGACCACATGTGCAGTAAGTGCTGCCAGCTACAGAAACGCGAGCTGCAGGTTTCAGAGCTCGAGTGGCAGCTATGGTGCATCTGTGAGGCTCAGAGTTACGTGGATAGCACATTCAGAGAGATTGTCACACTGCAGGTTATGGGCCTGGCGGCAGAGAGGGAATGGGTGACCACCAGACAGTCCAAGAAAACGAGGCAGGTAGTGCAAGAGACCCCTGGGATCCGGCTCAGAATTTGGTTTTCTGTTTTGGAAGCTGTCGAGGGTTCTGGTTCCTCAGCAGAGAGCAATCAGAGCGGCCAAGCTGGCGTGGTACCACCCCTGCAGCTGTGAGGCAGCACAAGCAGCTTGGCTGCACAGGAGGGGAGGAAGAAGGAGGAAAGGGTAATAGTGATCAGGGATTTATTAGTTAGGGGAATGGGCAGGTGTTTCTGTTGCCGTAGATATGGCTCCAAGAGATGGTATGTTGCCTCCATGGTGCCAGCATTAAGAATGTGAAAAAGCAGCTGCAGGACATTCTTCTGAGATGGTGAACAGCCAGAGATAGAGGTCCACAATGGTGCCAATGACTTCAGTAAGGTAGGGGGTGGGGTCCTTCAATCAGAATTTAGGGGGCTAGGTAGAAAATTAGCAAGAAGGACCTCAAAAGTAGCCATCTCTGGATTACTCCCAGTACCACATGCAGAAATAGGAGGATAAAGGGGCAGCACGGTGGCACAGTGGTTTGCACTGCTGCTTCACGGCGCTGAGGTCCAAGGTTCGATCCCGGCTCTGGGTCACTGTCCGTGTGGAGTTTGCACATTCTCCCCGTGTCTGTGTGGGTCTCGCCCCCACAACCCAAAGATGTGCAGGGTAGGTGGATTGGCCACGCTAAATTGCCCCTTAATTGGGAAAAAAAAATTGGGTACTCTAAATTTAAAAGAAGAAAAAAGATGGATATGGCAGATGAATTTGTGGTTGGAAAGATGTTGCAGGAAAGAGGGCTTTAGGTTCCTGGGACACTAGGACTGGCTCTGAAGGACATATTGCCAGATGGGCTTGTACGACATTCGACAATGTATTAGTGGTCATCTTTCGACTTTTAATTACAGATTCTTGTTTTTATTAAATTCAAATTTCACCATCTGCTGTGTTGGGATTTGAACCTGCGCCCCGAAAGCATTGCCCTGGACCTCTTGATTACTCGTCTAGTGACAATACCACTACTCCACTGCCTACCCTGAGGTGATGCATTTTAGAACACGGAGAGACAACATAAAGTAAGGGATAAAATTCTTCGGGGGATGCAGGAGCAGAGGGACCTGGATGGACAGTTGCATTGATCATTGAAGGTGGCAGGACACATGGAGCGAGCAGTTAATAAAGCAGATAGTATTCTGGGCTTTAGTAATAGATTGGAGATGTTGGGACCATTCTCTGTGGAAAGAAGAAGGCTAAGAGGGGTTTTGATAGAGATGTTCAAAGTCATGAGGGGGCTGGACAGAGTAAATAGGGAGAAACTGTTCGCATTTGGGAATGAGAGGACACAGATTTAAAGTGAGTTGCAAAAGAAGCAAATGTGATGTGAGAAAAATTGTTTTCACCCAGCGAGTGGTTAGGATGTGGAATGCACTGTCTTGAGAGTGTGGTGGTAGCCATGATGTGGAGATGCCGGCGTTGGACTGGGGTGAACACAGTAAGAAGTCTTACAACACCAGGTTAAAGTCCAACAGGTTTGTTTCAAATCACTAGCTTTCGGAGCACAGCTCCTTCCTCAGGTGAATGAAGAGGTGGGTTCCAGAAACATTTATATAGACAAGGTCAAAGATGCAAGACGATACTTTGAATGCAAGTAATAAGTCTTTACAGAGCCAGAGAGAGGGGTACCCCAGGTTAAAGAGGTGTGAATTGTCTCAAGCCAGGACAGTTGGTAGGATTTTGCAAGCCCAGGCCAGATGGTGGGGGGTGAATGTAATGCGACATGAACCCAAGGTCCCGGTTGAAGCCGTACTCATGTGTGCGGAACTTGGTTATAAGTCTCTGCTCTGCGATTGTGTACGTTGTCACGCGTCATGAAGGCCGCCTTGGAGAATACTTACCCGAAGATCAGAAGCTGAATGTCCTTGACTGCTGAAGTGTTCCCCGACTGGAAGGGAACATTCTTGCCTGGCGATTGTAGCACGATGTCCATTCATTCGTTGTCACAGCGTCTGCATGGTCTCGCCAATGTACCAAACTTCGCTTTGCAATTCATCCGCTTCATTCTGCAACTCACCCGCTTCATTCTGGAACACAACGTCTTCACCTTCGACAACAAGTTCTTCATCCAGACGCACGGAACAGCCATGGGGACCAAATTCGCATCTCAATATGCCAACATCTTCGTGCACAAGTTTAAACAAGACCTCCTCACCACACAGGACCTTCAACCGACGTTATACCTCAGATACATTGACGACATTTTTTTCCTTTGGACTCACGATGAAGAATCACTGAAACGACTTAACGATGAGATCAATAAGTTCCATCCCACCATCAGACTCACCATGGACTACTCTCCAGAATCGGTTGCATTCTTGGACACACATCTCCATCAAGGACGGTTACCTCAGCACTTCGCTTTACCGCAAGCGCACGGATAACCTCACGATGCTCCACGTCTCCAGCTTCCACCCTAAACATATTAAAGAAGCCATCACCTATGGACATGCCCTCCGTATACACAGGATCTGCTCAGACGAGGAGGAGTGTAACAGACGTTGAAAGATGCCCTCGTTCGAACGGGATATGGCGCTCGACTCATCGATCGACAGTTCCAACGCGCCACAGCAAAAAAACGCACCGATCTCCTCAGAAGATAAGCATGGGACACAACCGACATAGTAACCTTCGTCGTCCAGTACTTCCCCGGAGCGGAGAAACTACGACATCTTCTTCACAGCCTTCAACACGTCATCGATGAAGACTAACAACTTGCCCAAGGTCATCCCCACACCCCCACTACTTGCCTTCAAACAACCGCGCAACCTCAAACGAACCATTGTTTGCAGCAAACTACCCAGTCTTCAGAACAGTGACCACGACACCACACAACCCTGCCATGGCAATCTCTGCAAGGCGTGCCAGATCATCGAAATGGGTACCGCCATTACACGTGAGAACACCACCCACCAGGTACGCGGTACATACTCGTGCGACTCGGCCAACATTGTCTACCTCATACGCTGCAGGAAAGGATGTCCCGAAGCGTGGTAAATTGGCGAGACCATGCAGACGCTGCGACAACGAATGAACGGACATCGCGCAACAATCACCAGGCAGGAATGTTCCCTTCCAGTCGGGGAACACTTCAGCAGTCGAGGGCATTCAGCCTCTGATTTTCGGGTAAGCGTTCTCCAAGGCGGCCTTCAGGACGCGCGACAAGGCAGAATTGCAGAGCAGAAACTTATAGCCAAGTTCCACACACGAGTACGGGACCTTGGATTCATGTCGCATTATATTCACCCCCCACCATCTGGCCTGCGAAATCCTACCAACTGTCCTGGCTTGAGACAATTCACACCTCTTTAACCTGGGGTTAATCTCTGGCTTTGTAAAGACTTAATTACCTACAAATGCTCGCATTCAAAGTATCGTCTTGCATCTTTGACCTTGTCTATATAAATATTTCTGGAATCTACCTCTTCATTCACCTGAGGAAGGAGCAATGCTCCGAAAGCTAGTGTTTGAAACAACTTGTTGGACTTTAACCTTTTGTTGTAAGACTTCTTACTGAGAGTGTGGAGGAGGCAGGTTCACACACCGAGTGGTTAGGATCTGGAATACACTGTCTGAGAGTGTGGTGGAGACTGATCCAAACAGCGAGTGGTTAGGATCTGGAATGCACCGTCTGAGTGTGTAGTGGAGGCAGGTTCACAGCGAGTGGCTAGGATCTAGAATGTACTGTCTGTGAGTGTGGTGGACAGATTCACACAGCGAGTGGTTGGGGTGTGGAATGGACTGTCTGTGAGTGTGGTGGACAGATTCACACAGCGAGTGGTTAGGATCTAGAATGTACTGTCAGAGAGTGTGGTGGAGGCAGATTCACACAACGAGTGGTTAGGATCTGGAATGCATTGTCTGAGAGTGTGGTGGAGACAGATTCACACAGCGAGTGGTTAGGATCTGGAATGTACTGTCTGAGAGTGTGGTGGAGGCAGATTCACACAGCGAGTGGTTAGGGTCTGGAATGTACTGTCTGAGAGTGTGGTGGAGGCAGATTCACACAGCGAGTGGTTAGGATCCGGAATGTTCTGTATGAGAGTGAGAGAGACAGATTCACACAGCGAGTGGTTAGGATCTGGAATGTACTGTCTGAGAGTGTGGTGGAGGCAGGTTCAATCGAGGCATCAAGCCAGCAAATTGCCGCCTTCTGCACTCTTAACAACTTTGTGATTCTGAATATTGGAGCTATTATCAAATGTGTGGCCCTCCTGCTTTTCCACCACAAAGAAAAGATTGTCATTTTACCTGGAATAGCGTAAAGGGCTCTGCTGTCATCATGATTAGCGAGAAAGGTCACTGCCTCAGTCTGTGACCTCTGAGACTACAACAGAAAAATACACATTCATTCACGAGGATTGAGTTTACTGCTACTATCACAGATTATTACGTCTGGCTCAACATTAGCTGAATGCAACAAAGGAAAAATAATAATTGCCCCTCTGTTAATTAGGTCTCCCCACTGTATTGTGTTGCAAACTGTATCGAACAAGGACTAATTTCCTCCCGTACACAATACAACCCCCACCCTAGTTCCCACATTTCCCCAACACCCACAAATCTCCCTGCAGAATTAATTCCCACCCAACCCCACCAGATTCCCTTCCTCTCCCTTCAGGCACTGGTCTACAGCTCCTCAGATGCTGCTTGCTCGCTCCCCAGTGTCAGTCTTTCTGTCTAAACTAAGTGAGGACACATGTTTGGATAATCCACCGTGCACGGACCATCCGATCCAAGCCTTACCTACTCTGTACACCGGTACTGAGCAGGGCACACTGAACCGGGATCAACAACAGACCTCATGCCAACTCAAATTAACCCATCCCTGGGATCTCTTTGGTCTCTATGCCCTATGCCTAAGCACGAGGGTAGCCAGGGAAAGGGTTGACCCACTGAAGGACAGGCGAGGGAAACTATGTGTGGAGCCAGAGGAAATGGGCGAGGTGCTAAATGAATACTATGCATCAGTATTCACCAAAGAGAAGGAATTGGTGGATGTTGAGTCTGGAGGAGGGGGTGTAGATAGCCTGGGTCACACTGAGATCCAAAAAGACGAGGTGCTGGGCGTCTTGAAAAATATTATGGTAGATAAGTCCCCAGGGCCTGATGGGATCTACCCCAGAATACTGAAGGAGGCTAGAGAGGAAATTGCTGAGGCCTTGACAGAAATCTTTGGATCCTCACCGTCTTCAGGTGATGTCCCGAAGGACTAGAGAACAGCCAATGTTGTTCCTTTGTTTAAGAAGGGTAGCAAGGATAATCCAGGGAACTACAGGCCGGTGAGCCTTACGTCAGTGGTAGGGAAATTACTGGAGAGAATTCTTCGAGACAGGATCTACTCCCATTTCGAGGAGGTCACAAAGATGACTGATGCAGGTAGGGCAGTGGATGTTGTCTATATGGACTTCAGTAAGGCCTTTGACAAGGTCCCTCATGGCAGACTGGTACAAAAGGTGAAGTCACACGGGATCAGGGGTGAGCTGGCAAGATGGATACAGAACTGGCTAGGTCATAGAAGGCAGAGAGTAGCAATGGAAGGGTGCTTTTCTGATTGGAGGGCTGTGACTAGTGGTGTTCCGCAGGGATCAGTGCTGGAACCGTTGCTGTTCGTAGTATATATAAATGATTTGGAGAAAAATGTAACTGGTCTGATTAGTAAGTTTGCAGACGACAAAGGTTGGTGGAATTGCGGATAGCGATGTCAGAGGATACAGCAGGATTTAGATCGTTTGGAGACTTGGGCGGAGAGATGGCAGATGGAGTTTAATCCGGACAAATGTGAGGTAATGCATTTTGGAAGGTCAAATGCAGGTAGGGAATATACAGTGAATGGTAGAGCCCTCAAGAGTATTGACAGTCAGAGAGATCTAGGTATACAGGTCCACAGGTCACAAGAGGCAACACAGGTGGAGAAGGTCGTCAAGAAGGCATACGGCATGCTTACCTTCATTGGCCGGGGCATTGAGTATAAGAATTGGCAAGTCATGTTGCAGCTGTATTGAACCTTAGTTAGGCCACACTTGGAGTTAGTGTTCAATTCTGGTCGCCACACTACCAGAAGGATATGGAGGCTTTAGAGAGGGTGCAGAAGAGATTTACCAGGATGTTGCCTTGTATGGAGGGCAATAGCTATGAGCGGTTGAATAAACTTGATTTGTTCTCACTGGAACGATGGAGGTTGAGAGAGGAGTGACCTGATAGAGGTCTACAAAATTATGAAGGGCATAGACAGAGTGGATAGTCAGAGGCTTTTCCCCAGGATAGAGGGGTCAATTACTAGGGGGCATAGGTTTAAGGTGAGAGGCGCAAGGTTTAGAGGAGATGTACGAGGCAAGTTTTTTTTACACAGAGGATAGTGGGAGCCTGGAACTCGCTGTCGGAGGAGGTGGTGGAAGCAGGGACGATAGTGACATTTAAAGGGCATCTTGACAAATACATGAATAGGATGGGAATAGAGGGATATGGGCCCAGGAAGTGTAGAAGATTTTAGTTTAGACGGGCAGCATGGTCGGCACGGGCTTGGAGGGCCGAAGGGCCTGTTCCTGTATTGTACTTTTCTTTGTTCTTTGTTTTGTAGTTCCATTGGTCAATGCCTTTCCATGCACTGAGACATCAGGAGTGATGGAATGATTTATACATCAACGTGAAGTACCTTGTTCAGGAAAAGCCTCTCAATTCTTTTTTCTGCCTCACGAAGCCTTCCACTTGGAGCCCAGAGATCATGAGAAGAATTTCCTGCAGTTGAGACTATTCTGGAAATTTCCCATCATTCTGGGGATTCTATTGCCCTTCTCAGAATCTACCTTCCCACACACAAACCCCTTGCAGAACAGTCCTGTATAAGTAATCCCCTCCACTGTCTCCTATTGCTGATGTACAGGTGCTCACACTTACTATATGAGGACAGTCCCTGGTGTCGATCAACACCTGGTAGTAGGTGTGTGTTTTGCCTTTCACCTCTTTGGAACCTTGATTCCCTGAGCTTTCTGTTTTACTGAGAGAGAGAGACAAGGTTAATCATCATTTGCAGCAGGCGGCTGGAGAATATTAAACTCAAGACACTGCCTGCTTCCACTTCAACAGCAATTAGTTGCAGGGTTAAACCTCCACAGCACAGCTCTGATCAAACGAGGCAGAGGATTATTAGACAGATCCAACAGGGAGTCAGAGACTGGTAAATATGGGAAAAATATTCCAAAACAATGGTAAACCCGGTGAAAGTAATTGGAAAAGGACCTTGAGGGCAGCATGTAGCACAGTGGTCAGCTCTGCTGCCTCATGGTGCCGAGATCCCAGGTTCGATCCCGGCTCTGGGTCACTGTCCGTGTGGAGTTTGCACATTCTCCCCGCGTGTGCGTGGGTTTTGCCCCCACAACCCAAAAATGTGCAGGGTAGGTGGATTGGCCACGCTAAATTGTCCCTTAATTGGGAAAACTTAATTGGGTACTCTAAATTTATATTTAAAAAAGCAAACGACCTTGTACCCGGAAAACAATGATGAATCTCAGTAACAGGATTACAGACACCAGTGCTCAGAATTCCTGCTGGATTCTCTGGATCAGCTGGCATTCCTTCAGCAGAAACCCTGGGCGGGATTCACCATTCCCCGACGGCGGTTTCATAATCGGCGGTTGGACGAATCCTGTCTGATGCAGGCATCGGCCCCTCTGAAATGGCATCATCACGCCGCGCGCCGTTGGAATGACATTAGCGCATCACCTGAAGGCCCTCCCCCGATACTCCATCCCCGATGGGCTGAGTTCTCGATCATGTGGTTGACGTGTGGTCTCAGCAGTCGGGAACCCGACGAGGGCTGGGGACTGGTGGGGGGTAGCCAGGGGGGCACTACCTGGCAGGTCAGGTCCGCACACGGCCGGCGCCATGTTTTACGGTGCGACCGCTGCAGGTCATCGCCGTGCGCATGCGCCGCCACGGACACTGCCATTCTCTGGCCGTTTATATCCTGGGAGCGGGAGTTTTACTCGGTGTGGCTGCTAGCCCCTCACCGGTCACAGGATCAGTGAGGGATCAGTGCCAATTTTTTTGGGTGTAAAACACCACAGATCCCCCGCATTTAAGTCTCAAAAACGGCGAATCCAGCCCCGTTTCTACATCTCTCCCGGGATTCGCCAAACTTCTGTTCAAGTTACAGTAACCAATTGCGAGAAATTCCTGGGGCAGACGTTTACCATCACTTTTGAAACAAATTACTTAGCCTCATTTCATTCCCTCTTTTGTGAAAGTTTCTAGCAGCGACATACACAGGCTGGGCTGTGTGCTGCCCCATACCCAGGCTCTCAGCCCACCCTGGAGCACACCCTCCCACACGCCACTCCAGTTTCTCCTCCCTCATTGCCGTGACTCAGCACCAGGGACATCATTCAAAGCAATTGTAGCACATCCTCCACTAACTGCCACAGAACATGGTCGAACCTACAACATTCCTGGTTTCAATGGTCCTGCTACTCTCGACCTTAACCAGCTGAGCCCAGGGGTGTCAATGTGGTCACCATTATGCCCCACAGCAGCCAACCAAATGCAGGTCAGAGCCAGAACCCAGAACGCTCTGTCTATTGGTCAAGTTATTGAAAGTGTAATTTCACTAGCCACCCGGGTCCTGTATTTCAAAACACTGAGTCAAGCCGACAAATGTAACACCCAGGGGTAAGTTCAATGTTTATACATAACAATGATGCATTATAATTCCCAGAGTGTGGATAAAATGATACAATCCGGTGAAACAGAGAAATACAACGTAATGAAAACCACAGAGAATCACATCAGAATCCCGATCAGCCATGCACCAGCTTTGATCTTTAAGCTATTGAGCAAGATAAAAGCAGTAAAAGCGAGGAGTTGTTGAGGATATTCATTCCTTACCTGTCAGAGCTGCACGATGCCACATCGCGGTCATACAGCCTGGCATGCCAGGGGAACAGGACTATCCCTCGGTAACCAAACACGCTATGCAGAAATAGCTACAAGGAGAGGACAAGGAAAGGTCAGGGACTGCTCCAGTAATATAGGAGAACACTAAAATCATTGCAGCCATCACCCAGAGCTCCGCCATTGCAGCCATCACCCAGAGCTACAATCCAGCCTGAGTGTAACAGTATAAGAGATAGAGGAAGAGGCCATTCAGCCCCTTGAGCCTCGTCCATCATTCAACATGATCATGGGTGATCCTAGACATCAACTCCACTTCTCTGCTTGATCGCCAAATGCTTCAATTTCCCAGAGTATCCAAATATCTATCCACATCAGCCTTGATTATACTGACTGAGAATCCACAGACCCTGCACGGGAGAGAGAATTCCAAAGATTTACAACTCCCAGAGGGAATACATTTCTCATCCGAGTCTGAATGAACATCCGATCCTAAGACTGTGAAATGTTACTCTGGCTTCTCCTCCCAGCCACCCCGTCAAGTACTCAGAATCTTCTGTTTGATAAAAGCCCCTCTCATTCTCCTGAACACCAGTACAAAACCAACCAACACACAAGTAGCTCGTCTCCAACATTCAGTGCCACAAAACCTGAAAGGGAGATTTCAAGACCCCAAAACAGAGTGCGGGAAGGCGATTTCAGCCGAGAACACAGGGTGAGTTCTGGGTTGGAGTCACCTCAGTACAAGAGCAGTGAGGACTGAACAAGATTGAAACAGCCACAGCAGTAAATCCCTATCCAGGAGCAGCTCCCAGCACCTGTCCCATCGGTAAGGCGAGTGCCCGCCCATGGTCTGTCGCATTCACTCTGGGCACCGCGAGTATCCGCCACCAACCCCCAGGGCACCGCGAGGGTCTGCCCCCATCCCCCCGGGGCACCGTGAGGATCTGCCCCCACCCCCCGGGGCACTGGGAGTCGCTGGCCCCGTCCCCCCCGGGGCACCGTGAGGATCTGCCCCCACCCCCCAGGGCACCGTGAGTCTCTGCCCCCACCCCCCAGGGCACCGTGGGGGTCTGCCCCCTGCCACCCCGGGGCACCGTGAGTCTCTGCCCCCCTCCCCAGGGACACCACGAGGGTCCGCACCCGCCACCCAAGAATAGTCTATAACCCCCACCCTCCCCACTCGCAGGGTCAGCAGTCACTTTGTAGCCTAACTCAATCTCTTACCTGACCGGTTTCATATTTTCCCTGCTGTTTGAGCGCTTCAAACACTCCGACTGCTTCCAACACTTTACCTTCTGGCCGATTCCTGGAAGACAGAAATTTCAGAATGGAGGCAGGCCAGATGAGAAGACGCTGTAATCAGTGGCCTATCTCGATAGCATCACAACACAGGATACTGCAATCTCCACAACACAAGAAACAGGAGCAGGAATGGACCATTCGGCCCATCAAGCCTGCTCTGCCATTCAATGCCGCCCACCACTGGGACACTGTACTGCAGAATCCACAGGATGAACCACAGCCACTCATCAAGGTGGCTTCAAACCACACTCCTGTGACCTCGAACAGGGAAGGATGGCAGCAGCTATATTGCAGGAGCACCACCCACGTCACACATCATCCTGGCTTGAAAGTGTTTTGGTTGTTTACTGTCGCTGGGTCAAAATCCTGGAACTCCCTCCCCACTTGGGATGTTTTCTCTGGAGCAGAGAAGATTGAGGGGGCAACCTGATCGAGGTGGACAAGATTATGAGGGGCATGGACAGGGTAAATAGGGAGCAGCTGTTCCCCTGAGTTGAAGGGTCAGTTACGAGGAGATACAAGTTCAAAGTGAGGAGTGGGAGGTTTAGAGGGGATTTGAGGAAAACCCTTTTTACCCAGAGGGTGGTGAGGGTCTGGAACGCACGGCCTGGGAGGGTGGGAGAGGCGGGTTGCCTCACATCCTTTAAAAAGTACCTGGATGAGCACTTGCAACGCCATAACATTCAAGGCTATGGGCCAGGTGCTGGCCAGTGGGATGAGGTGAGCAGGTCAGGGCCTTTCATGTGCTGGTGCAGACTCGATGGGCCTCTTCTGCACTGTGGTAGTGTGTGAACAGCACTGTGGGTGTACCTATATCACAGGGACTGCAGCAGGCAGCTCACCACCACCTCCTGGAGGGAATTTGAGATTGGTAATAAATGCAGGCTGTGCCAGCGACAACCACATCGACAGAACAACATCTAAAAAGAACCTGGAATTAAAAGTAAAGAACCAGTTTTCTGAACAGATTTTCAGGTTAAGATGTTTGGGGATAACCCAGCTGTTCGGGGAAATGGTCACACACAGCCGCCTATGACATTTCACCTGAGGAAGGAGCAGCGCTCCGAAAGCTAATGCTTGAGACAAACCTGTTGGACTTTAACCTGGTGTTGTAAGACTTCTTACTGACATTTTAAAGGGGTAGTTGGGACATGACCAGGTTTACACTGGCCATACAGGGTCAATTTGTTTTTAGATGTTAATGCCAGCAAGATCTTACTCGTGGATAGAAAGCAAAGTTTGTTGAGAATTTTGGATCCGAGCTTTGTCGTCTGGTTCAGATGTTAATCACAGGGCCCACTTGTCTATTCTGCTGGTTTAGGTACACACAGAGAGAAGACTCCAACTTCTACAGAGTTTGACATGACCGTGCGACAATCCAAACCCTCAACGGCAAAGATGTGCGTTTGAATTGAAGTTACTTTGTAACGTGGGCAGTTAATTTACACACAAAGATCCCACAGATGGCAATGCGATCCAGAGCAGCTTTAGTGGTTTTGGTTGCGGGTTAGTGTGGACCTCTGCTCTCGTTTACCCATCAGAGCTGGAACGTTTTCAACGACCCAAAGGCACAAACAGGAACTCTGCATCATCTGGAAGATGACACCACTGACAGTGCAGCATGCCCCCACTCCCAGCATTCGGGGTGGGGGAAGAGTCGGGGAGGGAGAGAGTCGGGGGGGGGGGGGGGGGGGGGGGAAGAGAGTCAGGGGGGGGGGGGGGGGAGAGAGTCGGGGGGGGGAGGAGAGAGTCGGGGGGGGGGGGGGGGGAGAGAGTCGGGGGGGGGGGGGAGAGAGTCGGGGGGGGGGGGGGGAGAGAGTCGGGGGGGGGGAGAGAGTCGGGGGGGGGGGAGAGAGAGTCGGGGGGGGGGGGAGAGAGTCGGGGGGGGGGAGAGAGTCGGGGGGAAGAGTCGGGGGGGGGGAAGAGTCGGGGGGGGGAAGAGTCGGGGGGGGAAGAGTCGGGGGGGGGGAAGAGTCGGGGGGGGAAAGAGTCGGGGGGGGGAAAGAGTCGGGGGGGGGAAAGAGTCGGGGGGGGAAAGAGTCGGGGGGGGAAAGAGTCGGGGGGGGGAAAGAGTCGGGGGGGGGAAAGAGTCGGGGGGGGGAAAGAGTCGGGGGGGTGGGGAGGAAGAGTCGGGGGGGTTGGGGAGTCGGGGGGGTTGGGGAGTCGGGGGGGTTGGGGAGTCGGGGGGGTTGGGGAGTCGGGGGGGTTGGGGAGTCGGGGGGGTTGGGGAGTCGGGGGGGTTGGGGTGTCGGGGGGGTTGGGGAGTCGGGGGGGTTGGGGAGTCGGGGGGGTTGGGGAGTCGGGGGGGTTGGGGAGTCGGGGGGGTTGGGGAGTCGGGGGGGTTGGGGAGTCGGGGGGGTTGGGGAGTCGGGGGGGTTGGGAGTCGGGGGGGTTGGGAGTCGGGGGGGTTGGGAGTCGGGGGGGTTGGGAGTCGGGGGGGTTGGGAGTCGGGGGGGTTGGGAGTCGGGGGGGTTGGGAGTCGGGGGGGTTGGGAGTCGGGGGGGTTGGGAGTCGGGGGGGTTGGGAGTCGGGGGGGTTGGGAGTCGGGGGGGTTGGGAGTCGGGGGGGTTGGGAGTCGGGGGGGTTGGGAGTCGGGGGGGTTGGGAGTCGGGGGGGGTTGGGAGTCGGGGGGGTTGGGAGTCGGGGGGGTTGGGAGTCGGGGGGGTTGGGAGTCGGGGGGGTTGGGAGTCGGGGGGGTTGGGAGTCGGGGGGGTTGGGAGGTCGGGGGGGTTGGGAGGTCGGGGGGGTTGGGAGGTCGGGGGGGTTGGGAGGTCGGGGGGGTTGGGAGGTCGGGGGGGTTGGGAGGTCGGGGGGGTTGGGAGGTCGGGGGGGTTGGGAGGTCGGGGGGGTTGGGAGGTCGGGGGGGTTGGGAGGTCGGGGGGGTTGGGAGGTCGGGGGGGTTGGGAGGTCGGGGGGGTTGGGAGGTCGGGGGGGTTGGGAGGTCGGGGGGGTTGGGAGGTCGGGGGGGTTGGGAGGTCGGGGGGGTTGGGAGGTCGGGGGGGTTGGGAGGTCGGGGGGGTTGGGAGGTCGGGGGGGTTGGGAGGTCGGGGGGGTTGGGAGGTCGGGGGGGTTGGGAGGTCGGGGGGGGTTGGGGAGTCGGGGGGGGTTGGGGAGTCGGGGGGGGTTGGGGAGTCGGGGGGGTTGGGGAGTCGGGGGGGTTGTTAGTCGGGGGGGGGGGTTGTTAGTCGGGGGGGGGGTTGTTAGTCGGGGGGGGGGTTGTTAGTCGGGGGGGGGGTTGTTAGTCGGGGGGGGGGGTTGTTAGTCGGGGGGGGGGTTGTTAGTCGGGGGGGGGGTTGTTAGTCGGGGGGGGGGTTGTTAGTCGGGGGGGGGGGTTGTTAGTCGGGGGGGGGGGTTGTTAGTCGGGGGGGGGGTTGTTAGTCGGGGGGGGGTTGTTAGTCGGGGGGGGGTTGTTAGTCGGGGGGGGGGGGGTTGTTAGTCGGGGGGGGGTTGTTAGTCGGGGGGGGGTTGTTAGTCGGGGGGGGGGTTGTTAGTCGGGGGGGGGGTTGTTAGTCGGGGGGGGGGTTGTTAGTCGGGGGGGGGGTTGTTAGTCGGGGGGGGGGTTGTTAGTCGGGGGGGGTTGGGGAGTCGGGGGTGTTGTTAGTCGGGGGGGGGTTTGGGGAGTTGGGGTTTGAGGGGTGGGGAGGGGTTGGGGTTTGGGGGGGGAGGGGTTGGGGTTTGGGGGAGGGGTTGGGGTTTGGGGGAGGGGTTGGGGTTTGGGGGGGGTTGGGGTTTGGGGGGGGTTGGGGTTTGGGGGGGGTTGGGGTTTGGGGGGGGTTGGGGTTTGGGGGGGGTTGGGGTTTGGGGGGGATTTGGGGTGGGTTGGGGTTTGGGGGGGGTTGGGGAGTCGGGGGGGGGGGGTTGGGGAGTCGGGGGGGGGGGTTGGGGAGTCGGGGGGGGGGGTTGGGGAGTCGGGGGGGGGGGTTGGGGAGTCGGGGGGGGGGTTGGGGAGTCGGGGGGGTTGGGGAGTCGGGGGGGGGGGTTGGGGAGTCGGGGGGGGGGGTTGGGGAGTCGGGGGGGGGGGTTGGGGAGTCGGGGGGGGGGTTGGGGAGTCGGGGGGGGGGGTTGGGGAGTCGGGGGGGGGGGGGGGGGTTGGGGAGTCGGGGGGGGGGGTTGGGGAGTCGGGGTGGGGGGGTTGGGGAGTCGGGGGGGGGGGGTTGGGGAGTCGGGGGGGGGGGGTTGGGGAGTCGGGGGGGGGGGTTGGGGAGTCGGGGGGGGGGGTTGGGGAGTCGGGGGGGGGGGTTGGGGAGTCGGGGGGGGGGGTTGGGGAGTCGGGGGGGGGGGTTGGGGAGTCGGGGGGGGGGGTTGGGGAGTCGGGGGGGGGGGTTGGGGAGTCGGGGGGGGGGGTTGGGGAGTCGGGGGGGGGGGGTTGGGGAGTCGGGGGGGGGGGGTTGGGGAGTCGGGGGGGGGGGGTTTGGGGGGGGGGGGGGTACAGTCTAGCTCCCCTCCCCCGGGTTACCTGCTGAGGGCGCGGGCCGGGCTCCGGAGAGTGAGAGCGGCGCAGAGCCGGAGAGAGCGCGCCAGGCCCGGGGCCCACATCCCGCCGCCTGACCGGGGCCGCGCGCACGTGTCACGGGGCCGCGCGCGCCGCTCCCGCCGCCGCCGCGGTCGCTGCGTCCGGGAAAGATGGCGGCGCCGGGCTGGCGGGTTGCCCTGGTGACGGGGCCTAGCCGGGCCTAGTGCAGCCTGGAGCCTGCGCCCTGCAGTCGCTGAAGGTCAGAGCCGCGGCGGTGCAGAGAGTGAGGCGGAGGCGGGCGGTTACTGTTTGAGTTATTAGAGATTTCCAATTTTAACAATCAGACAAAACGCAAACTTTACAGACTGAGATGTTTCTAACGTGTAATTTACCCCCCGCCCCAATGGCAGAAGGGGCCAGCAGGCTCGACGGGCCAAATGGCCTCCTGCTCTTATCTCCTATATTTCCACCCTGGCTCCTTTCAGCATGGCTGTTGTATTTTATATTCTTTCTTTAGTTTTGTGCTTGTTGCTGTTCCCTCAATGGTTTCACTGGAGGGGGCTCTGTGCCCCCTTCCCTGTCAGTTAGCAATGTTTATCCTGAACCCACTCCTCCCCATCAAACTCTCCCAAACTCACAGTTAACCATTTATCTCACTGCTCGCTAACTCATCCACTGCAAACACATTTTTCTAGGACGCGGCATTTCAAACATTTACTGAGATGTTCCTTTTTCAAACAGTTGCTGTTTGTTTAATGTGTGTTTGACTTGATGCCCCCAGGTTGTCTCCTCGTTGCCCCAGTGGGTACAGCTATGGCGAGTGCTTTGACAGTCAGAGATTGCTTCCTGCAGCAACTCGACCTTGTCCTGAAAGAAGGTCATTCCATCCCTGAGGATCTCCACTCTGATCTCCAGTCCTGTCTCAACAGTACCCACTCCCCCCGCATAATCCCCTTCCACCTACTGAGAAAACTTCACACATTCCTACACAACAAAGGTGAGTGGTCATGTTCTCGGATCCTCTGAGTCAACCAGCCAGAACATTTAGATTTATTGTCACGTGTACCGAGGTACAGTGAAAAATATTGTTCCGTGTACAGACCAGGCAGATCATTCCATACATGAAAAAACAGGATGTGCAATAAATACATAAACAAAAAGAAAATGCTAGAAAATCTCAGCAGGTCTGGCAGCATCTGTAGGGAGAGAAAAGAGCTAATGTTTCGAGTCCAGATGACCCTTTGTCAAAGGGCAGCACGGTAGCCTTGTGGATAGCACAATTGCTTCACAGCTCCAGGGTCCCAGGTTCGATTCCAGCTTGGGTCACTGTCTGTGCGGAGTCTGCACATCCTCCCCGTGTGTGCGTGGGTTTCCTCTGGGTGCTCCGGTTTCCTCCCACAGTCCAAAGATGTGCGGGTTAGGTGGATTGGCCATGATAAATTGCCCTTAGTGTCCAAAATTGCCCTTAGTGTTGGGTGGGGTTACTGGGTTATGGGGATAGGGCGGAGGTGTTGACCTTGGGTAGGGTGCTCTTTCCAAGAGCCGGTGCAGACTCGATGGGCCGAATGGCCTCCTTCTGCACTGTAAATTCTATGAAATCCTATGAAAGCTAAAGACAGAAAATGGGAAATATTTATACTGTGGAGTGTTAATGAAAGATGAGTCATAGCCACAGAAACCCAAGGAAACAGGGTGCTAATAGCCACAGAAAGCAAGGGGAAAGAATGCTAATGGCAGTCCCCAGAGAGAACAAATACATAAGCATCGGGTGAAGCAGACGGAGTGTCGTGCTACTGTAGAGAAGATGTGTGGAGAGATCGGTTCTGTCCATAAGAGGGTCAATTAGGAATCTGGTAACAGCGGGGAAGAAGCTTTTTTGTGAGTCTGTTAGTGCGTGTTGTTGACTTCTTTATTTCTTTCTGAACCACAAGCTGTTTTTATATTGACCGAATGACCACACAAACAGTATATTAGTTCAAAAGACAATTTATTAACAAACACACTTGGTTTATATGCAATGACTCACGCGGCTACGCACTAAACTAAACCTAATAACTAAGATGACCTTTACTTAACTTCGGGGTGACCGGCTCTGTGTGGGAGATCAGGCCTTTATCTGTGTCCACGTGGGTCGGTTGGAGGTCTTCAGGTTCGTCTCGGCTGGGCTCGTCCTTCAGGTAGTGATCGCGGGTCCTTGAACCTGGCTGGTTGATACACTACAATTGGTCGCACACAGGCCGGTAAAGAGGCCGATCCCTAGTGCGCATGGCTTCTTATCCTTCTCCTTTCGCGCCCTTTTGGGCGGTCCTAACTCCAGCTCCAATGGATCAATAGGGTTTTGATCACCCTCATTGATCCTGGCCAATTAAGGGGCGGATGCCTCGGTGGCTGGGCGGGTCCCAGCTGTCATTGTCCCAGGCAAATAAGGGAAAGTGGCGCCTGGACGGTGCTGCCCAGGTTATCATTTGTGTTGCAGAACCTCCCCATCTTTGTTCCCAAGTAATTTTCAGGAAGGTTAATGGGATAATTTCAGAGTTTGTGTGGGCAGGGAAGACCCCACAGGTGTGGTGGATGATCCGGGAGGGGGGGCTGGCATTGTCGAATTTGATAAATTATTATTGGGCGGTGAACATTGCAATGGTGAGGAAATGGGTGGTGTAGGAGGGATCGGTTTGGGGGCAGATGGAGGCGGCGTCATGAAGTGGGACGGGTTTGAGGGCTCTCTTGTTGGCGCCCCTTCCATTCCCACCGGTCAGCTGCTCCGTGAGCCAAGTGATGGTGTTGCCGTTACGGGCATGGAGTCAGTGTCAGCAGTATTTTGGATTGGTGGGTATGTCGTTGTGGGCGCCGATATGTGAGAACCATAGGTTTGTGATGGCAGGGTTGGATGCGTGATTCCGGGGGTGGGGATAGAGTACTTTAGGGACTTGTTTATATGGGACACGTTTGCGGGGCTGGAGGATTTGGAAGAATTGTTTGCGTTGCCTATGGGGAATGGGTTTAGGTAGCTGCAGATTCGGGATTTTGTTAGGAGAGAGAGGCCGTCCTTCCCGGGGGCTGCCGCCTCCGGTGTTCAGGACACATTGTTGTCAGAGGATGACATAGGGGATGGTGTCAGATATTTACAAGGAATTGTTGGAGAGGGAGGGTGTCCCGGTGGAGGAGGTAAAATGGGAGGAGGAGTTGGGAGGGGAGGTGCGGGCTGGGACATGGGCTGAGGCTTTGTGGAGGGTGAGCGCGCCCTCGTCATGAGCGAGGTTTAGCCTCATCCAGTTTAAGGTGGTGCATAGGGCCTACATGACGATGGTGAGGGTGAGCCAGTTGTTTGCGGGGGTGGAAGACAGGTGCGAGCCGAGGGGCCTGGAAATCACATCCAAGATTGAAGGGATTCTGGCAGGTGTTCTTGGGATGGTATGTTGAAGGTTCTGGGTGTGGGGGTGGCCCCGAGTCCAGAGATGGCGATATTCGGTGTGTCGGAGAGAGGCCAATGTTCTTGGTCTTTGCCTCCCTGACAGCCCGGGGCCGAAGGGAGGCGTGTGGACCAGTGAATTGGCAGAATTCCTGAGGGTCGGCAGAGGGTCTGTTCCTCCTACCAAAGTGGATAATCTCACACTTACCCACATTATACTCCATCTGCCAAGTTCTTCCCAACTCATTAAATCTGTCCATGAAACATCATCCCCATAACACACAGTCACACCTGGTCTTCTGCAAATTGGAAATATTATATCTGGTTTCCACATCCAAATAAATGATATAAATTGTTTAACAACATGGATCCAAATACTGATCCTTGCAGTACCCCACTAGTCACAGAATGCCAACCGCACATTGACTGTTTATTCCTAATCTCTTTATGTATCAGGTTATCATATCCTTCGTAATAGATCCTTGTACTTTCCCTACTACTGACATCAGGCTAACAGCTCTGTGCTTCCCAGTTTTCTCTCCCTCCCTTAAATAGTGGGGTTACATTTGCCACCTTCCAATCTGCAGGAACCGTATCAGAATCTATAGAAATTTGGAAGACGATCAGATTTTGAAGGATTGGCCAGAAAATGAACCACATATAATTACTGTGACTACAAGAGCAGGTCAGAGGTTGGGAATTCTGTGACAAGAGTAACTCATCTCCTGACTCCCCAAAGTCTGTCCACCATCTACAAGGCAAAAGTCAGGAGTGTGATGGAATCCTCTCCACTTGCCTGGATGAGTGCAGCTCCATCAAGATTTAAGAAGTTCGGCATCATCCAGGACATCCCGCTGGTTCAACACCCCATGCACCACCTTAAAATGTAGTCTCTCCACAACCAACACACTGTGGAGCAGTGTGTGTACCATCTACAAGCTGCATTGCAGCAACTCACCATGGCTCCTTTGACAGCACTGTCCAAATCTGCAACCTCTACCCCCTAGAAGGACAAGGGCAGCTGGGACATGGGGACCCCACCCCCAGTAGGTTTTCCAACCCACTCACCATCCTGACTTGGTAATATATCGCCGTTCCTTCATTATCGCTGGGTCAAAATCCTGGAATCCTTCCCTTACAGCACTGTGGATGTACCTGTGCCCCACAGGCTGCAGTGGCTCCTCTTCTCCAGGGCAGTTATGGATGGGAAATAAATGCTGGCCTAGCCAGCAACATCCACATTCGGTGAAAGAATAAAAACAATATATATTTTATATATGTACATATACATGTTTGCTTCAAATGTTGTTTTGTTTGCAGGGTTCCCTATTTATCTACATGAACTTCTGGAAGGAGCAGAAATATTCACACCAGAAGTGAAACTGCCAGAGAGAGTGAGTAAACTGAGTTAAATATCAATTGGGATCCATCTCCTGTGCACGGCCCTTAAGGAGGGTGAATGCCCCCTGTAATCTAAAACAATTACAAACATTGACTTGTATCTGATACGTAACATAAATTGGCACAATCTGTTATCCTAGAGAATGTGGCAATGTATAAATTTGAAGGCAGATTATTATTTGAATGGGTGTAAATTTGAACAATTCGCTGTTTCTTCGAAGAAGACATGAATAATGTACCAGAAGTTTCAGTGAGGAGCTGAAGGAAATCAGTATTAGTAGAGAAACGGTTTGGGGGAAATAAATGGGATTGAAGGAGGATAAATCTCCCCATGGCCTGATAATCTTCATCCCAGAGTACCCTAGAAATAGTAGATTCATTGGTGGTAATTTTCCAAAATTCCTTGCACACTGGAATGGTTCCCACAGATTGAAGGGTAGTGAATATAATTCCGCGATTCAAAAAGGGAGGTATAGAGAAAACAGGGAAGTATAAACCAGTGAGCCTAACGTCGGTAGTAGGGAAGATGCTGGAGTCCATTATTAAATATTTCATAGCACAGCATTTGGAAAGCTGTGGTGTAATCAGATAGAGTCAACATGAAAGGAAAATCATGCTTGGCAAATCTACTGGAATTCTTTGAAGATGCTGCAACTATACATGACCCTGGTGAGACCACATTTGGAGTATTGTGTGCAGTTCTGGTCACCTCATTATAGGAAGGATGTGGAAGCATTGGAAAGGGTGCAATGGAGATTTACCAGGATGCTGCCTGGTTTGCAGGATAGGTCTTATGAGGAAAGGTTGAGGGAGCTCGGGCTTTTCTCTTTGGAGCGGAGGAGGATGAGAGGCGACTTAATAGAGGTTTATAAGATAATGAGGGGGATAGATAGAGTGGACGTTCAGAGACTATTTCCTCGGGTGGATGTAGGTGTTACAAGGGGGCATAACTATAAGGTTCAGGGTGGGAGATATAGGAGGGATGTCCGAGGTAGGTTCTTTACTCAGAGAGTGGTTAGGGTGTGGAATGGACTGCCTGCTGTGATAGTGGAGTCGGACACTTTAGGAACTTTCAAGCGGTTATTGGATAGGCACATGGAGCGCACCAGAATGACAGGGAGTGGGATAGCTTGATCTTGGTTTTGGACAAGGCTCGGCACAACATCGAGGGCCGAAGGGCCTGTTCTGTGCTGTACTGTTCTATGTTCTATGTAACTAGTAGAGTTGACCAGGAAGAACCTTTTAAGTCTGAGGTGAGGAGGAATTTAATCACCCAGAGAGTGGTGAATCTGTGGAATTCACTCCCACAGAAAGTAGTTGAGGTGAAAACATTGTGTAATTTCAGGAGGAATTAGATACAGCTCTGGGGCTAAAGGGAGGGCGGCACAGTGGTTAGCACTGTGGCTTCACAGCACCAGGGTTCGATTCCCGGCTTGGGTCACTGTCTGTGTGGAGTCTGCACGTTCTCCCCGTGTCTGCGTGGGTTTTCTCCGGGTGCTCCGGTTTCCTCCCACAAGTCCCGAAAGACGTGCTGTTAGGTGAATTGGACATTCTGAATTCTCCCCCCGTGACCCGAACAGGCGGCGGAATGTGGCGACTGGGGGCTTTTCACAGTAACTTCATTGCAATGTTAATGTAAGCCTACTTGTAACACAAATAAAGATTATTATTATTATGCGGAGAAGGCGGGATCAGGGTATCGAACTTGGTGATCAGCCATGATAATAAATGGCGGAGCAGGCTCGAAGGGCCGAATGGTCTCCTCCTGCTTCTATTTTCTAAGTTTCTATGTGTAAGCAATTGCTGTTTTGATAAATGTCTGAAACTCGAGGTCCTCTTCGTACACTAACTTCCTTCTCTCTGTCCGGAAACTTTGACTCTCGCCCAGGAGTGGAATTCCTCTGTGCCGTCTTTTAAAGCTCCAGCTCAGTGTCATGAATTAAATTTACATCATCCTGAGGCGGGAAACTGGAGCGGAGAATTATCAGATCAGATCAGTCATGATCTCATTGAATGGCGGAGTGCAACTGATGGGCCGAATGGCCTACCCGGTTTCTGACTGCTGTGTTTCACATGGTACTGTCCTGTATTTTGGCCCTTGGATTTACATCTGGATTTCTCAAATCATTCAAACCATCGAGTTCCTAAACTGCTCAATATAAACCGCTGTTTGTGTACCATGGCCAGAATTCCCCGCCTGTTCGGAGTCTCTGTTCCCGCCAGCGAACACAGCGCGGCCGAGAGACACGGAGCGGGGGGAGGGGGGAATCCCAGCGAACACAGCGCGGCCGAGAGACACGGAGCGGGGGAGGGGGGAATCCCAGCGAACACAGCGCGGCCGAGAGACACGGAGCGGGGGGAGGGGGGAATCCCACCAACAGCGAACCGCACGGCCGAGGGACACGGAGCGGCGGAACCGGAAAATCCCAGCGAACGTGGCACCGCCGTGAGACACGGAGCGGGGGAACCGGAGAATCCCAGCGAACGCGGCTTGGCCGAGAGACACGGAGCGGGGGAACCGGAGAATCCCAGTGAACACAGCGTGCCCGAGAGACACGGAGCGGGGGAACCGGAGAATCCCAGCGAACGCGGGACACAGAGAGCGAGGGACACAGAGAGTGAGGGACACAGAGAGAGTGAGGGGCGCGGCGTGGCCGAGAGACACGGAGCGGGGAACCGGAGAATCCCAGCGAACGCGGGACACAGAGAGCGAGGGACACAGAGAGTGAGGGACACAGAGAGAGTGAGGGGCGCGGCGTGGCCGAGAGACACGGAGCGGGGGAACCGGAGAATCCCAGCGAACGCAGCGTGCCCGAGAGACACGGAGCGGGGGAACCGGAGAATCCCAGTGAACACAGCGTGCCCGAGAGACACGGAGCGGGGGAACCGGAGAATCCCAGTGAACACAGCGCGGCCGAGAGACACGGAGCGGGGGAACCGGAGAATCCCAGTGAACACAGCGTGCCCGAGAGACACGGAGCGGGGGAACCGGAGAATCCCAGTGAACACAGCGCGGCCGAGAGACACGGAGCGGGGGAACCGGAGAATCCCAGCGAACACAGCGCGGCCGAGAGACACGGAGCGGGGGAACCGGAGAATCCCAGTGAACGGAGTGCGTCCGAGAGACACGGAGCGGGGGAACCGGAGAATCCCAGCGAACGGAGTGCGTCCGAGAGACACGGAGCGGGGGAGCGGAGAATCCCAGCGAACGCGGCGCGGCCGAGAGACACGGAGCGGGGGAACCGGAGAATCCCAGCGAATGGAGTGCGTCCGAGAGACACGGAGCGGGGGAGCGGAGAATCCCAGCGAACGCGGCGCGGCCGAGAGACACGGAGCGGGGGAACCGGAGAATCCCAGCGAACGCGGCGCGGCCGAGAGACACGGAGCGGGGGAACCGGAGAAATCCAGCGAACGCGGCAATGCCGAGTGACACGGAGCGGGGGAACCGGAGAATCCCAGCGAACGCGGCGCGGCCGAGAGACACGGAGCGGGGGAACCGGAGAAACCCAGCGAACGCGGCAATGCCGAGAGACACGGAGCGGGGGAACCGGAGAATCCCAGCGAACGGAGTGCGTCTGAGAGACACGGAGCGGGGGAACCGGAGAAACCCAGCGAACGCGGCAATGCCGAGTGACATGGAGCGGGGGAACCGGAGAATCCCAGCGAACGCGGGACACAGAGAGAGTGAGGGACACAGAGAGAGTGAGGGGCGCGGCGTGGCCGAGAGTCACGAAGCGGGGGAACCGGAAAATCCCAGTGAACACAGCGCGGCCGAGAGACACGAGGCGGGGGAACCGGAGAATCCCAGTGAACACAGCACGGCCGAGAGACACGAGGCGGGGGAACCGGAGAATCCCAGCGAACGGAGCGCGGCCGAGAGACACGGAGCGGGGGAACCGGAGAATCCCAGCGAACGCAGCGTGCCCGAGAGACACGGAGCGGGGGAACCGGAGAAATCCAGTGAACACAGCGTGCCCGAGAGACATGGAGCGGGGGAACCGGAGAATCCCAGCGAACGCGGGACACAGAGAGAGCGAGGGACACAGAGAGTGAGGGACACAGAGAGAGTGAGGGGCGCGGCGTGGCCGAGAGACACGGAGCGGGGGAACCGGAAAATCCCAGCGAACACAGCGCGGCCGAGAGACACGGAGCGGGGGAACCGGAGAATCCCAGCGAACACAGTGCGGCTGAGAGACACGGAGCGGCGGAACCGGAGAATCCCAGTGAACACAGCGCAGCCGAGAGACACGAGGCGGGGGAACCGGAGAATCCCAGCGAACGCAGCGTGCCCGAGAGACACGGAGCGGGGGAACCGGAGAATCCCAGCGAACACAGCGTGCCCGAGAGACACGGAGCGGGGGAGCGGAGAATCCCAGCGAACGCGGGACACAGAGAGAGCGAGGGACACAGAGAGTGAGGGACACAGAGAGAGTGAGGGGCGCGGCGTGGCCGAGAGACACGGAGCGGGGGAACCGGAGAATCCCAGCGAACGCAGCGTGCCCGAGAGACACGGAGCGGGGGAACCGGAGAATCCCAGTGAACACAGCGTGCCCGAGAGACACGGAGCGGGGGAACCGGAGAAACCCAGCGAACACAGCGTGCCCGAGAGACACGGAGCGGGGGAACCGGAGAATCCCAGTGAACACAGCGTGCCCGAGAGACACGGAGCGGGGGAACCGGAGAAACCCAGCGAACACAGCGTGCCCGAGAGACACGGAGCGGGGGAACCGGAGAATCCCAGTGAACACAGCGCGGCCGAGAGACACGGAGCGGGGGAACCGGAGAATCCCAGGGAACACAGCGCGGCCGAGAGACACGGAGCGGGGGAACCGGAGAAACCCAGCGAACACAGCGTGCCCGAGAGACACGGAGCGGGGGAACCGGAGAATCCCAGTGAACACAGCGTGCCCGAGAGACACGGAGCGGGGGAACCGGAGAATCCCAGTGAACGGAGCGCGGCCGAGAGACACGGAGCGGGGGAACCGGAGAATCCCAGGGAACACAGCGTGCCCGAGAGACACGGAGCGGGGGAACCGGAGAATCCCAGGGAACACAGCGTGCCCGAGAGGCACGGAGCGGGGGAACCGGAGAATCCCAGGTAACACAGCGTGTCCGAGAGACACGGAGCGGGGGAACCGGAGAATCCCAGTGAACACAGCGTGCCCGAGAGACACGGAGCGGGGGAACCGGAGAATCCCAGTGAACGCGGCGCGGCCGAGAGACACGGAGCGGGGGAACCGGAGAATCCCAGCGAACACAGCGCGGCCGAGAGACACGGAGCGGGGGAACCGGAGAATCCCAGTGAACACAGTGCGGCCGAGAGACACGGAGCGGGGGAACCGGAGAATCCCAGCGAACGGAGCGCGGCCGAGAGACACGGAGCGGGGGAACCGGAGAATCCCAGTGAACACAGCGCGGCCGAGAGACACGGAGCGGGGGAACCGGAGAATCCCAGCGAACGCAGCGTGCCCGAAAGACACGGAGCGGGGGAACCGGAGAATCCCAGCGAACGCGGCGCGGCCGAGAGACACGGAGCGGGGGAACTGGAGAATCCCAGTGAACACAGCGCGGCCGAGAGACACGGAGCGGGGGAACCGGAGAATCCCAGCGAACGGAGTGCGGCCGAGAGACACGGAGCGGGGGAACCGGAGAATCCCAGCGAACGCGGCGCGGCCGAGAGACACGGAGCGGGGGAACCGGAGAATCCCAGCGAACGCGGCGCGGCCGAGAGACATGGAGCGGGGGAACCGGAGAATCCCAGCGAATGCGGCGCGGCCGAGAGACACGGAGCGGGGGAACCGGAGAATCCCAGCGAATGCAGCGCGGCCGAGAGACACGGAGCGGGGGGGGGGCGCGGAGCGGAGAGGAGAATCCCAGTGAACCACGCGGCCGAGAGACACGGAGCGGGGGGAGGGGAGTATCCCACCCAGTGTGTTCTGAGTGGATGTCGGAACAGAATTTATTTTCAACATGGAGCTGAGGAGGTGAGTGATTGAAATTTAATGCAAGGTTGTCACTGGCAGTAGTTAAATTGTGAGCCTGTCTACCAATCACTGATCAATTCCTAACAATTTCCAAAGTGTAGCGAGGAGGTTTCTAGCTCGAGGAAAATCACAGCTGACATCCATCTCTGAGCATCTCTCTGCCATATCAATGAGAAAGGCCTCGGATTCTCCCCAGCCTGAGCTGATCTGACCTCAGCTTCAACGTTCCAGCTGCTGGTCAGTGCCCACTGATTTATGCTGCAGAGTGCGTGTGTGTGACTGCTGGGGGCAAACTCGCCTGTGTTTCCCCCCATTCAGGCTCTTTCCACTGGCAAAGAGAGAACTCGTGTTTGGAGTTGGAACTTCCGGCAATGGGTAGTTAGGAACATTGGATGAGGGGTTTTGTTTGTTAGATCTAAGTTCTAAAATGTGAAAAGATTTTTCCCTCACGTCACTTGATTATCTCTTTCAGAACCCAGAACTGGTGGCCAGATTGGAGAAGATCAAAGAGAATCTTGCCAACCAAGAGTACAGGCGGATTACCAAAAATGTCAACTGCCAGGTGTTGTAATTTACCTTGGTTCTTCTAACTCCGCTTCTGTCTTGTTTGTCTGGTCTGGCCTGGGACTGAATTTACATCCTGAGCATAACGTTCCTTCTTTCTGTTTCCGTAGCAGATTAATCGGTATGGGACTCTGGGAGATTTGGGAAGACAAAGTGAGTTTCTGCCACTTCATTCTGGATTGGTTTCTCTTTCTCCGCATAGACATTAACGATTGTGTTGATCAGCCTCACACCAAGTTCCAGTGTCTCCAGATTCATATCCTGAATTCCTGAATCTCTAATTCAGCACTAAATGGCAGCTGAGATTTACAATAAGTAATGGTCACACTGGAACGCTATCAGGAACTGGGCTGTGCAAAGGGAGCTTTACCTCCAACCAATTCTACACCTCTCCCCGCAGTAATGGCCAGACCGAATGGAGGGCACTTCACTCTGTATCTTACCCAGGCTACACCCCATCACTGCAGTGTTTGCTCACACTGTGTGCTTCAAATTGAAGTGTTCTGTCTGCCAGACACGAGCATCCTTCCACCTTGTGATAGGCAGCATGGTTTTGTGCAGGGAAGGTCATGTCTTACAAACCTAATAGAATTCTTTGAGGAAGTGACCAAGTTAGGTGATGAGGGAAGGGCTGTAGATGTCATCTACATGGACAAGGCGTTTGATAAAGTTTCCCATGGCAGGTTGATGGAAAAAGTGAAGTTGTATGGGGTTCAGGGTGTATTAGCTAGATGGATAAAGAACTGGCTGGGCAACAGGAGACAGAGAGTAGTGGTGGAAGGGAGTGTCTCAAAATGGAGAAAGGTGACTAGTGGTGTTCCACAGGGATCCGTGCTCGGACCACTGTTGTTTGTGATATACATAAATGATCTGGACGAAGGTATAGGTGGTCTGATTAGCAAGTTTGTAGATGATACTAAGATTGGTGGAGCTGCAGATAGCGAGGAGGACTGTCGGAGAATACAGCAAAATATAGATAGATTGGAGAGTTGGGCAGAGAAATGGCAGATGGAGTTCAATCCAGGCAAATGCGAGGTGATGCATTTTGGAAGATCTAATTCAAGAGCGGACTATACGGTCAATGGAAGAGTCCTGGGGAAAATTGATGTACAGAGAGATCTGGGAGTTCAGGTCCATTGTACCCTGAAGGTGGCAACGCAGGTCGATAGAGTGGTCAAGAAGGCATACAGCATGCTTGCCTTCAGCGGACGGGGTATTGAGTACAAGAGTCGGCAGGTCATGTTACAGTTGTATAGGACTTTGGTTAGGCCACATTTGGAATACTGCGTGCAGTTCTAGTCGCCACATTACCAGAAGGATGTGGATGCTTTAGAGAGGGTGCAGAGGAGGTTCACCAGGATGTTGCCTGGTATGGAGGGCGCTAGCTATGAAGAAAGGTTGAGTAGATTAGGATTGTTTTCGTTGGAAAGACGGAGGTTGAGGGGGATTGAGGTCTACAAAATTATGAGAGGTATGGACAGGGTGGATAGCAACAAGCTTTTTCCAAGAGTGGGGGTGTCAATTACAAGGGGTCACGATTTCAAGGTGAGAGGGGGAAAGTTTAAGGGAGATGTACGTGGAAAGTTTTTTTACGCAGAGGGTGGTGGGTGCCTGGAACGCTTTGCCAGCGGAGGTGGTAGAGGCGGGCACGATAGTATCATTCAAGATGCATCTAGACAGATATATGAACGGGCGGGGAACAGAGGGAAGTAGATCCTTGGAAAATAGGCGACAGGTTTAGATAAAGGATCTGGATCGGCGCAGGCTGGGAGGGCCGAAGGGCCTGTTCCTGTGCTGTAATTTTCTTTGTTCTTCTTGATGAACACAAAAGTTCAAACAAAATAAGAAACGGACCCCCTCTCCCTCCCTCTCTCTTGCTCACGATGGTGTGATGCAGGTGCTGTACATTTGCCATTGCTGACTAGGGTAAAGGTGAGGATTGAATTCAAATGGTAGCATGATTTGAACTCAACCTCACGGTGTGTCTAATGAGGAAATGACAGCTCAATCCCGTGAGCTTGTGATGACATGAGGAAGATTTGCTCAGATTGCTTCAGTTTAATGGACTCTGTGTCCGTGGCGGCTGTAAACCCTCTGCTCCCAGTGGCTGGTCTCTTTATTGTGAAGAGGTGCTGAGAGGGTTGAACCTATCTCTAATGGCACAGCTGTCCCTCCAGCATCACTGGAGTGGACCTTCGCCCGCCCCGTGACCTTCGCCCGCCCCGTGACCTTCGCCCGCCCCGTGACCTTCGCCCGCCCCGTGACCTTCGCCCGCCCCGTGACCTTCGCCCGCCCCGTGACCTTCGCCCGCCCCGTGACATTCACCCGCCCCGTGACCTTCGCCCGCCCCGTGACCTTCGCCCGCCCCGTGTCCCTCGCTGCCCCATGACCTTCGCCCGCCCCATGTCCCTCGCCGCCCCGTGACCTTCGCCCGCCCCGTGACCTTCGCCCGCCCCGTGACCTTCGCCCGCCCCGTGACCTTCGCCCGCCCCGTGACATTCACCCGCCCCGTGACCTTCGCCCGCCCCGTGACATTCACCCGCCCCGTGACCTTCGCCCGCCCCGTGTCCCTCGCTGCCCCGTGACCTTCGCCCGCCCCATGTCCCTCGCCGCCCCGTGACCTTCGCCCGCCCCGTGACCTTCGCCCGCCCCGTGACATTCACCCGCCCCGTGACCTTCGCCCGCCCCGTGTCCCTCGCTGCCCCGTGACCTTCGCCCGCCCCATGTCCCTCGCCCCCCGTGACCCTCGCCCGCCCCGTGACCTTCGCCCGCCCCGTGACATTCACCCGCCCCGTGACCTTCGCCCGCCCCGTGACCTTCGCCCGCCCATTGACCTTCGCCCGCCCCGTGACCTTCGCCCGCCCCGTGACATTCACCCGCCCCGTGACCTTCGCCCGCCCCGTGACCTTCGCCCGCCCCGTGACATTCACCCGCCCCGTGACCTTCGCCCGCCCCGTGACATTCACCCGCCCCGTGACCTTCGCCCGCCCCATGTCCCTCGCCGCCCCGTGACCTTCACCCGCCCCGTGACCTTCGCCCGCCCCATGTCCCTCGCCGCCCCGTGACGCTCGCCCCCCGTGACCCTCGCCCCGCCCCGTGTCCCTCGCCGCCCCGTGACCCTCGCCCCGCCCCGTGTCCCTCGCCGCCCCGTGTCCCTCGCCGCCCCGTGACGCTCGCCGCCCCGTGACCCTCGCCCCCCGTGACCCTCGCCCCGCCCCGTGTCCCTCGCCGCCCTGTGACCCTCGCCGCCCCGTGACCCTCGCCGCCCCGTGACGCTCGCCCCCCGTGACCCTCTCCCCGCCCCGTGTCCCTCGCCGCCCCGTGACCCTCGCCGCCCCGTGACGCTCGCCGCCCCGTGACCCTCGCCCCCCGTGACCCTCGCCGCCCCGTGACGCTCGCCGCCCCGTGACCCTCGCCCCCCCGTGACCCTCGCCGCCCCGGTGACCCTCGCCGCCCCGTGACCCTCGCCGGCCCGTGACCCTCGCCGCCCCGGTGACTCTCGCCGCCCTGTGACCCTCGCCGCCCCGTGACGCTCGCCCCCCCGTGACCCTCGCCGCCCCGTGACCCTCGCCGCCCCGTGACGCTCGCCCCCCGTGACCCTCGCCCCGCCCCGTGTCCCTCGCCGCCCCGTGACCCTCGCCGCCCCGTGACGCTCGCCGCCCCGTGACCCTCGCCCCCCGTGACCCTCGCCGCCCCGTGACCCTCGCCGCCCCGTGACGCTCGCCCCCCGTGACCCTCGCCGCCCCGTGACCCTCGCCGCCCCGTGACGCTCGCCCCCCGTGACCCTCGCCGCCCCGGTGACCCTCGCCGCCCCGTGACCCTCGCCGCCCCGTGACACTCGCCCCCCGTGACCCTCGCCGCCCCGGTGACCCTCGCCGCCCCGGTGACTCTCGCCGCCCTGTGACCCTCGCCGCCCTGGTGACCCTCGCCGCCCCGTGACCCTCGCCGCCCTGGTGACCCTCGCCGGCCTGGTGACCCTCGCCGCCCTGGTGACCCTCGCCGCCCTGGTGACCCTCGCCGCCCTGGTGACCCTCGCCGCCCTGGTGACCCTCGCCGCCCTGGTGACCCTCGCCGCCCCGTGACCCTCGCCGCCCCGGTGACCCTCGCCCCCCGTGACCCTCGCCGCCCCGTGACCCTCGCCGCCCTGGTGACCCTCGCCGCCCCGGTGACTCTCGCCGCCCTGTGACCCTCGCCGCCCCGTGACCCTCGCCGCCCCGTGACGCTCGCCCCCCGTGACCCTCGCCACCCCGGTGACCCTCGCCGCCCCGGTGACTCTCGCCGCCCTGTGACCCTCGCCGCCCCGTGACCCTCGCCGCCCCGTGACCCTCGCCGCCCTGGTGACCCTCGCCGCCCCGTGACCCTCGCCGCCCCCGTGACCCTCGCCGCCCCGGTGACTCCCGCCGGCCCTGTGACCCTCGCCGGCCCTGTGACCCTCGCCGCCCCGTGACCCTCGCCGCCCCGGTGACTCCCGCCGGCCCTGTGACCCTCGCCGGCCCGGTGACCCTCGCCGCCCGGTGACCCTCGCCGCCCCAGTGACTCTCGCCGCCCTGTGACCCTCGCCGCCCTGTGACCCTCGCCGCCCTGTGACCCTCGCCGCCCTGTGACCCTCGCCGCCCTGTGACCCTCGCCACCCCGGTGACTCTCGCCGCCCCGGTGACTCTCGCCGCCCCGGTGACCCTCGCCGACCCGTGACCCCCGCCGGCCCTGTGACCCTCGTTAGCCATAACTTCTTCAAGCTCTCCTAAACTCTACTGTTTTTGATGTAGTGCGATCGGTGAAGGCAGTGGTGGTGACCATCTTTAACTTCTTGGTGACAGTGGGGGCTGCGTTTGCCTGCACGTACCTCGGCACCCAATACCTCTTCACAGATACAGCTGCGGTGAGTGTGACAGAATCTTCAGTACCCCATACAACAAAAAGGGAAAGAAACACCACTGATCAAAGTGTGTTAGGGGTGAGATCTGGGAGAATGTTAATATTCAAACTCAGGAGTATGAAGAAAGTAATGTTATAGTTCAGAGAAAAACAAATCTGCTTCCTTTGGCAAGTGGGTCAGTAACCAGAAGTCATGAATTTAAAGTAATTGGCAAAAGCTGCCTCATCAATGACCTCCCTTCCATCAGAAGTCGGGATGTTTGCAGATGACAATGTTCAGCACCATTCACGACTCCTCAGATAATGAAGCCGTCCGTGTCCAAATTCAGCAAGACCTGGACAATATCCAGGCTCAGGCTGACAAGTGGAAAGTTACATTCGCGCCACAGAAGTGCCAGGCAATGACCATCTCCGACAAGAGAGGGTCTAACTACCACCCCTTGACATTCAATGGAATTACCATCACTGAATCCCCACAATCAATATCCTGGGAGTGACCTTGTTGAATGGTGCAGTGCGCTGACCTTGTTGAATGGTGCAGGGCGCTGACCTTGTTGAATGGTGCAGGGCGCTGACCTTGTTGAATGGTGCAGGGCGCTGACCTTGTTGAATGGTGCAGTGCGCTGACCTTGTTGAACGGTGCAGTGCCCTGACCTTGTTGAATGGTGCAGGTCGCTGACCTTGTTGAATGGTGCAGGGCCCTGACCTTGTTGAATGGTGCAGGGCCCTGACCTTATTGAATGGTGCAGGTCGCTGACCTTGTTGAATGGTGCAGTGCCCTGACCTTGTTGAATGGTGCAGTGCGCTGACCTTGTTGAATGGTGCAGTGCGCTGAACTTGTTGAATGGTGCAGTGCCCTGACCTTGTTGAATGGTGCAGTGCCCTGACCTTGTTGAACGGTGCAGGGCGCTGACCTTGTTGAACGGTGCAGTGCGCTGACCTTGTTGAACGGTGCAGGTCGCTGACCTTGTTGAACGGTGCAGTGCGCTGACCTTGTTGAATGGTGCAGGTCGCTGACCTTGTTGAATGGTGCAGTGCGCTGACCTTGTTGAATGGTGCAGTGCGCTGACCTTGTTGAATGGTGCAGGGCGCTGACCTTGTTGAATGGTGTGGGCGCTGACCTTGTTGAATGGTGCAGGGCGCTGACCTTGTTGAATGGCGCAGGGCCCTGACCTTGTTGAATGGTGCAGGGCCCTGACCTTGTTGAATGGTGCAGTGCGCTGACCTTGTTGAATGGTGCAGGTCGCTGACCTTGTTGAATGGTGCAGGTCGCTGACCTTGTTGAATGGTGCAGGGCGCTGACCTTGTTGAATGGTGCAGTGCGCTGACCTTGTTGAACGGTGCAGTGCCCTGACCTTGTTGAATGGTGCAGGTCGCTGACCTTGTTGAATGGTGCAGGGCCCTGACCTTGTTGAATTGTGCAGGGCCCTGACCTTATTGAATGGTGCAGTGCCCTGACCTTGTTGAATGGTGCAGTGCGCTGACCTTGTTGAATGGTGCAGTGCCCTGACCTTGTTGAATGGTGCAGTGCGCTGACCTTGTTGGATGGCGCAGGACCCTGACCTTGTTGAATGGTGCAGGGCCCTGACCTTGTTGAATGGTGCAGGTCGCTGACCTTGTTGAATGGTGCAGGGCGCTGACCTTGTTGAATGGTGCAGGGCGCTGACCTTGTTGAATGGTGCAGGTCGCTGACCTTGTTGAACGGTGCAGTGCGCTGACCTTGTTGAAAGGTGCAGGGCGCTGACCTTGTTGAATGGTGCAGGGCGCTGACCTTGTTGAACGGTGCAGGGCGCTGACCTTGTTGAACGGTGCAGGGCGCTGACCTTGTTGAACGGTGCAGGGCCCTGACCTTGTTGAATGGTGCAGTGCCCTGACCTTGTTGAATGGTGCAGTGCCCTGACCTTGTTGAATGGTGCAGTGCGCTGACCTTGTTGAACGGTGCAGTGCCCTGACCTTGTTGAACGGTGCAGTGCCCTGACCTTGTTGAATGGTGCAGTGCCCTGACCTTGTTGAATGGTGCAGTGCGCTGACCTTGTTGAACGGTGCAGTGCCCTGACCTTGTTGAACGGTGCAGTGCCCTGACCTTGTTGAACGGTGCAGTGCCCTGACCTTGTTGAATGGTGCAGTGCGCTGACCTTGTTGAACGGTGCAGGGCGCTGACCTTGTTGAATGGTGCAGGGCGCTGACCTTGTTGAACGGTGCAGGGCCCTGACCTTGTTTAATGGTGCAGTGCCCTGACCTTGTTGAATGGTGCAGTGCCCTGACCTTGTTGAATGGTGCAGTGCGCTGACCTTGTTGAACGGTGCAGTGCCCTGACCTTGTTGAACGGTGCAGTGCCCTGACCTTGTTGAACGGTGCAGTGCCCTGACCTTGTTGAATGGTGCAGTGCGCTGACCTTGTTGAAAGGTGCAGTGCCCTGACCTTGTTGAAAGGTGCAGTGCCCTGACCTTGTTGAATGGTGCAGGTCGCTGACCTTGTTGAACGGTGCAGTGCCCTGACCTTGTTGAATGGTGCAGGTCGCTGACCTTGTTGAATGGTGCAGTGCGCTGACCTTGTTGAACGGTGCAGTGCGCTGACCTTGTTGAACGGTGCAGTGCCCTGACCTTGTTGAATGGTGCAGTGCGCTGACCTTGTTGAACGGTGCAGTGCGCTGACCTTGTTGAATGGTGCAGGGCCCTGACCTTGTTGAACGGTGCAGTGCGCTGACCTTGTTGAATGGTGCAGGTCGCTGACCTTGTTGAATGGTGCAGGGCCCTGACCTTGTTGAACGGTGCAGGTCGCTGACCTTGTTGAATGGTGCAGTGCGCTGACCTTGTTGAATGGTGCAGTGCGCTGACCTTGTTGAACGGTGCAGTGCGCTGACCTTGTTGAACGGTGCAGTGCCCTGACCTTGTTGAATGGTGCAGTGCGCTGACCTTGTTGAACGGTGCAGTGCGCTGACCTTGTTGAATGGTGCAGTGCGCTGACCTTGTTGAACGGTGCAGTGCCCTGACCTTGTTGAATGGTGCAGTGCGCTGACCTTGTTGAACGGTGCAGTGCGCTGACCTTGTTGAATGGTGCAGGGCCCTGACCTTGTTGAACGGTGCAGTGCGCTGACCTTGTTGAATGGTGCAGGTCGCTGACCTTGTTGAATGGTGCAGTGCGCTGACCTTGTTGAACGGTGCAGGGCGCTGACCTTGTTGAACGGTGCAGTGCGCTGACCTTGTTGAATGGTGCAGGTCGCTGACCTTGTTGAATGGTGCAGTGCGCTGACCTTGTTGAATGGTGCAGTGCGCTGACCTTGTTGAACGGTGCAGTGCCCTGACCTTGTTGAATGGCGCAGGACCCTGACCTTGTTGAATGGTGCAGGGCCCTGACCTTGTTGAATGGTGCAGGTCGCTGACCTTGTTGAATGGTGCAGGGCGCTGACCTTGTTGAATGGTGCAGGGCGCTGACCTTGTTGAATGGTGCAGGGCGCTGACCTTGTTGAACGGTGCAGTGCTTTGACCTTGTTAAATGGTGCAATGCGCTGACCTTGTTGAATGGTGCAGGGCGCTGACCTTGTTGAATGGCGCAGGTCGCTGACCTTGTTGAATGGCGCAGGTCGCTGACCTTGTTGAACGGTGCAGTGCGCTGACCTTGTTGAATGGTGCAGGGCGCTGACCTAGTTGAATGGTGCAGGGCGCTGACCTTGTTGAATGGCGCAGGGCCCTGACCTAGTTGAATGGTGCAGTGCGCTGACCTTGTTGAATGGTGCAATGCGCTGACCTTGTTGAACGGTGCAGTGCGCTGACCTTGTTGAATGGCGCAGGACCCTGACCTTGTTGAATGGTGCAGGGCGCTGACCTTGTTGAATGGCGCAGGGCCCTGACCTTGTTGAATGGTGCAGTGCGCTGACCTTGTTGAATGGTGCAATGCGCTGACCTTGTTGAACGGTGCAGTGCGCTGACCTTGTTGAATGGCGCAGGACCCTGACCTTGTTGAATGATGCAGTGCCCTGACCTTGTTGAATGGTGCAGTGCGCTGACCTTGTTGAATGGTGCAGGGCGCTGACCTTGTTGAATGGTGCAGGTCGCTGACCTTGTTGAATGGTGCAGTGCGCTGACCTTGTTGAACGGTGCAGTGCGCTGACCTTGTTGAATGGTGCAGGTCGCTGACCTTGTTGAACGGTGCAGGGCCCTGACCTTGTTGAATGGTGCAGTGCCCTGACCTTGTTGAATGGTGCAGGGCGCTGACCTTGTTGAATGGTGCAGGGCGCTGACCTTGTTGAATGGTGCAGGGCGCTGACCTTGTTGAATGGTGCAGGGCGCTGACCTTGTTGAATGGTGCAGTGCGCTGACCTTGTTGAACGGTGCAGTGCCCTGACCTTGTTGAATGGTGCAGGTCGCTGACCTTGTTGAATGGTGCAGGGCCCTGACCTTGTTGAATGGTGCAGGGCCCTGACCTTATTGAATGGTGCAGGTCGCTGACCTTGTTGAATGGTGCAGTGCCCTGACCTTGTTGAATGATGCAGTGCGCTGACCTTGTTGAATGGTGCAGTGCGCTGACCTTGTTGAATGGTGCAGTGCGCTGACCTTGTTGAATGGTGCAGGGCGCTGACCTTGTTGAACGGTGCAGTGCGCTGACCTTGTTGAATGGTGCAGTGCGCTGACCTTGTTGAATGGTGCAGTGCGCTGAACTTGTTGAATGGTGCAGTGCGCTGACCTTGTTGAATGGTGCAGTGCCCTGACCTTGTTGAACGGTGCAGGGCGCTGACCTTGTTGAACGGTGCAGTGCGCTGACCTTGTTGAACGGTGCAGGTCGCTGACCTTGTTGAACGGTGCAGTGCGCTGACCTTGTTGAATGGTGCAGGTCGCTGACCTTGTTGAATGGTGCAGGTCGCTGACCTTGTTGAATGGTGCAGGTCGCTGACCTTGTTGAATGGTGCAGTGCGCTGACCTTGTTGAATGGTGCAGGGCGCTGACCTTGTTGAATGGTGTGGGCGCTGACCTTGTTGAATGGTGCAGGGCGCTGACCTTGTTGAATGGCGCAGGGCCCTGACCTTGTTGAATGGTGCAGGGCCCTGACCTTGTTGAATGGTGCAGTGCGCTGACCTTGTTGAATGGTGCAGGTCGCTGACCTTGTTGAATGGTGCAGGTCGCTGACCTTGTTGAATGGTGCAGGGCGCTGACCTTGTTGAATGGTGCAGTGCGCTGACCTTGTTGAACGGTGCAGTGCCCTGACCTTGTTGAATGGTGCAGGTCGCTGACCTTGTTGAATGGTGCAGGGCCCTGACCTTGTTGAATTGTGCAGGGCCCTGACCTTATTGAATGGTGCAGTGCCCTGACCTTGTTGAATGGTGCAGTGCGCTGACCTTGTTGAATGGTGCAGTGCCCTGACCTTGTTGAATGGTGCAGTGCCCTGACCTTGTTGAATGGTGCAGGTCGCTGACCTTGTTGAACGGTGCAGTGCGCTGACCTTGTTGAAAGGTGCAGGGCGCTGACCTTGTTGAATGGTGCAGGGCGCTGACCTTGTTGAACGGTGCAGGGCGCTGACCTTGTTGAATGGTGCAGGGCGCTGACCTTGTTGAACGGTGCAGGGCCCTGACCTTGTTGAATGGTGCAGTGCCCTGACCTTGTTGAATGGTGCAGTGCGCTGACCTTGTTGAACGGTGCAGTGCCCTGACCTTGTTGAACGGTGCAGTGCCCTGACCTTGTTGAATGGTGCAGTGCCCTGACCTTGTTGAATGGTGCAGTGCGCTGACATTGTTGAACGGTGCAGTGCCCTGACCTTGTTGAACGGTGCAGTGCCCTGACCTTGTTGAACGGTGCAGTGCCCTGACCTTGTTGAATGGTGCAGTGCGCTGACCTTGTTGAACGGTGCAGGGCGCTGACCTTGTTGAATGGTGCAGGGCGCTGACCTTGTTGAACGGTGCAGGGCCCTGACCTTGTTGAATGGTGCAGTGCCCTGACCTTGTTGAATGGTGCAGGTCGCTGACCTTGTTGAATGGTGCAGTGCCCTGACCTTGTTGAATGGTGCAGTGCCCTGACCTTGTTGAATGGTGCAGGGCGCTGACCTTGTTGAATGGTGCAGTGCCCTGACCTTGTTGAATGGTGCAGGTCGCTGACCTTGTTGAATGGTGCAGTGCGCTGACCTTGTTGAACGGTGCAGTGCCCTGACCTTGTTGAACGGTGCAGTGCCCTGACCTTGTTGAACGGTGCAGTGCCCTGACCTTGTTGAATGGTGCAGTGCGCTGACCTTGTTGAAAGGTGCAGTGCCCTGACCTTGTTGAAAGGTGCAGTGCCCTGACCTTGTTGAATGGTGCAGGTCGCTGACCTTGTTGAACGGTGCAGTGCCCTGACCTTGTTGAATGGTGCAGGTCGCTGACCTTGTTGAATGGTGCAGTGCGCTGACCTTGTTGAACGGTGCAGTGCGCTGACCTTGTTGAACGGTGCAGTGCCCTGACCTTGTTGAATGGTGCAGTGCGCTGACCTTGTTGAACGGTGCAGTGCGCTGACCTTGTTGAATGGTGCAGGGCCCTGACCTTGTTGAACGGTGCAGTGCGCTGACCTTGTTGAATGGTGCAGGTCGCTGACCTTGTTGAATGGTGCAGTGCGCTGACCTTGTTGAACGGTGCAGGGCGCTGACCTTGTTGAACGGTGCAGTGCGCTGACCTTGTTGAATGGTGCAGGTCGCTGACCTTGTTGAATGGTGCAGTGCGCTGACCTTGTTGAATGGTGCAGTGCGCTGACCTTGTTGAACGGTGCAGTGCCCTGACCTTGTTGAATGGTGCAGGTCGCTGACCTTGTTGAATGGTGCAGTGCGCTGACCTTGTTGAATGGTGCAGTGCGCTGACCTTGTTGAATGGTGCAGGGCGCTGACCTTGTTGAATGGTGCAGGTCGCTGACCTTGTTGAATGGTGCAGTGCGCTGACCTTGTTGAACGGTGCAGGGCGCTGACCTTGTTGAACGGTGCAGTGCGCTGACCTTGTTGAATGGTGCAGGTCGCTGACCTTGTTGAATGGTGCAGGTCGCTGACCTTGTTGAACGGTGCAGTGCCCTGACCTTGTTGAATGGTGCAGGTCGCTGACCTTGTTGAATGGTGCAGTGCGCTGACCTTGTTGAACGGTGCAGTGCGCTGACCTTGTTGAATGGCGCAGGACCCTGACCTTGTTGAATGGTGCAGGGCCCTGACCTTGTTGAATGGTGCAGGGCGCTGACCTTGTTGAATGGTGCAGGGCGCTGACCTTGTTGAATGGTGCAGGGCGCTGACCTTGTTGAACGGTGCAGTGCGTTGACCTTGTTAAATGGTGCAATGCGCTGACCTTGTTGAATGGTGCAGGGCGCTGACCTTGTTGAATGGCGCAGGTCGCTGACCTTGTTGAATGGCGCAGGTCGCTGACCTTGTTGAACGGTGCAGTGCGCTGACCTTGTTGAATGGTGCAGGGCGCTGACCTAGTTGAATGGTGCAGGGCGCTGACCTTGTTGAATGGCGCAGGGCCCTGACCTTGTTGAATGGTGCAGTGCGCTGACCTTGTTGAATGGTGCAATGCGCTGACCTTGTTGAACGGTGCAGTGCGCTGACCTTGTTGAATGGCGCAGGACCCTGACCTTGTTGAATGGTGCAGGGCGCTGACCTTGTTGAATGGCGCAGGGCCCTGACCTTGTTGAATGGTGCAGTGCGCTGACCTTGTTGAATGGTGCAATGCGCTGACCTTGTTGAACGGTGCAGTGCGCTGACCTTGTTGAATGGCGCAGGACCCTGACCTTGTTGAATGATGCAGTGCCCTGACCTTGTTGAATGGTGCAGTGCGCTGACCTTGTTGAATGGTGCAGGGCGCTGACCTTGTTGAATGGTGCAGGTCGCTGACCTTGTTGAATGGTGCAGTGCGCTGACCTTGTTGAACGGTGCAGTGCGCTGACCTTGTTGAATGGTGCAGGTCGCTGACCTTGTTGAACGGTGCAGGGCCCTGACCTTGTTGAATGGTGCAGTGCCCTGACCTTGTTGAATGGTGCAGGGCGCTGACCTTGTTGAATGGTGCAGGGCGCTGACCTTGTTGAACGGTGCAGGGCCCTGACCTTGTTGAATGGTGCAGTGCCCTGACCTTGTTGAATGGTGCAGTGCCCTGACCTTGTTGAAAGGTGCAGTGCCCTGACCTTGTTGAACGGTGCAGTGCCCTGACCTTGTTGAACGGTGCAGTGCCCTGACCTTGTTGAACGGTGCAGGGCCCTGACCTTGTTGAATGGTGCAGTGCGCTGACCTTGTTGAAAGGTGCAGTGCCCTGACCTTGTTGAATGGTGCAGTGCGCTGACCTTGTTGAAAGGTGCAGTGCCCTGACCTTGTTGAAAGGTGCAGTGCCCTGACCTTGTTGAACGGTGCAGTGCGCTGACCTTGTTGAATGGTGCAGTGCGCTGACCTTGTTGAATGGTGCAGGGCGCTGACCTTGTTGAATGGTGCAGGGCGCTGACCTTGTTGAATGGTGCAGGGCGCTGACCTTGTTGAATGGTGCAGGGCGCTGACCTTGTTGAACGGTGCAGTGCGCTGACCTTGTTGAAAGGTGCAGTGCCCTGACCTTGTTGAAAGGTGCAGTGCCCTGACCTTGTTGAACGGTGCAGGTCGCTGACCTTGTTGAATGGTGCAGTGCCCTGACCTTGTTGAATGGTGCAGGTCGCTGACCTTGTTGAATGGTGCAGTGCGCTGACCTTGTTGAATGGTGCAGTGCGCTGACCTTGTTGAACGGTGCAGGGCGCTGACCTTGTTGAACGGTGCAGTGCGCTGACCTTGTTGAATGGTGCAGTGCCCTGACCTTGTTGAATGATGCAGGTCGCTGACCTTGTTGAATGGTGCAGTGCGCTGACCTTGTTGAATGGTGCAGTGCGCTGACCTTGTTGAACGGTGCAGTGCGCTGACCTTGTTGAATGGCGCAGGACCCTGACCTTGTTGAATGGTGCAGGGCCCTGACCTTGTTGAATGGTGCAGGTCGCTGACCTTGTTGAAAGGTGCAGTGCGCTGACCTTGTTGAATGGTGCAGGTCGCTGACCTTGTTGAATGGTGCAGTGCGCTGACCTTGTTGAACGGTGCAGTGCCCTGACCTTGTTGAATGGTGCAGGTCGCTGACCTTGTTGAATGGTGGAGTGCGCTGACCTTGTTGAATGGTGCAGGTCGCTGACCTTGTTGAATGGTGCAGGGCCCTGACCTTGTTGAATGGTGCAGGTCGCTGACCTTGTTGAATGGTGCAGGTCGCTGACCTTGTTGAATGGTGCAGTGCGCTGACCTTGTTGATTGGTGCAGGGCCCTGACCTTGTTGAATGGTGCAGGTCGCTGACCTTGTTGAATGGTGCAGGTCGCTGACCTTGTTGAATGGTGCAGTGCCCTGACCTTGTTGAATGGTGCAGTGCGCTGACCTTGTTGAATGGTGCAGTGCGCTGACCTTGTTGAAAGGTGCAGTGCCCTGACCTTGTTGAATGGTGCAGTGCGCTGACCTTGTTGAACGGTGCAGTGCGCTGACCTTGTTGAACGGTGCAGTTCGCTGACCTTGTTGAATGGTGCAGTGCGCTGACCTTGTTGAATGGCGCAGGACCCTGACCTTGTTGAATGGTGCAGGGCCCTGACCTTGTTGAATGGTGCAGGTCGCTGACCTTGTTGAATGGTGCAGGGCGCTGACCTTGTTGAATGGTGCAGGGCGCTGACCTTGTTGAACGGTGCAGTGCGTTGACCTTGTTAAATGGTGCAATGCGCTGACCTTGTTGAATGGTGCAGGGCGCTGACCTTGTTGAATGGCGCAGGTCGCTGACCTTGTTGAATGGCGCAGGTCGCTGACCTTGTTGAACGGTGCAGTGCGCTGACCTTGTTGAATGGTGCAGGGCGCTGACCTAGTTGAATGGTGCAGTGCGCTGACCTTGTTGAATGGTGCAATGCGCTGACCTTGTTGAACGGTGCAGTGCGCTGACCTTGTTGAACGGTGCAGTGCGCTGACCTTGTTGAACGGTGCAGTGCGCTGACCTTGTTGAATGGTGCAGGGCCCTGACCTTGTTGAATGGCGCAGGTCGCTGACCTTGTTGAACGGTGCAGGGCGTTGACCTTGTTGAATGGTGCAGGGCGCTGACCTTGTTGAATGGTGCAGGGCCCTGACCTTGTTGAATGGTGCAGGGCCCTGACCTTGTTGAATGGTGCAGTGCCCTGACCTTGTTGAATGGTGCAGGGCCCTGACCTTGTTGAATGGTGCAGGGCCCTGACCTTGTTGAATGGTGCAGTGCCCTGACCTTGTTGAATGGTGCAGGGCCCTGACCTTGTTGAATGGTGCAGGTCGCTGACCTTGTTGAATGGTGCAGGTCGCTGACCTTGTTGAATGGTGCAGTGCCCTGACCTTGTTGAATGGTGCAGTGCGCTGACCTTGTTGAAAGGTGCAGTGCGCTGACCTTGTTGAACGGTGCAGTGCCCTGACCTTGTTGAATGGTGCAGTGCGCTGACCTTGTTGAACGGTGCAGTGCCCTGACCTTGTTGAAAGGTGCAGTGCGCTGACCTTGTTGAACGGTGCAGTGCCCTGACCTTGTTGAATGATGCAGTGCCCTGACCTTGTTGAATGGTGCAGGGCGCTGACCTTGTTGAATGGTGCAGTGCCCTGACCTTGTTGAATGGTGCAGTGCGCTGACCTTGTTGAACGGTGCAGTGCGTTGACCTTGTTACATGGTGCAGGTCGCTGACCTTGTTGAATGGTGCAGGGCGCTGACCTTGTTGAATGGTGCAGGGCGCTGACCTTGTTGAATGGTGCAGGGCGCTGACCTTGTTGAATGGTGCAGTGCGCTGACCTTGTTACATGGTGCAGGTCGCTGACCTTGTTGAACGGTGCAGTGCGCTGACCTTGTTGAATGGTGCAATGCGCTGACCTTGTTGAATGGTGCAGTGCGCTGACCTTGTTGAATGGTGCAATGCGCTGACCTTGTTGAATGGTGCAGTGCCCTGACCTTGTTGAATGGTGCAGGGCGCTGACCTTGTTGAACGGTGCAGGGCGCTGACCTTGTTGAACGGTGCAGTGCGCTGACCTTGTTGAATGGTGCAGTGCCCTGACCTTGTTGAATGGTGCAGTGCCCTGACCTTGTTGAATGGTGCAGTGCGCTGACCTTGTTGAATGGTGCAGGGCGCTGACCTTGTTGAATGGTGCAGTGCCCTGACCTTGTTACATGGTGCAGGTCGCTGACCTTGTTGAATGGTGCAGTGCGCTGACCTTGTTGAATGGTGCAGTGCGCTGACCTTGTTGAATGGTGCAGGGCGCTGACCTTGTTGAATGGTGCAGGGCGCTGACCTTGTTGAATGGTGCAGGGCGCTGACCTTGTTGAATGGTGCAGGTCGCTGACTTTGTTGAATGGTGCAGTGCCGTGACCTTGTTGAATGGTGCAGTGCGCTGACCTTGTTGAATGGTGCAGTGCGCTGACCTTGTTGAATGGTGCAGTGCGCTGACCTTGTTGAATGGTGCAGTGCCCTGACCTTGTTGAATGGTGCAGTGCCCTGACCTTGTTACATGGTGCAGGTCGCTGACCTTGTTGAATGGTGCAGTGCGCTGACCTTGTTGAACGGTGCAGTGCGCTGACCTTGTTGAACGGTGCAGTGCGCTGACCTTGTTGAACGGTGCAGTGCCCTGACCTTGTTACATGGTGCAGTCACACAAAGGACTGAGTGGCCTCCGCCTATTTCTTATCACAAAGTGAGACTTGCGTAAATGAGAGCACTTATAGAAATGCTGTGATGGGTGGTTAATGCTCCAGAGGGACAGGCCTCAATGTGTCCGTTCATGTCGCAGGTGCACCAGGCATAGGAAAGGGTGGGTTTCATTAGGGCAAATGGCCCATTTCTTGCCATGCAATTTAGTGACTGCATAAACTCTGGTCACCCATATTTGAATGTGAATGATTTGTGAGGTCATTGCTTCTGTGAACCGAAACCTTGCACTCGAGTCCCCAATGCGAGCGAGACACAAATGGATAAAGTCCACCTCGTGTGGGACTGAACTGTGTCCAGCTGGCCTGTGTCCACTTCAGCTTCTGCTATTGGCTGAGCCACTGTCTCCCATTTCCTCCGGGTCTCTTCCTGAATATGATCCCGGTGACCTCTGCGGGAGAGCCCAAGTTTCTGCATTTCACTGGTCAATGTGTATAAGATACCAAAAGATTTATTTTTGAACGCACTGACCTTGCAAACAGTGCCAATCTCCATCGCAGCTGGTAACCGAGGTCTTCACTGAGCCCTGGATTGAGCAGTGGCACCCGTAATAATGTGCTGACACACTGACTCAGCCTCGAGCAAGTTCCACTTGTGTTATTAGTCTGTTAGATAACTGGACACAGATGGGATTGAATCCTGGTGGGCTAAATTATTTATTCTGTTGAATATAACTATGGGAGTCTGATACACACAATGAATGGTGACACTGGTTATACCTTGTACTGAGATGCAACAGTTTGAGTGCTCCAAGACCCAGGAATGGGGCTGACCTGTTCTCGATTCGCTGTGTAATACATTCTCTCTCTCTCTCTCTCTCTCTCTCTCAGCGGGTCCTCTCTGCATTGATTGTGGCCTCTGTGGTTGGTTTGGCGGAACTCTATGTGATTGTACGGACGATGGAAGGAGAACTGGGAGAGATGTAGAAGGCCGCTGGATAACACTGTTTTGAAACCTCCTCTCATTCCACAGGATGTAATTTGTATTCCAATAGCACTCCATATCACTGGAATGTGCTCTGTAGCTGCTTCAGGTGACACTGTATATCGTGGGGATGTTTCTCATTTTATAAATTCTGGCTTTGTCCCGGGTACCTGTTTCTATATTTTCACATTTGTTCCCATTCCCCTTCATTTGTTGCTTTCAGGGCTTTAAGGAGTCCACCAGATATAGTCACGCGGCACCTCATTCCTCCACTGCAGTCCCTCGCACCTCATTCCCCCCCCTGCAGCCTCTCGCACCTCATTCCCCCACCGCAGCCTCTCGCACCTCATTCCCCCACCGCAGCCTCTCGCACCTCATTCCTCCACCGCAGCCTCTCGCACCTCATTCCCCCACCGCAGCCTCTCGCACCTCATTCCCCCCCCTGCAGCCTCTTGCACCTCATTCCCCCCCCTGCAGCCTCTCGCACCTCATTCCCCCCCCTGCAGCCTCTCACACCTCATTCCCCCACCGCAGCCTCTCGCACCTCATTCCCCCCACCGCAGCCTGCGGCACCTCATTCCCCCACCGCAGCCTGCGGCACCTCATTCCCCCACCGCAGCCTCTCGCACCTCATTCCCCCCCCTGCAGCCTCTCGCACCTCATTCCCCCACCGCAGCCTCTCGCACCTCATTCCCCCCACCGCAGCCTCTCGCACATCATTCCCCCCCCTGCAGCCTCTCGCACCTCATTCCCCCACCGCAGCCTCTCGCACCTCACTCCTCCCCCTGCAGCCTCTCGCACCTCATTCCCCCACCGCAGTCTCTCGCACCTCATTCCCCCACCGCAGCCTCTCGCACCTCATTCCCCCACCGCAGCCTCTCGCACCTCATTCCCCCCACCGCAGCCTCTCGCACCTCATTCCCCCCACCGCAGTCTCTCGCACCTCATTCCCCCACCGCAGCCTCTCGCACCTCATTCCCCCCACCGCAGCCTCTCGCACCTCATTCCCCCACCGCAGTCTCTCGCACCTCATTCCCCCACCGGAGCCTCTCGCACCTCATTCCCCCACCGCAGCCTGTCGCACCTCATTCCACCCACCGCAGCCTCTCGCACCTCATTCCCCCCCCTGCAGCCTCTCGCACCTCATTCCCCCACCGCAGCCTCTCGCACCTCATTCCCCCACCGCAGTCTCTCGCACCTCATTCCCCCACCGCAGCCTCTCGCACCTCATTCCCCCCACAGCAGCCTCTCGCACCTCATTCCCCCCCCTGCAGCCTGCGGCACCTCATTCCACCACCGCAGCCTCTCGCACCTCATTCCCCCACCACAGCCTCTCGCACCTCATTCCCCCACCGCAGCCTCTCGCACCTCATTCCCCCACCGCAGTCTCTCGCACCTCATTCCCCCACCGCAGTCTCTCGCACCTCATTCTCCCACCGCAGCCTCTCGCACCTCATTCCCCCACCGCAGTCCCTCGCACCTCATTCCCGCACCGCAGCCTCTCGCACCTCATTCCCCCCCCTGCAGCCTCTCGCACCTCATTCCCCCACCGCAGCCTCTCGCACCTCATTCCCCCCCCTGCAGCCTCTCGCACCTCATTCCCCCCCTGCAGCCTCTCGCACCTCATTCCCCCACCGCAGCCTCTTGCACCTCATTCCCCCACTGCAGCCTCTCGCACCTCATTCCCCCACCGCAGCCTCTCGCACCTCATTTCCCCCCCCTGCAGCCTGTGGCACCTCATTTCCCCCACCGCAGCCTCTCTCACCTCATCCCCCCCACCGCAGCCTCTCGAATGAGATGAGCTCCACCTGGTCAGTGTTACCCCGCTTGTTGCTATCTGGAACTCTCAGGTTTGAAACTGAACAGTTCAGTTTTTCCCGTCACAGACTAGTTACTCGCAGAAGGAGGCCACCTGTCCTTGTGGTGTCTGTGCTGGCTCTTTGCAGGAGCAATTCACTTGGTATGACTCCTGCCTTTTCCCCACTGCCCAACAAATATTTTACCTTCAGACAATAGAACATAGAACATAGAACGATACAGCGCAGTACAGGCACTTCGGCCCACGTTGTTGCACCGAAACAAAAGCCATCTAACCTACACTATGCCATTATCATCCATATTACAATGATCCAACTCTCTTTTGAAAGCCATGATTAAAGTTGCCTGCAGCGCTCTCAGGCAGCGCATTCCTCGTCCTAACCACTCACTGTGGAAAAGTCTTCCTCATGTCACCATTGCTTCTTTTGTAAATCACTTGAAATGGCTGTCACCGGCTTCTCAGTCCTTCTGTCAATGGGAACAGTTTCTACTCTGTGGAGACCCCTCATGATTTTAAACACCTTTATCAAATGGCTTCTGAAAATTATCTACACAATTGTGTCTGGAAATTTATAGAAACATAGAAAGAAAGTGCAGGAGGAGGCCATTTGGCCCTTCGATCCTGCTCCGCCATTCGGCCCTTCGATCCGGCTCCGCCATTCGGCCCTTCGATCCTGCTCCGCCATTCGGCCCTTCGATCCTGCTCCGCCATTCGGCCCTTCGATCCTGCTCCGCCATTCGGCCCTTCGATCCTGCTCCGCCATTCGGCCCTTCGATCCTGCTCCGCCATTCGGCCCTTCGATCCTGCTCCGCCATTCGGCCCTTCGATCCTGCCCCGCCATTCGGCCCTTCGATCCTGCTCCACCATTCAATCTGATCATGGCTGATCATGCAAGTTCAGTATCTCACTCCCGCTTTCTCGCCACACCCCTTGATCCCTTTAGCTGCAAGGCCATGTCCAGCTCCCTCTTGAATATACCGTGCAAACAGGCCCCAGCAGCTTTCTGTGGGAGAGAATTCCACATGTTCACACCTCTCTGAGAGAAGAATTTCTTCCCCATCTCAGTCCCGAAAGGCTTACCCCTTATTCTTCGGCTGTGACCCTTTATAAACTGTGAACAAAATGACCATTGTGAAATAAAATCCATTTTCCGGTCTATTGATGTGTTTATGAATGTTGATGAGCTGCCCGAGTGACATCCGGAAACCCATTGACCGTCTGAACATTCACCAAATTACTGTGAAGCCCACCAAAATCTGCTTATCCAACGTGAAATAGGACAGTGTAGAGGGAGCTTTACTCTGTATCTAACCCCGTGCTGTACCTGTCCTGGGAGTGTTTGATGGGGACAGTGTAGAGGGAGCTTTACTCTGTATCTAACCCCGTGCTGTACCTGCCCTGGGAGTGTTTGATGGGGACAGTGTAGAGGGAGCTTTACTCTGTATCTAACCCCGTGCTGTACCTGTCCTGGGAGTGTTTGATGGGGACAGTATAGAGGGAGCTTTACGCTGATTCTACCCCGTGCTGTACCTGTCCTGGGAGTGTTTGATTGGGACAGTGTAGAGGGAGCTTTACTCTGTATCTAACCCCATGCTGTACCTGTCCTGGGAGTGTTTGATGGGGGCAGTGTAGAGGGAGCTTTACTCTGTATCCAACCCCGTGCTGTACCTGCCCTGGGAGTGTTTGATTGGGACAGTGTAGAGGGAGCTTTACTCTGTATCTAACCCCATGCTGTACCTGTCCTGGGAGTGTTTGATGGGGACAGTGTAGAGGGAGCTTTACTCTGTATCTAACCCCGTGCTGTACCTGTCCTGGGAGTGTTTGATGGGGACAGTGTAGAGGGAGCTTTACTCTGTATCTAACCCCCTTCTGTACCTGTCCTGGGAGTGTTTGATGGGGACAGTGTAGAGCGAGCTTTACTCTGTATCTAACCCCGTGCTGTACCTGTCCTGGGAGTGTTTGATGGGGACAGTGTCGAGGGAGCTTTACTCTGTATCTAACCCCGTGCTGTACCTGTCCTGAGAGTGTTTGATGGGGACAGTGTAGAGGGAGCTTTACTCTGTATCTAACCCCGTGCTGTACCTGTCCTGGGAGTGTTTGATGGGGACAGTGTAGAGGGAGCTTTACTCTGTATCTAACCCCGTGCTGTACCTGTCCTGGGAGTGTTTGATGGGGACAGTGCAGAGGGAGCTTTACTCTGTATCTAACCCCGTGCTGTACCTGTCCTGGGAGTGTTTGATGGGGACAGTGTCGAGGGAGCTTTACTCTGTATCTAACCCCGTGCTGTACCTGTCCTGGGAGTGTTTGATGGGGACAGTGTCGAGGGAGCTTTACCCTGTATCTAACCCCGTGCTGTACCTGTCCTGGGAGTGTTTGATGGGGACAGTGTAGAGGGAGCTTTACTCTGTATCTAACACCGTGCTGTACCTGCCCTGGGAGTGTTTGATGGGGACAGTGTAGAGGGAGCTTTACTCTGTATCTAACCCCGTGCTGTACCTGTCCTGGGAGTGTTTGATGGGGACAGTGTAGAGTGAGCTTTACTCTGTATCTAACACCGTGCTGTACCTGCCCTGGGAGTGTTTGATTGGGACAGTGTAGAGGGAGCTTTACTCTGTATCTAACCCCGTGCTGTACCTGTCCTGGGAATGTTGATGGGGACAGTGTAGAGGGAGCTTTACTCTGTATCTAACCCCGTGCTGTACCTGTCTTGTGCTGTGCTGAGGTGAGAGAATTGTGCGTGCTGTGTTTCCTGAGAGGAATCAGTAATAGAATCTATGGATTTGCTTCCCTCAAGCTGCTGCCCCCCTCCCGATTGTGGTAGTCCCGTGCATTGAACGACAGCGACAGGAAGTTGGCGATGCGAGCAATGTTTTGCGACTTGGATCTTTGCCACATGATCTTTCCCAAAGTACTTCAGAAGAATAATTACAGCTGGTAACTGACAGAATGCAGCAGGGATTTTAGAATCATTCTGATGGATGGGCTGAATGGCCTCCGTCTGTAAAGACACAGCCAGAGTGAGACAGAACCAAGAGTGAGTTTGGGAAATTGAATCTAGGTGGGAATTCGAAGTTTGGGGGGGGGGGGGGGGGGATGAGGCGCTTTTTATCCCCGGTAAGTGACTGGTAAGTAGTGTTTCTGTTTTCTTTTTCTTTTCATTGGTATATTTATTTATTTTTTTGTTCGTTGTTTATTTATTTATTTTTACATTTTTAATTTTGGGGGGGAAATTGTAATTGTTGAAGTTAACCAAAGGTTTAAGACATGGCAGGAGATCTCAGACCCGTGTCATGCTCCTCGTGAGCGATGTGGGAGCTCAGGGACTCGTGCACTGTCCCTGGCTCCTTCACGTGCAAGAAGTGTGTCCAGTTGCAGCTCCTGTTAGACCGCTTGACTGCTCTGGAGCTGCGGATGGACTCACTTTGGAGCATCCGCGATGCTGAGGACGTCGTGGAAAGCACGTTTAGCGAGTTGGTCACACCGCAGGTGAAAGGTACTGAGGGAGATAGAAAATGGGTGACCAAATGACAGAGCAAGAGTAGGAAGGCAGTGCAGGTGTCCTCTGCGGTCATCTCCCTGCAAAACAGATATACCGCTTTGGATACTGTTGAGGGAGATGGCTCACCAGGGGAAGGCAGCAGCAGCCAGGTTCATGGCACCGTGGCTGGCTCTGCTGCGCAGCTGGGCAGGAAGAAGAATGGCAGGGCTATAGTGATAGTGGACACGATTGTAAGGGGAATAAACAGGCGGTTCTGCGGACGCAATCGAGACTCCAGGATGGTATGTTGCCTCCCTGGTGCAAGGGTCAAGGATGTCTCGGAGCGGCTGCAGGACATTCTGGGGGGGGAGGGTGAACAGCCAGCTGTTGTGGTGCATATAGGCACCAACGATATAGGTATAAAAAACAGGACGAGGTCCTACAAGCTGAATTCAGGGAGTTAGGAGTTAAACTAAAAAGTAGGACCTCAAAGGTAGTAATCTCAGGATTGCTACCAGTGCCACGAGCTAGTCAGAGTAGGAATGTCAGGATAGATAGGATGAATGCGTGGCTCGAGAGATGGTGCAAGAGGGAGGGATTCAAATTCCTGGGGCATTGGAACCGGTTCTGGGGGAGGTGGGACCAGTACAAACCGGACGGTCTGCACCTGGGCAGGACTGGAACCAATGTCCATGGGGGGGTGTTTGCTCGAGCTGTTGGGGAGAGTTTAAATGAATGTGGCAGGGGGATGGGAACCGATGCAGGACGTTGGAAGGTAGTAAAACAGGGACAGAAACAAAAGGCAGTAAGGGGGAAAGTGTAAGGCAGAGAAGCCATAGTCAAAAATCAAAAAGGGCGACAGTACAAGGTACAATGACTGAGGGGAGCTCAGTGAATAGGACCAGGAATACTAAAAGGAATAAAACGGGAAGTGAAAACATTAATGGTAAGCGACGCGGCAGGTTGTTACATGAAGATATGGGTTCAACGACAAGGAAAATTAGGAGAAAGGTTAAGAGGAAATATAACTTAGGAGAGGTTACTGATCGAGGTGTTAAGATTCAGAACAGAGGTAAAAAAGCCAACATAAGTGTACTTTAAATGAATGCTCGTAGTATTCAGAATAAGGTAAATGAGTTGATGGCGCAAATCATCGTGAATGGCAATGATTTAGTGGCCATTACTGAAACATGGTTAAAGGATGGTCACGACTGGGAGTTAAATATCCGAGGGTATCAAACTATTCGGAAGGACAGAGTGGATGGTAAGGGAGGTGGTGTAGCTCTGTTATTTAAGGATGACATCCGGGCAACAGTAAGGGATGACATCGGTGCTATGGAGGATAAGGTTGAATCCATTTGGGTGGAAATCAGGAATAGTAAGGCGAAAAAGTCACTGATAGGAGTAGCTATAGGCCACCAAATAGTAACATTATGGTGGGGCAGGCAATAAACAAAGAAATAACTGATGCACGTAGAAATGGTACAGCAGTTATCATGGGGGATTTTAATCTACATATCGATTGGTTTAACCAGGTCGGTCAAGGCAGCCTTGAGGAGGAGTTTATAGAATGTATCCGCGATAGTTTCCAAGAACAGTATGTAATGGAACCTACGAGGGAACAAGCGGTCCTAGATCTGGTCCTGTGTAATGAGACAGGATTGATTCAGGATCTCATAGTTAGGGATCCTCTCGGAAGGAGCGATCACAATATGGTGGAATTTAAAATACAGATGGAGGGTGAGAAGGTAAAATCAAGCACTAGTGTTTTGTGCTTAAACAAAGGAGATTACAATGGGATGAGAGAAGAACTAGCTAAGGTAGACTGGGAGCAAAGACTTTATGGTGAAACAGTTGACGAGCAGTGGAGAACCTTCCAAGCGATTTTTCACAGTGCGCAGCAAAGGTTTATACCAACAAAAAGGAAGGATGGTAGAAAGAGGGAAAATCGACCGTGGATATCTAAGGAAATAAGGGAGAGTATCAAATTGAAGGAAAAAGCATACAAAGTAGCAAAGATTAGTGGGAGACTAGAGGACTGGGAAATCTTTAGGGGGCAACAGAAAGCTACTAAAAAAGCTATAAAGAAGAGTAAGATAGATTATGAGAGTAAACTTGCTCCGAATATAAAAACAAATAGCAAAAGTTTCTTCAAATATATAAAACAAAAAAAGAGTGGCTAAGGTAAATATTGGTCCTTTAGAGGATGAGAAGGGAGATTTAATAATGGGAGATGAGGAACTGAACAGATTTTTTGGGTCGGTCTTCACAGTGGAAGACACAAATAACATGCCAGTGACTGATGGAAATGAGGCTATGACAGGTGAGGACCTTGAGAGGATTGTTATCACCAAGGAGGTAGTGATGGGCAAGCTAATGGGGCTAGAGGTAGACAAGTCTCCTGGCCCTGATGGAATGCATCCCAGAGTGCTAAAAGAGATGGCTAGGGAAATTGCAAATGCACTAGTGATAATTTACCAAAATTCACTAGACTCTTGGGTGGTCCCGGCAGATTGGAAATTAGCAAACGTGACGCCACTGTTTAAAAAAGGAGGTAGGCAGAAAGCGGGTAATTATAGGCCAGTGAGCTTAACTTCGGTAGTAGGGAAGATGCTGGAATCTATCATCAAGGAAGAAATAGCGAAGCATCTGGATGGAAATTGTCCCATTGGGCAGACGCAGCATGGGTTCATAAACTAATTTAGTGGAATTTTTTGAGGGCATTACCAGTGCGGTAGATAACGGGGGGCCAATGGATGTGGTATATCTGGATTTCCAGAAAGCCTTTGACAAGGTGCCACACAAAAGGTTGCTGCATAAGATAAAGATGCATGGCATTAAGGGGAAAGTAGTAGCATGGATGGAGGATTGGTTAATTAATAGAAAGCAGAGTGGGGATTAATGGGTGTTTCTCTGGTTGGCAATCAGTAGCTAGTGGTGTCCCTCAGGGATCAGTGTTGGGCCCACGACTGTTCACAATTTACATAGATGATTTGGAGTTGGGGACCAAGGGCAATGTGTCCAAGTTTGCAGACGACACTAAGATAAGTGGTAAAGCAAAAAGTGCAGAGGATAATGGAAGTCTGCAGAGGGATTTGGATAGGTTAAGTGAATGGGCTAGGGTCTGGCAGATGGAATACAATGTTGACAAATGTGAGGTGATCCATTTCGGTAGGAATAACAGCAAAAGGGATTATTATTTAAATGATAAAATATTAAAACATGCTGCTGTGCAGAGAGACCTGGGTGTGCTAGTGCATGAGTCGCAAAAGTTGGTTTACAGGTGCAACAGGTGATTAAGAAGGCAAATGGAATTTTGTCCTTCATTGCTAGAGGGATGGAGTTTAAGACTAGGGAGGTTTTGCTGCAATTGTATAAGGTGTTAGTGAGGTCACACCTGGAGTATTGTGTTCAGTTTTGGTCTCCTTGAGAAAGGACGTACTGGCACTGGAGGGTGTGCAGAGGAGATTCACTAGGTTAATCCCAGAGCTGAAGGGGTTGTATTATGAGAAGAGGGTGAGTAGACTGGGACTGTACTCGTTGGAATTTAGATGGATGAGGGGAGATCTTATAGAAACATATAAGATTATGAAGGGAATAGATAGGATAGATGCGGGCAGGTTGCTTCCACTGGCGGGTGAAAGCAGAACTAGGGGGCATAGCCTCAAAATAAGGGGAAGGAGATTTAGGACTGAGTCTAGGAGGAACTTCTTCACCCAAAGGGTTGTGAATCTATGGAATTCCTTGCCCAGTGAAGCAGTAGAGGCTCCTTCATTAAATGTTTTTAAGATAAAGATAGATAGTTTTTTGAAGAATAAAGGGATTAAGGGTTATGGTGTTCGGGCCGGAAAGTGGAGCTGAGTCCACAAAAGATCAGCCATGATCTCATTGAATGGTGGAGCAGGCTCGAGGGGCCAGATGGCCGACTCCTGCTCCTAGTTCTTATGTTCTGGTGACGGGAACTGGTGGCAAATCTTTGCACTTCAAGTATTTGTCCAGTTCCATTTTGAAAATTACTCCTGAATTTGCTTCCACTGCCCTTTCAGGCAACACCATCCAGGACAAAGCAGCCCAGCTTGATTGCTCCCCCTTCCACAAACATTCACTCCCTCCCCCACCGACGCACAGAGGCAGCCGTGTGTCCCATCTACAAGATGCACTGCAGGAACCCAACAAGTTTCTCAGACAGCACCTTCCAAACCCACGACCTCTGCCATCTAGAATCAGCCATTGGATATGTTCCTTAATATTACAATGTCTGATAAACCAGCTAAACTCCCTTCTTTATGTTAAAATAAGTTTTTAAAAACTGAAGACAGATTTATAACTGACCTGAGTGTGGAACTCAGTGTAGACACTGTGGTTGCCCCTTGCACTCAATTTCATTCCGAGTAGGATTAAGGGAATGCTGGAGATCCTTCTAATTTCCAGGGGCCCAACTTTACTGCCACTGCCCGAGAGAGGCAGGTGGAGAGTAGGTCGGGAACCGATATGATGACAGTGCAAAATCCCCCTGTAATTAAAAGGATCATCCGTAAGGCCCATGACTTAAGTCTGATCTGATTGTTAGAAACTAAAGGGATTTTAGGTATAAAATAATGAAAATAAATTATAATTACATTCTCTGAAATGGGGAAATGAGATGGGTGAATTGTATTTCAATCTGGATTAGAAAAAGGATCAGAAATTCTTTCAGTAAAATGTTCAGGAGCCAAAGATTAAGGCATCTTTATTTCATGTAATCTACACGGGTATACCAGCTACACGGATATAATCTACACGGGCATACCAGCTACATGGATATAATCTACACGGGTATACCAGCTACACGGATATAATCTACACGGGTATACCAGCTACACGGATATAATCTACACGGGTATACCAGCTACACGGATATAATCTACACGGGTATACCAGCTACACGGATATAATCTACACGGGTCTACCAGCTACACGGATATAATCTACACGGGTATACCAGCTACACGGATATAATCTACACGGGTCTACCAGCTACACGGATATAATCTACACGGGTATACCAGCTACACGGATATAATCTACACGGGCATACCAGCTACACGGATATAATCTACACGGGTATACCAGCTACACGGATATAATCTACACGGGTATACCAGCTACACGGATATAATCTACACGGGTATACCAGCTACACGGATATGATCTACACGGGCATACCAGCTACACGGATATAATCTACACGGGTATACCAGCTACACGGATATAATCTACACGGGTATACCAGCTACACGGATATAATCTACACGGGTATACCAGCTACACGGATATAATCTACGCGGGTATACCAGCTACACGGATATAATCTACACGGGTATACCAGCTACACGGATATAATCTACACGGGTATACCAGCTACACGGATATAATCTACACGGGTCTACCAGCTACACGGATATAATCTACACGGGTATACCAGCTACACGGATATAATCTACGCGGGTCTACCAGCTACACGGATATAATCTACGCGGGTATACCAGCTACACGGATATAATCTACGCGGGTATACCAGCTACACGGATATAATCTACGCGGGTATACCAGCTACACGGATATAATCTACACGGGTATACCAGCTACACGGATATAATCTACACGGGTATACCAGCTACACGGATATAATCTACACGGGTATACCAGCTACACGGATATAATCTACACGGGTATACCAGCTACACGGATATAATCTACACGGGTATACCAGCTACACGGATATAATCTACACGGGTATACCAGCTACACGGATATAATCTACACGGGTATACCAGCTACACGGATATAATCTACACGGGTATACCAGCTACACGGATATAATCTACACGGGTATACCAGCTACACGGATATAATCTACACGGGTATACCAGCTACACGGATATAATCTACACGGGTATACCAGCTACACGGATATAATCTACACGGGTATACCAGCTACACGGATATAATCTACACGGGTATACCAGCTACACGGATATAATCTACACGGGTATACCAGCTACACGGATATAATCTACACGGGTATACCAGCTACACGGATATAATCTACACGGGTATACCAGCTACACGGATATAATCTACACGGGCATACCAGCTACACGGATATAATCTACACGGGCATACCAGCTACACGGATATAATCTACACGGGCATACCAGCTACACGGATATAATCTACACGGGCATACCAGCTACACGGATATAATCTACACGGGTATACCAGCTACACGGATATAATCTACACGGGTATACCAGCTACACGGATATAATCTACACGGGTATACCAGCTACACGGATATAATCTACACGGGTATACCAGCTACAGGGATATAATCTACACGGGTATACCAGCTACACGGATATAATCTACACGGGTCTACCAGCTACACGGATATAATCTACACGGGTATACCAGCTACACGGATATAATCTACATGGGTATACCAGCTACACGGATATAATCTACACGGGTATACCAGCTACATGGATACAATCTACACGGGTATACCAGCTACACGGATACAATCTACACGGGTATACCAGCTATACGGATACAATCTACACGGGTATACCAGCTACACGGATATAATCTGCACGGGTATACCAGCTACACGGATATAATCTACACGGGTATACCAGCTACACGGATATAATCTACACGGGTATACCAGCTACACGGATATAATCTACACGGGTATACCAGCTACACGGATATAATCTACACGGGTATACCAGCTACACGGATATAATCTACACGGGTATACCAGCTACACGGATATAATCTACACGGGTATACCAGCTACACGGATATAATCTACACGGGTCTACCAGCTACACGGATATAATCTACACGGGTCTACCAACTACACGGATATAATCTACACGGGTATTCCAGCTACACGGATATAATCTACACGGGTATACCAGCTACACGGATATAATCTACAGGGGTATACCAACTACACGGATATAATCTACACGGGTATACCAGCTACACGGATATAATCTACACGGGTATACCAGCTACACGGATATAATCTACACGGGTATACCAGCTACACGGATACAATCTACACGGGTATACCAGCTACACGGATACAATCTACACGGGTATACCAGCTACACGGATACAATCTACACGGGTATACCAGCTACACGGACACAATCTACACGGGTATACCAGCTACACGGATACAATCTACACGGGTATACCAGCTACACGGATACAATCTACACGGGTATACCAGCTACACGGAAACAATCTACACGGGTATACCAGCTACACGGATACAATCTACACGGGTATACCAGCTACACGGATACAATCTACACGGGTCTACCAGCTACACGGATATAATCTACACGGGTATACCAGCTACACGGATATAATCTACACGGGTATACCAGCTACACGGATATAATCTACACGGGTATACCAGCTACACGGATACAATCTACACGGGTATACCAGCTACACGGATACAAACTACACGGGTATACCAGCTACACGGATAAAATCTACACGCGTAAACCAGCTACACGGATACAATCTACACGGGTATACCAGCTACACGGATACAATCTACACGGGTATACCTGCTACACGGATACAATCTACACGGGTATACCAGCTACACGGATACAATCTACACGGGTATACCAGCTACACGGATACAATCTACACGGGTATACCAGCTACACGGATATAATCTACACGGGTATACCAGCTACACGGATATAATCTACACGGGTATACCAGCTACACGGATATAATCTACACGGGTATACCAGCTACAGAATAGTGGAGTTTGTTTATGAAGCGTGTGGTACAATCTTAATACAGAGAATGGATCTGATTCTTTTTTAAACAACCACAAGGACAAGATAGGTAGGGAGAATTCTTTAAAAACTTTCTTCTAATTGTCTCTCCTCTGCTGAAAGTGACCGCAATTTCCTGGGCTCAAATAGTCATTATTCACATGTGATCGCAGACATTAGCTGTTTGTGCAGGGAGATCCGGGCCGGGATTCCCCAATCCCGCGGCCAAGTCCTGACGCCGGCGTGAACCGCTCCGGAGTCAACGGTCCTCAATTGTCCGGCATGCTCCCCTTCCCAGGGGGCCAGGTGTCCGGTACGCTCCCCTTCCCAGGGGGCTAGGTGTCCGGCATGCTCCCCTTCCCAGGGGGCTAGGTGTCCGGTACGCTCCCCTTCCCAGGGGGCTAGGTGTCCGGCATGCTCCCCTTCCCAGGGGGCCAGGTTGGTGCCGGAGTGGTCCCCACTGCTTCAGCTGACACGGCCGGCATGATTCCGCGCATGCGTGGGGGGGGGTCTCATCTCCGCACCAGCCGCTGGACAACATGGCGGAGCCCAGCGGGGAGGAACATAGACCCCCACGGAAACAGCCCGCCCACCGGTAGGCTCCGATCGCGGGCCAGGCCACCATGAAGGCCCCCCACCCGGAGTCGGATCCCCCCCGCTCCCCCTCCAGGATGGCCCCCGCTGACAGAACTTCCAGGCCCCGCCGTGTGGGACCTGAGTAACCCACGTCGGCGGAATTCGGCCCGTCGAGGCCTAGAGAATCGCCGGGAGGCCGCTGACCGGTGCGGCAGCGATCCCGCCAGTGTGGCAAACCCCCCCCCGCCCGGGGATTCTCCGACCTGGCGCAGGGTCAGTGAATCCCAGCCCAGGAGTCCAATCCTGTCACACTGACATGATGGAGAGTGCACTGTGTGACTGATATATTGAGCTGCAGAATCACAGCGTGTTCGAACAGTGGGAGCAAAGATGAAGCAATGATCTGTGTTCAGGGACATGTCCGCCAGGTGTCACATTATCAAACATTATAGTTTCTGGAACCAGCGTTGGGTGCTGGTCCCCCACCCACCCACTGCCCCCCACCCACCCGCTGCCCCCCACCCACCCGCTGCCCCCCACCCCACCAGCTGCCCCTCACCCCCCTTCTCCTCACCCCCCTTTCCCCTTCCCCTCGCCCGCTGCCCTGCCCCTCACCCCTTCCCCTCACCCCCCCTTGTAAGTATGTCAGGTGTTGGCTCTCAGTTATGTTTCCAACAGTAAATAGATGCTGAGAGCCCAGCTTTGTAAACAGAGCACAGTTCGAGTGCCCTGTGCGCGACAGCTCAAGCGCCCGCATGATGCAGCCTCCTGTGCCTACCTGGGGCCCATGTCCTGCCCATCCTCGCCCTCTCTCGCATCCTCCTCGCCAGACAAGGACTGCCGTTCAACCCCCACGTTGCCGCTCTGCTGCGCGATGTTGTGGAGGGCACAGCGATGCGGGCGACCCTCCCAGCGCCATACTGCAGGGCCCCTCCAGAGCGGTCCAGGCACCCGAACCACATCTTCAGGATGCCGATGCACCGCTCGATCATGCTCCTGGTCACAACATGGGTGTCATTGTAGAGGGTCTGTGGCCTCCAGGTAGCCGGCATCAGCCACGAGCGCAGCAGATAACCCATCGCCCAGGAGCCAACCCCTCACCCTGTCAGAAACCGTCAAGTGTGCCAGGATTAAGGCGCGTGCGCACTGCTCGGCGCCCCGCTTACCCCGGGTCCCATCGCCGCCGGCAGGGGTACAGATGGCTGGCTCGACCCACGTCACTGATGCACTCCGCAGCCCTCTCCGGCACCCTCCTGCAGGGGCTGCTGTAGGCACTGCCCTTGGGTGGGCCACATAGAACATAGAACAATACAGCGCAGTACAGGCCCTTCGGCCCACGATGTTGCACCGAAACAAAAGCCATCTAACCTACACTATGCCATTATCATCCATATGTTTATCCAATAAACTTTTAAATGCCCTCAATGTTGGCGAGTTCACTACTGTAGCAGGTAGGGCATTCCACGGCCTCACTACTCTTTGCGTAAAGAACCTACCTCTGACCTCTGTCCTATATCTATTACCCCTCAGTTTAAAGTTATGTCCCCTCGTGCCAGCCATATCCATCCGCGGGAGAAGGCTCTCACTGTCCACCCTATCCAACCCCCTGATCATTTTGTATGCCTCTATTAAGTCTCCTCTTAACCTTCTTCTCTCCAACGAAAACAACCTCAAGTCCGTCAGCCTTTCCTCATAAGATTTTCCCTCCATACCAGGCAACATCCTGGTAAATCTCCTCTGCACCCGCTCCAAAGCCTCCACGTCCTTCCTATAATGCGGTGACCAGAACTGTACGCAATACTCCAAATGCGGCCGGACCAGAGTTCTGTACAGCTGCAACATGACCTCCCGACTCCGGAACTCAATCCCTCTACCAATAAAGGCCAACACTCCATAGGCCTTCTTCACAACCCTATCAACCTGGGTGGCAACTTTCAGGGATCTATGTACATGGACACCTAGATCCCTCTGCTCAGCCACACTTTCAAGAACTTTACCATTAGCCAAATATTCCGCATTCCTGTTATTCCTTCCAAAGTGAATCACCTCACACTTCTCTACATTAAACTCCATTTGCCACCTCTCAGCCCAGCTCTGCAGCTTATCTATATCCCTCTGTAACCTGCTACATCCTTCCACACTATCGACAACACCACCGACTTTAGTATCATCTGCAAATTTACTCACCCACCCTTCTGTGCCTTCCTCTAGGTCATTGATAAAAATGACAAACAGCAACGGCCCCAGAACAGATCCTTGTGGTACTCCACTTGTGACTGTACTCCATTCTGAACATTTCCCATCAACCACCACCCTCTGTCTTCTTTCAGCTAGCCAATTTCTGATCCACATCTCTAAATCACCCTTAATCCCCAGCCTCCGTATTTTTTGCAATAGCCTACCGTGGGGAACCTTATCAAACGCTTTGCTGAAATCCATATACACCACATCAACTGCTCTACCCTCGTCTACCTGTTCAGTCACCTTCTCAAAGAACTCAATAAGGTTTGTGAGGCATGACCTACCCTTCACAAAGCCATGCTGACTATCCCTGATCATATCATTCCTATCTAGATGATTATAAATCTTGTCCCTTATAATCCCCTCCAAGACTTTACCCACTACAGACGTGAGGCTCACCGGTCTATAGTTGCCGGGGTTGTCTCTGCTCCCCTTTTTGAACAAAGGGACCACATTTGCTGTCCTCCAGTCCTCTGGCACTATTCCTGTAGCCAATGATGACATAAAAATCAAAGCCAAAGGTCCAGCAATCTCTTCCCTGGCCTCCCATAGAATCCTAGGAAAAATCCCATCAGGTCCCGGGGACTTATCTATTTTCAGCCTGTCCAGAATTGCCAACACCTCTTCCCTACGTACCTCAATGCCATCTATTCTATTAGCCTGGGGCTCAGCATTCTCCTCCACAACATTATCTTTTTCCTGAGTGAATACTGACGAAAAATATTCATTTAGTATCTCGCCTATCTCTTCAGACTCCACACACAATTTCCCATCCCTGTCCTTGACTGGTCCTACTCTTTCCCTAGTCATTCGCTTATTCCTGACATACCTATAGAAAGCTTTTGGGTTTTCCTTGATCCTTCCTGCCAAATACTTCTCATGTCCCCTCCTTGCTCGTCTTAGCTCTCTCTTTAGATCCTTCCTCGCTACCTTGTAACTATCCATCGCCCCAACCGAAACTTCACACTTCATCTTCACATAGGCCTCCTTCTTCCTCTTAACAAGAGATTCCACTTCCCTGGTAAACCACGGTTCCCTCACTCGACGCCTTCCTCCCTGTCTGACCGGTACATACTTATCAAGAACACGCAGTAGCTGATCCTTGAACAAGCCCCACTTATCCAGTGTGCCCAACACTTGCAGCCTACTTCTCCACCTTATCCCCCCCAAGTCACGTCTAATGGCATCATAATTGCCCTTCCCCCAGCTATAACTCTTGCCCTGCGGTGTATACTTATCCCTTTCCATCATTAACGTAAACGTCACCGAATTGTGGTCACTGTCCCCAAAGTGCTCTCCTACCTCCAAATCCAACACCTGGCCTGGTTCATTACCCAAAACCAAATCCAACGTGGCCTCGCCTCTTGTTGGCCTGTCAACATATTGTTTCAGGAAACCCTCCTGCACACACTGTACAAAAAACGACCCATCTATTGTACTCGAACTATATCTTTTCCAGTCAATATTTGGAAAGTTAAAGTCTCCCATAATAACTACCCTGTTACTTTCGCTCATATCCAGAATCATCTTCGCCATCCTTTCCTCTACATCCCTAGAACTATTAGGAGGCCTATAAAAAACTCCCAACAGGGTGACCTCTCCTTTCCTGTTTCTAACTTCAGCCAATACTACCTCGGAAGAAGAGTCCCCATCTAGCATCCTCTCCGCCACCGTAATACTGCTCTTGACTAGCAGCGCCACACCTCCCCCTCTTTTGCCTCCTTCTCTGAGCTTACTAAAACACCTAAACCCCGGAACCTGCAACATCCATTCCTGTCCCTGCTCTATCCATGTCTCCGAAATGGCCACAACATCGAAGTCCCAGGTACCAACCCACGCTGCCAGTTCCCCTACCTTGTTTCGTATACTCCTGGCATTGAAGTAGACACACTTCAAACCACCTACCTGAACGCTGGCCCCCTCCTGCGACGTCAAATCTGTGCTCCTGACCTCTATACTCTCATTCTCCCTTACCCTAAAACTACAATCCAGGTTCCCATGCCCCTGCTGCATTAGTTTAAACCCCCCCAAAGAGCACTAACAAATCTCCCCCCCAGGATATTTGTGCCCCTCAGATTCAGATGTAGACCATCCTGTCTATAGAGGTCCCACCTTCCCCAGAAAGAGCCCCAGTTATCCAAAAATCTGAAACCCTCCCGCCTGCACCATCCCTGTAGCCACGTGTTTAAATGCTCTCTCTCCCTATTCCTCATCTCACTATCACGTGGCACGGGCAACAACCCAGAGATAACAACTCTGTTTGTTCTAGTTCTGAGCTTCCATCCTAGCTCCCTGAAAGCCTGCCTGACATCCTTGTCCCCTTTCCTACCTATGTCGTTGGTGCCAATGTGGACCACGACTTGGGGCTGCTCCCCCTCCCCCCTAAGGACCCGGAAAACACGATCCGAGACATCACGTACCCTTGCACCTGGGAGGCAACATACCAAACGTGAGTCTCTCACGCTCCCACAAAATCTCCTATCTGTGCCCCTGACTATAGAGTCCCCAATTACTAATGCTCTGCTCCTCTCCCCCCTTCCCTTCTGAGCAACAGGGACAGACTCCGTGCCAGAGGCCCGTACCCCATGGCTTACCCCTGGTAAGTCGTCCCCCCCACAAGTATCCAAAGCGGTATACTTGTTTCTCAGGGGAACGACCGCAGGGGATCCCTGCACTGACTGTTTTTTCCCAGTCCCCACATGATGCCTCGCTGATGGGTGGTGCTCGTTGAGAGGGGGTGAGGGAGTTGGTGTGGCGGAATGTGGGGATGGTAGGTGGAGTGGGGTGGGGGGGACGGTGGGTGGGGTGGGGGGGACGGTGTGTGGGGTGGGGGAGGGTGGGGATGGTAGGTGGGGTGGGGTGGGGGGGACGGTGGGTGGGGTGGGAGAGGGTGAGTGGGGTGGGGAGGGGGGGTGGGGTGAGGGGAGGGGGGGTGGGGTGGGTGGGGGGAGGGTGAGTGGGGTGGGGGGAGGGTGAGTGGGGTGGGGGAGGGTGGGTGGGGGGACGGTGGGTGGGGTGGGGGGAGGGTGAGTGGGGTGGGGAGGGGGGGTGGGGTGGGTGGGGGAACGGTGGGTGGGGTGGGGGAGGGTGAGTGGGGTGGGGGGAGGGTGGGTGAGGGGAGGGTGGGTGGGGTGGGGACGGTGGGTGGGGGGGACGGTGGGTGGGGTGGGGGGGACGGTGTGTGGGGTGGGGGAGGGTGGGGATGGTAGGTGGGGTGGGGTGGGGGGGACGGTGGGTGGGGTGGGAGAGGGTGAGTGGGGTGGGGAGGGGGGGTGGGGTGGGTGGGGTGAGGGGGGGGGGGGGGAGGTGGGGTGAGGGGAGGGGGGGTGGGGTGGGTGGGGGGAGGGTGAGTGGGGTGGGGGGAGGGTGAGTGGGGTGGGGGAGGGTGGGTGGGGGGACGGTGGGTGGGGTGGGGGGAGGGTGAGTGGGGTGGGGAGGGGGGTGGGGTGGGTGGGGGAACGGTGGGTGGGGTGGGGGAGGGTGAGTGGGGTGGGGGGAGGGTGGGTGAGGGGAGGGTGGGTGGGGTGGGGACGGTGGGTGGGGGGGACGGTGGGTGGGGTGGGGAGAGGGTGTGTAGGGTGAGGTGGGGTGGGTGGGGGGACAGTGGGTGGGGTGGGGGGAGGGTGAGTGGGGTGGGGGGAGGGTGGGTGAGGGGAGGGTGGGTGGGTGAGGGGAGGGTGGGTGGGGTGGGGAGGGGGGGTGGGGTGGGTGAGGGGAGGGTGGGTGGGGTGGGGAGGGGGGGTGGGGTGGGTGGGGGGACGGTGGGTGGGGTGAGGGGAGGGTGGGTGGGGTGGGGAGGGTGGGTGGGGTGGGGGAGGGTGGGTGGGGAAGGGTGGGTGGGGTAGGGGGAGGGTGGGTGGGTGGGGTGGGGAAGGGTGGGTGGGGTGGGGGAGGGTGGGGGGATGGTGGGTGGGGTGGGGGAGGGTGGGTGGGGTGGGGGACGGTGGGTGGGGTGGGGGGAGGGTGGGTGGGGTGGAGCGATGGTGTGTGGGGTGGGAATGGTGGGGTGGGGGGAAGGAGGTGGGGTGGGGGGATGGTGGGTGGGGTGGGGGGACGGTGGGTGGGTGGGGTGTGGGGATGGTAGGTGGGGTGGGGAGGGTGGGTGAGGGGAGGGGGGTGGGGTGGGTGGGGGGACGGTGGGTGGGGTGGGGGAGGGTGAGTGGGGTGGGGGGACGGTGGGTGGGGTGGGGGGAGGGTGAATGGGGTGGGGGGAGGGTGAGTGGGGTGGGGGGAGGGTGGGTGAGGGGAGGGTGGGTGGGGTGAGGGGAGGGTGGGTGAGGGGAGGGGGGGAGGGTGGGTGAGGGGAGGGGGGTGGGTGGGGTGGGGGGAGGGTGAGTGGGGTGGGGGGAGGGTGAGTGGGGTGGGGGAGGGTGGGTGAGGGGAGGGTGGGTGGGGTGAGGGGAGGGTGGGTGAGGGGAGGGGGGGAGGGTGGGTGAGGGGAGGGGGGTGGGGTGGGTGGGGGGACGGTGGGTGGGGTGGGGGGAGGGTGAGTGGGGTGGGGGGACGGTGGGTGGGGTGGGGGGAGGGTGAGTGGGGTGGGGGGTGGGTGAGGGGAGGGTGGGTGAGGGGAGGGGAGGGTGGGTGAGGGGAGGGGGTGGGGTGGGTGGGGGGACGGTGGGTGGGGTGGGGGGAGGGTGAGTGGGGTGGGGGGAGGGTGTGTGAGGTGGGGGAGGGGAGGGTGTGTGAGGGGAGGGGAGGGTGGGTGGGGGGAGGGGTGGGTGGGGTGAGGGGTGGGTGAGGGGAGGTGGGGTGAGGGGAGGGGTGGGTGGGTGAGGGGAGGGGGGGTGGGGTGAGGGGTGGGTGAGGGGAGGGGGGTGGGGTGGGTGGGGGGACGGTGGGTGGGGTGGGGGGAGGGTGAGTGGGGTGGGGGGAGGGTGGGTGAGGGGAGGGGAGGGGGGGTGGGTGAGGGGAGGGTGGGTGGGGTGAGGGGAGGGTGGGTGAGGGGAGGGGGTGTGGGGAGGGGGGTGGGTGGGGGACGGTGAGTGGGGTGGGGGGTGGGGGAGGGTGTGTGGGGTGAGGGGAGGGTGGGTGGGGTGTGGGGAGGGGGGTGGGGTGGGGGGAGGGTGGGTGAGGGGAAGGTGGGTGGGGTGAGGGGAGGGTGGGTGAGGGGAGGGTGGGTGGGGTGAGGGGAGGGGGTGTGGGGATGGTAGGTGGGGGGTGGGGCAGGTGGGTGGGGTGGGGATGGTTGGAGGAGGTGGGGGAGGGTGGGGTGAGGGGAGGGGGGGTGGGGTGGGTGGGGGGACGGTGGGTGGGGGGAGGGTGAGTGGGGTGGGGGTGGATGGGGGGAGGGTGAGTGGGGTGGGGGAGGGCGGGTGAGGGGAGGGGGGGTGGTGTGGGTGGGGGGACGGTGGGTGGGGTGGGGGAGGGGGTTGGGGTGGGGGGAGGGTGGGTGGGGTGGGGGAGGGGGGAAGGGGTGGGGTGGGTGGGGTGAGGGGAGGGGGGTGGGGTGAGGGGAGGGTGGGTGGGGTGAGGGGAGGGGGGTGGGGTGAGGGGAGGGTGGGTGGGGGAGGGGGGTGGGGTGAGGGGAGGGTGGGTGAGGGGAGGGTGGGTGGGGGGAGGGGGGTGGGGTGAGGGGAGGGTGGGTGGGGTGAGGGGAGGGGGGGTGGGGTGAGGGGAGGGGGGGTGGGGTGAGGGGGGGTGGGGTGAGGTGGGGTGAGGGGAGGGGGGTGGGGTGAGGGGGGTTGGGTGAGGTGGGGTGAGGGGAGGGGGGTGGGGTGAGGGGAGGGGGGGTGGGGTGAGGGGACGGGGGTGAGGGGAGGGGGGGTGGGGTGAGGGGAGGGGGGAGGGGGGATGGGGTGAGGGGAGGGGGGTGGGGTGAGGGGAGGGGGGAGGGGGGATGGGGTGAGGGGAGGGGGGGTGGGGTGAGGGGAGGGGGGTGGGGTGAGGGGAGGGGGGTGGGGTGAGGGGAGGGGGGTGGGGTGAGGGGAGGGGGGTGGGGTGAGGGGGTGAGGGGGTGGGGTGAGGGGAGGGGGGTGGGGTGAGGGGAGGGGGGTGGGGTGAGGGGGTGGGGGGGTGGGGTGAGGGGAGGGTGGGCGGGGTGGGGGGAGGGGGGTGGGGTGAGGGGAGGGGGGGTGAGGGGAGGGGGGTGGGGTGAGGGGAGGGGGGGTGAGGGGAGGGGGGTGGGGTGAGGGGGTGGGGTGAGGGGAGGGGGGTGGGGTGAGGGGAGGGGGGTGGGGTGAGGGGGTGGGGGGGTGGGGTGAGGGGAGGGTGGGCGGGGTGGGGGGTGGGGTGAGGGGAGGGGGGGTGGGGTGAGGGGAGGGGGTGGGGGAAGGGGGTGAGGCCACTCATATGGCCGGTGTCATTCTGCACAACCACGGGCCACGGTGGTGACTGGGGCGCGCAGTAAAATGGCGATTGGTGCCTGGGTGTGGGGGGGGGCTGGATGAGGGTGCGGTGGGTGTGGGGGGGGCTGGATGAGGGTATGGTGGGTGTGGGGGGGGGGCTGGATGAGGGTATGGTGGGTGGTGGGGGGGCTGGATGAGGGTATGGTGGGTGTGGGGGGGGGGGCTGGATGAGGGTATGGTGGGTGGTGGGGGGGGCTGGATGAGGGTATGGTGGGTGGTGGGGGGGCTGGATGAGGGTATGGTGGGTGTGGGGGGCGGATTAGGGTATGGTGGGTGTGGGGGGGTCTGGATGAGGGTATGGTGGGTGTGGGGGGCTGGATTAGGGTATGGTGGGTGGTGGGGGGCTGGATTAGGGTATAGTAGTTTTGGGGGGGCTGGATTAGGGTATGGTGGGTGTGGGGGGGTCTGGATGAGGGTGCGGTGGGTGTGGGGGGGGCTGGATGAGGGTATGGTGGGTGTGGGGGGGGGGCTGGATGAGGGTATGGTGGGTGGTGGGGGGGCTGGATGAGGGTATGGTGGGTGTGGGGGGGCTGGATGAGGGTATGGTGGGTGTGGGGGGCGGATTAGGGTATGGTGGGTGTGGGGGGGTCTGGATGAGGGTATGGTGGGTGTGGGGGGGTCTGGATGAGGGTATGGTGGGTGTGGGGGGCTGGATTAGTGTATGGTGGGTGGTGGGGGGCTGGATTAGGGTATAGTAGTTTTGGGGGGGCTGGATTAGGGTATGGTAGGTGTGGGGGGGTCTGGATGAGGGTATGGTGGGTGGGGGGGGGGCTGGATGAGGGTATGGTGGGTGTGGGGGGGGGGCTGGATGAGGGTATGGTGGGTGTGGGGGGGGGCTGGATGAGGGTATGGTGGGTGTGGGGGGGGGCTGGATGAGGGTATGGTGGGTGTGGGGGGGCTGGATGAGGGTATTGTGGGTGTGGGGGGGGCTGGATTAGGGTATGGTGGGTGTGGGGGGGGCTGGATGAGGGTATGGTGGGTGTGGGGGGGGGCTGGATGAGGGTATGGTGGGTGTGGGGGGGGGGCTGGATGAGGGTATGGTGGGTGTGGGGGGGTCTGGATGAGGGTATGGTGGGTGTGGGGGGGGGCTGGATGAGGGTATGGTGGGTGGTGGGGGGGCTGGATGAGGGTATGGTGGGTGTGGGGGGGGGCTGGATGAGGGTATGGTGGGTGTGGGGGGGTCTGGATGAGGGTATGGTGGGTGGTGGGGGGGCTGGATGAGGGTATGGTGGGTGTGGGGGGCTGGATTAGGGTATAGTAGTTTTGGGGGGGCTGGATGAGGGTATAAGACCATAAGACATAGGAGCGGAAGTAAGGCCATTCGGCCCATCAAGTCCACTCCGCCATTCAATCATGGCTGATTTCAACTCCATTGACCCGCTCTCTCTCCACAGCCCTTAATTCCTCGAGAAATCAAACATTTATCAACTTCTGTCTTAAAGACACTCAACGTCCCGGCCTCCACCGCCCTCTGTGGCAATGAATTCCACAGACCCACCTCTCTCTGGCTGAAGAAATTTCTTCTCATCTCTGTTCTAAAGTGACTCCCTTTTATTCTAAGGCTGTGCCCCCGGGTCCTAGTCTCCCCTGCTAATGGAAACAACTTCCCTACATCCACCCTATCTAAGCCATTCATTATCTTGTAAGTTTCTATTAGATCTCCCCTCAACCTCCTAAACTCCAATGAATATAATCCCAGGATCCTCAGACGTTCATTGTATGTTAGGCCTACCATTCCTGGGATCATCCGTGTGAATCTCCGCTGGACCCGCTCCAGTGCCAGTATGTCCTTCCTGAGGTGTGGGGCCCAAAATTGCTCACAGTATTCTAAATGGGGCCTAACTAATGCTTTATAAAGCTTCAGAAGTACATCCCTGCTTTTATATTCCAAGCCTCTTGAGATGAATGACAACATTGCATTTGCTTTCTTAATTACAGACTCAACCTGCAAGTTTACCTTTAGAGAATCCTGGACTAGGACTCCCAAGTCCCTTTGCACTTCAGCATTATGAATTTTGTCACCGTTTAGAAAATAGTCCGTGCCTCTATTCTTTTTTCCAAAGTGCAAAACCTCGCACTTGCCCACGTTGAATTTCATCAGCCATTTCTTGGACCACTCTCCTAAACTGTCTAAATCTTTCTGCAGCCTCCCCACCTCCTCCATACTACCTGCCCCTCCACCTATCTTTGTATCATCGGCAAACTTAGCCAGAATGCCCCCAGTCCCGTCATCTAGATCGTTAATATATAAAGAGAACAGCTGTGGCCCCAACACTGAACCCTGCGGGACACCATTCGTCACCGGTTGCCATTCCGAAAAAGAACCTTTTATCCCAACTCTCTGCCTTCTGCCTGACAGCCAATCGTCAATCCACGTTAGTACCTTGCCTCGAATACCATGGGCCCTTATTTTACTCAGCAGTCTCCCGTGAGGCACCTTATCAAAGGCCTTTTGGAAGTCAAGATAGATAACATCCATTGGCTCTCCTTGGTCTAACCTATTTGTTATCTCTTCAAAGAACTCTAACAGGTTTGTCAGGCACGACCTCCCCTTACTAAATCCATGCTGACTTGTCCTAATCTGACCCTGCACTTCCAAGAATTTAGAAATCTCATCCTTAACAATGGATTCTAGAATCTTGCCAACAACCGAGGTTAGGTTAATTGGCCTATAATTTTCCATCTTTTTCCTTGTTCCCTTCTTGAACAGGGGGGTTACAACAGCGATTTTCCAATCCTCTGGGACTTTCCCGGACTCCAGTGACTTTTGAAAGATCATAACTAACGCCTCCACTATTTCTTCAGCTATCTCCTTTAGAACTCTAGGATGTAGTCCATCTGGGCCCGGAGATTTATCAATTTTTAGACCTCTTAGTTTCTCTAGCACTTTCTCCTTTGTGATGGCTACCATATTCAACTCTGCCCCCTGACTCTCCGGAATTGGTGGGATATTACTCATGTCTTCTACTGTGAAGACTGACGCAAAGTACTTATTTAGTTCCTCAGCTATTTCCTTGTCTCCCATCACAAAATTACCAGCGTCATTTTGGAGCGGCCCAATGTCAACTTTTGCCTCCCGTTTGTTTTTAATGTATTTAAAGAAAATGTATTTACTATCATTCCTAATGTTACTGGCTAGCCTACCTTCATATTTGATCCTCTCTTTCCTTATTTCTCTCTTTGTTATCCTCTGTTTGTTTTTGTAGCCTTCCCAATCTTCTGACTTCCCACTACTCTTTGCCACGTTATAGGCTTTCTCTTTTGCTTTGATGCATTCCCTAACTTCCTTTGTCAGCCATGGCTGCCTAATCCCCCCTCTGATAACCTTTCTTTTCTTTGGGATGAACCTCTGCACTGTGTCCTCAATTACTCCCAGAAACTCCTGCCATTGCTGTTCTACTGTCTTTCCCACTAGGCTCTGCTCCCAGTCGATTTTCGTCATGGTGGGGGTGGGGTGGGGGGGGCTGGATAATACTGTAAGGGTCCTCCCTGTTTATTCTCTTATTTTTCCTTTTATTTTGCCATTCTTACTTTTGATCCAAGGATGATTAATGGACATGTGTCTTAAAGGCAAGCAGCAGAATTCAGAGGTTACCGGGAGGAACACTCTGCTGGTTTGAATAGGAGCTTCAGACTTGTTGGCACCAAAGAGAAATAGGGTCGGACTCAGTTTGATTGATTGGCTGGTGGCCAATGAATAGGCCCAAAATTCTGTACTCTGCCCGGTGATTGGATGCTATCCCAGTGGAGTGTTTTTCAGAGCCCCAAGGAGTTTGTTTGACTCCTGGAAACTTAAGAGTCAACATCCTACTCTCTATCTTCCGGCTTCTCTCCAGAAATGATGTGGAGATACCGACGTTAGACTGGGGTGAGCACAGTAACAAGTCTTACAAGGACTTCCGGGTGCGGCGATGACCAGCTGAGTCGCACGTTTCGGCAGCTCCCGGTGAAACGGACTTTTGGGCTCTTGATAGGAGCCCCAACGGCAATTTTGACGGCTAAAAACACTGTGCGGTAAACCAGAAGGGAATCCCCCCTGGATACGGATGAAAAAAGGAGGAGAAAGTGGCCGGATTGCAGTGGATCCTTTAGAACAGCGGCAAGGAAGGCAAGCAAAAACCAAGATGGCGTCGGAAGGTGGCAGTTTAACATGGGGCCCTGAACAACAAGAGTTCTTGAAATGCTGTGTGGAAGAGATAAAAAAGGAAATGAAGAAAGAGCTGTTGGCCCCAATACTACAGGCGATCGAAGGGCTAAAGGAGGAACAAAAGACCCAGGAGCGGGAGCTTCGGGTCGTGAAGGCAAAGGCAGCCAAGAATGAGGACGACATACAGGGCCTGGTGGTGAAGACGGAGACGCATGAGGCACATCAGAAACGATGTGTGGAAAGGTTGGAGGCACTGGAGAACAACGCAAGGAAGAACAACCTGAGGATTCTTGGTCTTCCTGAAGGTGTGGAGGGAGTGGACGTCGGGGCATATGTGAGCACGATGCTGCTCTCGTTAATGGGAGCGGAGGCCCCGGCGGGTCCGTTGGAGGTGGAGGGAGCATACCGAGTGATGGCGCGAGGACCGAGAGCAGGAGAAATTCCCAGAGCCATAGTGGTGAGATTCCTCCGTTTTAAGGATAGAGAAATGGTCCTTAGATGGGCAAAGAAAACTCGGAGCAGTAAATGGGAGAACGCGGTGATCCGCGTTTATCAAGACTGGAGTGCGGAGGTGGCGAGAAGGAGGGCGAGCTTTAATCGGGCCAAGGCGGTGCTTCATAAAAAGAAGATAAAATTTGGAATGCTGCAACTGGCAAGACTGTGGGTCACATATCGAGGGAGGCACCACTACTTTGAGACGGCGGATGAAGCGTGGACTTTTATTGTGGAAGAAAAACTGGAATGAGCGGGTTATTAAAAAGAACGTTTGAACAAAGTGGTGGGGCGAATGTGGGGGGCAAAGAGGGGGGTTAAAAAGGGGGGAAAGAGGAGTTTTATGTACTAATCCTGCGATGTGGTAACTTTTCTCTCTTCCACAGGTGGTGATGGGGGGAGGAGGGGAGGTGGAGGAGATGGGGCGTTGGCCATTGGGGGCGGAGCCAAGGGAGAAGCGCGGGCTTGGTTCCCGCGCTATGATAATCATGGGGGGAATAGAGAAGCAGGAAGGAGGGGGCGTCGCACGGTGCGAGCCGAGGTCACGGGGGGAAGCCGAGGTCGGCCAGAGTTTGCTGACATCTGGGAGCAACATGGGGGGAGTAATTACGCTAGCGGGGGATCTAGCGGGGGGGGTGGGAGGGGGGAATTACTGGGTTGCTGCTGCTGGGGAGAGGGGGGAGCTGGTATGGGAGGGGAGGGGATGGGCGGGGGGGCACCGCCTGGGGGAGATACAGCTGCGTGGGAACCGGGTGAGGAGCTGGAAAAAGGGGATGGCTAATCAACAAGGGGGGGGGGTAGGAAGCCCCCCAACCCGGCTGATCACGTGGAACGTGAGAGGGCTGAACGGGCCGATAAAGAGGGCACGGGTACTCGCACACCTTAAGAAACTTAAGGCAGATGTGGTTATGTTACAGGAAACGCACCTGAAACTGATAGACCAGGTTAGGCTACGCAAAGGATGGGTGGGGCAGGTGTTCCATTCGGGGCTAGATGCGAAAAACAGGGGGGTGGCTATATTAGTGGGGAAGCGGGTAATGTTCGAGGCAAAGACTATAGTGGCGGATAACGGGGGCAGATACGTGATGGTGAGTGGCAAACTACAGGGGGAGACGGTGGTTTTGGTAAACGTATATGCCCCGAACTGGGATGATGCCAATTTTATGAGGCGGATGCTAGGACGCATTCCGGACCTAGAGATGGGAAAGCTGATAATGGGGGAGATTTCAATACAGTGTTGGAACCAGGGCTGGATAGGTCGAAGTCCAGGACTGGAAGGAGGCCGGCAGCAGCCAAGGTACTTAAAGATTTTATGGAGCAGATGGGAGGTGTAGACCCGTGGAGATTTAGCAGACCTAGGAGTAAGGAGTTCTCGTTTTTCTCCGATGTCCATAAAGTCTACTCGCGAATAGACTTTTTTGTGCTGGGAAGGGCGTTGATCCCGAAGGTGAGGGGAACGGAGTATACGGCTATAGCCATTTCGGATCACGCTCCACACTGGGTAGACTTGGAGATAGGGGCGGAAACAGGAGGGCGCCCACCCTGGAGAATGGACATGGGACTAATGGCAGATGAGGGGGTGTGTCTAAGGGTGAGGGGGTGCATTGAAAAGTACTTGGAACTCAATGATAATGGGGAGGTCCAGGTGGGAGTGGTCTGGGAGGCGTTGAAGGCGGTGGTTAGAGGGGAGCTGATATCAATAAGGGCACATAAAGGGAAGCAGGAGAGTAAGGAACGGGAGCGGTTGCTGCAAGAACTTTTGAGGGTGGACAGACAATATGCGGAAGCACCGGAGGAGGGACTGTACAGGGAAAGGCAAAGGCTACAGGTAGAATTTGACTTGCTGACTACGGGCACTGCAGAGGCACAATGGAGGAAGGCACAGGGTGTACAGTACGAATATGGGGAGAAGGCGAGCAGGTTGCTGGCACACCAATTGAGGAAAAGGGGAGCAGCGAGGGAAATAGGGGGAGTGAGGGATGAGGAAGGAGAGATGGAGCGGGGAGCGGAGAGAGTGAATGGAGTGTTCAAGACATTTTATAAAAAATTATATGAAGCTCAACCCCCGGATGGGAGGGAGAGAATGATGGGCTTCTTGGATCGGCTGGAATTTCCCAAGGTGGAAGAGCAGGAAAGGGTGGAACTGGGAGCACAGATCGAGGTAGAAGAAGTGGTGAAAGGAATTAGGAGCATGCAGGCGGGAAAGGCCCCGGGACCGGATGGATTCCCAGTCGAATTCTATAGAAAATATGTGGACTTGCTCGCCCCGGTATTGACGAGGACCTTTAATGAGACAAAGGAAAGGGGACAACTGCCCCCGACTATGTCTGAAGCAACGATATCGCTTCTCTTAAAGATGGAAAAGGACCCGCTACAATGCGGGTCCTATAGACCTATTTCCCTCCTAAATGTAGATGCCAAGATCCTGGCCAAGGTAATGGCAATGAGAATAGAGGAATGTGTCCCGGGGGTGGTCCACGAGGACCAAACTGGGTTTGTGAAGGGGAGACAGCTGAACACGAATATACGGAGGCTGTTAGGGGTAATGATGATGGCCCCACTAGAGGGGGAAACGGAGATAGTAGTGGCGATGGATGCCGAGAAAGCATTTGATAGAGTGGAGTGGGATTATTTGTGGGAGGTGTTGAGGAGATTTGGTTTTGGAGAGGGGTATGTTAGATGGGTGCAGCTGTTGTATAGGGCCCCGATGGCGAGCGTGGTCACGAATGGACGGGGATCTGCATATTTTCGGCTCCATAGAGGGACAAGGCAGGGATGCCCTCTGTCCCCATTATTGTTTGCACTGGCGATTGAGCCCCTGGCGATAGCGTTGAGGGGTTCCAAGAAGTGGAGGGGAGTACTTAGAGGAGGAGAAGAACACCGGGTATCTTTGTATGCGGACGATTTGCTACGATACGTGGCAGACCCGGCGGAGGGGATGCCAGAAATAATGCGGATACTTGGGGAGTTTGGGGATTTTTCAGGGTATAAATTGAACATGGGGAAAAGTGAGCTGTTTGTGGTGCATCCAGGGGAGCAGAGTAGAGAAATAGAAGACCTACCGTTGAGGAAGGTAACAAGGGACTTTCGTTACCTGGGGATCCAGATAGCCAAGAATTGGGGCACATTGCATAGGTTAAATTTAACGCGGTTGGTGGAACAAATGGAGGAGGATTTCAAGAGATGGGATATGGTATCCCTGTCACTGGCAGGGAGGGTGCAGGCGGTTAAAATGGTAGTCCTCCCGGGATTCCTCTTTGTGTTTCAGTGCCTCCCGGTGGTGATCACGAAGGCTTTTTAAAAAAGGATTGAAAAGAGCATCATGGGTTTTGTGTGGGCCGGGAAGACCCCGAGAGTGAGGAAGGGATTCTTACAGCATAGCAGGGATAGGGGGGGGGCTGGCACTACTGAGCCTAAGTGAGTATTATTGGGCCGCTAATATTTCAATGGTGAGTAAGTGGATGGGAGAGGAGGAGGGAGCGGCGTGGAAGAGATTAGAGAGGGCGTCTTGTAGGGGGACTAGCCTACAGGCTATGGTGACAGCCCCATTGCCGTTCTCACCGAGGAACTACACCACAAGCCCGGTGGTGGTGGCTACACTGAAGATTTGGGGACAGTGGAGACGGCATAGGGGAAAGACTGGAGCCTTGGGGGGGTCCCCGATAAGAAACAACCATAGGTTTGCCCCGGGGGGAATGGATGGGGGATATGGAATGTGGCAAAGAGCAGGAATAACGCAACTGAAAGATCTGTTTGTGGGTGGGAAGTTCGCGAGTCTGGGAGTGCTGACCGAGAAATATGTGTTGCCCCAAGGGAATGCATTCAGGTATATGCAACTGAGGGCTTTTGCGAGGCAACAGGTGAGGGAATTCCCGCAGCTCCTGACACAAGAGGTGCAGGACAGAGTGATCTCAAAGACATGGGTGGGGGATGGTAAGGTGTCAGATATATATAGGGAAATGAGGGACGAAGGGGAGACTATGGTAGATGAACTAAAAGGGAAATGGGAAGAAGAGCTGGGGGAGGAGATCGAGGAGGGGCTGTGGGCAGATGCCCTAAGCAGGGTAAACTCGTCGTCCTCATGTGCCAGGCTAAGCCTGATTCAGTTTAAGGTATTACACAGGGCGCATATGACTGGAGCACGGCTCAGTAAATTTTTTGGGGTGGAGGATAGGTGTGCGAGGTGCTCGAGAAGCCCAGCGAATCATACCCATATGTTTTGGTCATGCCCGGCACTACAGGGGTTTTGGATGGGGGTGACAAAGGTGCTTTCAAAAGTAGTGGGGGTCCGGGTCGAACCAAGCTGGGGGTTGGCTATATTTGGGGTTGCACAAGAGCCGGGAGAGCAGGAGGCGAGAGAGGCCGATGTTTTGGCCTTTGCGTCCCTAGTAGCCCGGCGCAGGATATTGTTAATGTGGAAAGAAGCCAAGCCCCCGGGGGTGGAGACCTGGATAAATGACATGGCAGGGTTTATAAAGCTAGAGCGGATTAAGTTCGTTCTAAGGGGGTCGGCTCAAGGGTTCACCAGGCGGTGGCAACCGTTCGTCGAATACCTCGCAGAAAGATAGATGGAATGGAAAAAAGAAGGCAGCAGCAGCAGCCCAGGATCGGGGGGGGGGGGGGGGGGGTGCGGGGGGAGGAGGAACCAGAAGGACTCTCAGGGTTGTTAATATATACTGTATAGTATGTATAGGTCGTTGCTACAGATAATTATATATTGGACTGTTAAATTATATTTTTGGAGAGTGTTACTTGTGATAAGGCAGTTGCCAATTAGGGTTAGTTTTCATTTTTGTTATTTATTATTCATTCATTTTTTTGTTTATAAAATAGGTCATTGTTATTTGTGTTGTTATAATATTGTGTAAAGGATGCACAATGTACTGTGTTGGTTGACCAAAAATTTTCAATAAAATATATTTAAAAAAACAAGTCTTACAACACCAGGTTAAAGTCCAACTGGTTTGTTTCGAATCACTAGCTTTCGGAGCACTGCTCCTTCCTCAGGTGAATGAAGAGGTTGGTTCCACAACCACATATATAGACAAGGTAATGATGCAAGATGATACTTTGCAGGTAATTAAGTCTTTACAGGTCGTGACAGAGTGACTGGAGAGAGGGATTGATTAAGAAGGGGAAAGTACAGTACAAAAGGAAGCTTGCAGGGAGCATAAAGACTGACACCAAGAATTTCTATAGATATGTGAAGAGAAAGCGATTGGTAAAGAGAAATGTAGGCCCACTACAGACAGAAACAGGGGAATGCATAATAAGGGACAACAAAATGGCTGAGCAATTGAATACATACTTTGGTTCTGTCTTCACAAATGAGGACACAAATCAGATACCAGAAATGTTGGAGAATGAAAGGTTTAGTGAGAGGGAAGAACTGAGGGAGATCATCATTAGTAAACTGTGATGTGGAGATGCAGGCGTTGGACTGGGGTGAGCACAGTACGAAGTCTTACAACACCAGGTTAAAGTCCAACAGGTTTGTTTCGATGTCACTAGCTTTCGGAGCGCTGCTCCTTCCTCAGGTGAATGAAGAGGTCTGTTCCAGAAACACATATATAGACAAATTCAAAGATGCCAAACAATGCTAGGAATGCGAGCATTAGCAGGTGATTAAATCTTTACAGATCCAGAGATGGGGTAACCCCAGGTTAAAGAGGTGTGAATTGTCTCAAGCCAGGACAGTTGGTAGGATTTCGCAGGCCAGATGGTGGGGGGTGAATGTAATGCAACATGAATCCCAGGTCCCGGTTGAGGCCGCACTCATGTGTGCGGAACTTGGCTATAAGTTTCTGCTCGGCGATTCTGCGTTGTCGCGGGTCCTGAAGGCCGCCTTGGAGAACGCTTACCCGGAGATCAGGGACCTGGTGTTGTAAGACTTCGTACAATATTAGTAGAGAAATGGTTCTGGGAAAACTGATGGGATTGAAGGCAGATATGTGTAATGTGCAGGATACTTGTGTGTAATGGGCGAAGACTGGTGTGCTGAATCTTAATAAAGGGAACTATGAAGATATGAGGCGTGAGTTGGTCTTGATAGATTGGGGCGAGTTACTTAAAGGGATGACAGTGGATAGACAATGGCAAACATTCAAGGAAATCATGGGGGATCTACAGCAACTGTTCATTCCTGTCTGGCACAAAAGCAAAGGGGGTAAGAGGGCCAATCCATGGCTTACAAAGGAAGAAGCAAACAGATAGGCCAAGAAAAATAATGGGTGGAATTCTCGGACCCTGCGCGGGTCGGAGAATCGTCGGGGGGCGGCGTGAATCCCGCCCCTTGCCGGCTGCTGAATTCTCCGCCGCGGGGATTTGGCGGGGGCAGGAATCGCGCCAGTCGGCGGCCGCGGTCAGGGGCCCCCCCGGCGATTCCCCAGCCCGCGATGGGCCGAGTGGCCGCCCATTTCCGGCCGGTCCGCCGCCATAAATTATAGTAGGTACTTACCGGCGGGACCTGGCTGCGTGGGCGGCCTCCGTGGCACTCGGGGGGGGGGGGGATCTGGCCCCGGGAGGTGCCCTCACGGTGGCCTGGCCCGCGATTGGGGCCCACCGATTCGCGGGCGGGCGGGCCTGTGCCGTGGGGGGAATCTATTCTTCCGCGTTGGCCGCTGTGGTCCTCCGCCATGGCCGACGCGGAGGTGGACCCCCCCTGCGCATGTGCTGGGATGACGGCAGCATATGCTGGCTCTCCCGCGCATGTGCCAACTCGCACCAGCCGGCGGAGGCCCTTCGGCGCCGGTTAGTGTGGCGCCAAGCCCCTTCCCCGCCAGCCGGCGTGGCGCAAACCACTCCGGCGCCGGCTTAGCCTCCGAAGGTGCAGAATGGGGCGGCCCGACGCCGGAGTGGTCCACGCCATTCCTCGGCACCGGAGTTGCCGATTCCCGCAGAATTCCGCCCAATAGGTCTGTGGATTGGGAGCAGTTTAGAATTCAGCATCGAAGTACCAAGGGATTGATTAAGAAGGGGAAAGTACAGAATGAAAGTAAGCTTGGAGGGAACATAAAGACTGACACTAAGATATGTGAAGAGAAAGCGATTGGTAAAGAGAAATGTAGGCCCCCTACAGACAGAAACATGGGAATGCACAATAAGGGACAAAGAAATGGCTGAGCAATTAAATACATACTTTGGTTCTGTCTTCGCAAATGAGGACACAAATCAGATCCCAGAAATGTTGGAGAATGAAAGGTTTGGTGAGAGGGAAGAACTGAGGGAAATCGACATTAGTAGAGAAATGGTGCTGGGACAACTGATGGGATTGAAGGCGGATAAATCCCCAGGGCCTGAGAATCTGCATCCCAGAGTGCTTAAGGAGGTGGCTCTGGAAGTAGTGGATGCATTGGTGGTCACCTTCCGGGATTCTATAGACTCTGGAACTGTCCCTGCAGATTGGAGGGTAGCTCCTGTCACTCCGATATTCAAAAAGGGAAATAGAGAGAAAGCAGGGAATTATAGACCAGTAAGCCTAACATCGGTAGTGGGGAAAATGCTTGAATCCATTATCAAGGACCTTATAGCGGAACACTTAGAAAGCAGTGGCAGGATCAGTCAGAGTCAGCATGGATTTATGAAGGGAAAATCATGCTTGACAAATCTGTTGGAATTCTTTGAAGATGTAACCAGTACAGTCGACAAGGGGGAGCCACTCGATGTGGTATATTTGGACTTTCAGAAGGAGTTTGACAAAGTCCCGCATAAGAGATTTTTGTGCAAAGTTAAAGCGCGTGGGATTGGGGGAAATGTATTGAGGTGGATAGAAAACTGTTTGGCAGAGAGGAAACAAAGAGTAGGGATTAATGGGTCCTTTTCAAATTGGCAGGCAGTAACGAGTGGGGTATCACAGAGATCGGTGCTGGGACCCCAGTTATTCACAATATATATTAATGATTTGGATGAGGGAACAAAATGTAACATCTCAAAGTTTGCAGATGATACCAAGTTAAGTAGGATGGTGAATTGTGACGAGGGTGCAGGGATCCTACAGCAAGATCTGGACAGGTTGGGCGAGTGGGCAAACCAATGGCAGATGCAGTATAATTTGGATAAGTGTGAGGTTATTCATTTTGGAAGCAAAAACAGCAAGGCAGATTACTACCTGAATGGTAAACTGGGAGAGGGGAGTGTGCAGCGGGACCTGGGTGTCCTTGTGCACCAGTCACTGAAGGTAAGCATGCAGGTGCAGCAGGCGGTAAAGAAGGCTAATGGTATGTTGGCCTTCATTGCGAGAGGTTTCGAGTATAGAAGCAGGGATGTGTTGCTGCAATTATACAGGGCCTTGGTGAGGCCACACCTGGAGTAGTGTGGGCAGTTTTGGTCTCCTTCTCTGAGGAAGGGTGTTCTTGCTCTCGAGGGAGTGCAGAGAAGGTTTACCAGACTGATTCCAGGGATGGCGGGACTGTCATTTGAGGAGAGATTGTTCTCGCTGGAGTTCAGAAGAATGAGGGGGGATCTCATAGAGACTTATAAAATTCTAACAGGACTAGACAGGGTAGATGCAGGGAAGATGTTTCCAATGATGGGTGTGTCCAGCACCAGGGGTCACAGTCTGAGGATTCAGGGTAAACCATTTCGGACAGAGATAAGGACACATTTCTTCACACAAAGAGTGGTGAGCCTGTGGAATTCATTACCACAGGAAGTAGTTGATGCTAAAACTTTGAATATATTCAAGAGGCGTCTAGATATAACACTATGCTGAAGTGTTTCCCGACTGGAAGGGAATATTCCTGCCTGACGATTGTCACGCGATGTCCGTTCATCCGTTGTCGCAGCGGCTACATGGTCTCACCAATGTACCACCCTTTGGGACATCCTTTCCTGCAGCGTATGAGGTAGACAACATTGGCTGAGTCACACGAGTATGTACCATATACCTGGTGGGTGGTGTTCTCACGTGTGATGGTGGTACCCATATCGATGATCTGGCACGTCTTGCAGAGATTGCCATGGCAGGGTTGTGTGGGTCATGGTCGCTGTTCGCCTGAAGACTGGGTAGTTTGCTGCAAACAATGGTTTGTTTGAGGTTGCGCGGTTGTTTGAAGGCAAGTAGCGGGGGTATGGGGATGGCCTTGGAAAGATGTTCGTCTTCATCAATGACGTGTTGAGGGCTGCGAAGAAGATGTCGTAGTTTCCCCCCTCCAGGAAAGTACTGGATGACGAAGGGTATTCTGTCAGTTGTGTCCCATGTTTATCTTCTGAGGAGGATGGTGTGTCTTTTTGCTGTGGCGTGTTGGAACTGTCGATCAATGAATCGAGCGCCCTATCCCGTTCGTACGAGGGCATCTTTCAGCATCTGTAGATGTCTGTTACGTTCCTCCTCATCCGAGAAGATCCTGTGTATACGGAGGGCTTGTCCATAGGGGATGGCTTCTTTATTGTGTTTAGGGTGGAAGCTGGAGAAGTGGAGCATCGTGAGGTTATCCGTGGGCTTGCGGTGAAGCGAAGTGCTGAGGTGACCGTCCTTGATGGAGATGAGTGTGTCCAAGAATGCAACCGATTCTGGAGAGTAGTCCATGGTGAGTCTGATGGTGGGATGGAACTTATTGATGTCATCGTGTAGTCTTCAGTGATTTTCGCCGTGGGTCCAAAGGAAAAAAATGTCATCGATGTATCTGCTGTACAGCATCAGTTGAAGGTCCTGTGCGGTGAGGTCTTGTTCGAAATTGTGCAAGAAGATGTTGCCGTATTGATGTGTGAATTTGGTCCCCATGGCTGGTCTGTGTGTCTGGATGAAGAACTTGTTGTCAAAGGCGACAATGGATGAACGGACATTGCGTGACAATCGCCAGGCAGAAATGTTCCCTTCCAGTCGGGGAACACTTCAGCAGTCAAGGGCATTCAGCCTCTGATCTTTGGGTAAGCGTTCTTCAGGACGCGTGACAACGCAGAATCATTGAGCAGAAACGGAAAGCCAAGTTCCACACGCATGAGTACGGCCTCAACCGGGACCTTGGATTCATGTCTCATTACATTCACCCCCCACCATCTGGCCTGGGCTTGCGAAATCCTACCAGCTGTCCTGGCTTGAGACAATTCACACCTCTTTAACCTGGGATTATACCTCTCTCCAGTTGCTCCGTCTGGATCTGTAAAGACTTAATTACCTGCAAAGACTCGTATTCAAAATATTGTCTTGCATCATTGACTTTGTCCATATATGTGGTTATGGAACCCACCTCTTCACTCACCTGATGAGGGAGCTGTGCTCCGAAAGCTAGTGATTCTAAATAAACATGTTGGACTTTAAGCTGGTGTAAGACTTCTTACTGTACTCACTCCAGAAAGCTTGTGATTGCTGTATTTCTGAACCTACAGAGAACCTGAATAAATCTATTAAGAGAAACCAGTACAGGCTGCAAAGTCCAGGGGCAGGATTCTCCTGTCATCGAAATCGTGTTCGGCACTCGGCCGGAGAATCAAAGTTTCCGACCAAATCCGCCCCCTCCACCGCGCAATGCATCAACGGCCTCAGGACGTTGCCTGAGGTCCACCCCCGATGCTCTGCCCCCAACCGGCCGAGTTCCCGATGCCGTGGGTCTCTCATGGTCTCATCCTTCGGGAACTCAGTATGGCGGCTGCGGACTCAGTCGAGGGGGGAGGGGCTGATCCGCGAGCAGGGCCAAAGGGGGTCACTATTTCTCAGGCCAGGTCTGCAAGCGGCCGCCACCATGCGCCTGGGCAGCCACGTACCTGGCCATTCTCCGGCCGTATTGGCAGCTAGATGCTAACCGTGCTGTCCTGGAGTTAGTTAATTGTTGCCAAAGGTGACAATGGATGAACGGACACTGCGTGACAATCGCCAGGCAGGACTGTTAACCAATTGTATTTACTGAATATTTCATTATAGTTCTTGTTATTGTTCCGACACCCTGGGCGAGCGCGCGGTCACTTCCAGCCCCACAGGCCCCGGAGTCCCAACATAAGTGAATTAACCAATAGTTTGATGTTTCCTGAGATCTGTATCCGTCAACTGCTCCAATGAATTACAGACACCAGGGGCTGGATTCTCCACCCCCGAAATCGCATTTGGCGACGGGGCGGAGAATCCGTTGTGGCGCTGAAATCGGGAGTGGCGCTGGTTACTCACTCCTCTGCCCTCGGGTACACTGCGCCCAGTACCCATCACCTCTGGCCATTGCCTGAGGCTTGCGCCACCATGCTCTGTTGCCGACCAGCCGAATTCCCGATAGCGTGGGTTACGTGTGCTCACACTGTCCGGGAAGCTCGCATGGCGGCTGGTGGACTCAGTCCAGGGCCGCCACAGCCGGGGGAGGGCCGATCAGTGGGCAGGGGGGGGGGCCTTCATTCAGGGTTGGGGCAATGTGGGCGGGCGGTCCAGCATGCGCGAGCGGCCGATGCGGGGCACTATCTCGGCAGTCCAGGTTCTCGGGCAGAGTCAGCCATGGAGCAAGGCATGGCCGCTGCCGTGCACAGGCACGGCCTGTGACCCGGAAGGTGCTGGGGGCAGTAACGGCAGCTGGAGCTGCGAGCTCGATGGCGGCTCCCCGCTAGCCCCCAGCAAAACAGGGAATCTGTGGCCTTTGACACCAGTTTTTCTGGCTTAAATACCAGTTTTCACAATGGCGTCAGCACTTAGTCTCAAAATCAGAGAATCCAGCCCAAGATTTGTAAGTAAAACATTAACAAACTGTTCATTAATAAGAGGTAAAGATGAATATATATAAAGATATAACAGGACAATGGTGTACCAGTCTACCTAACCACAACCTGGTCCCACCCTTCACCCAGACACATACAAGACAGACGCATGGTAAGGGTAGGCAAAAATGATAAGAAAACGGGGAAGTTTAAGGTGAGTCTTCACTGCTGTGCTTGCGGTCTCTGGGAATAGATTTGCTCAGAAATTCAGGTTGGCGCAGTTCCATCTTTCCACCACCAGATGGAGCCTTTGTCTCCCTGTGAAAATACTGGGCTTTAACTTTCACTTCTCTGATTTTGGTGCAGGACCCTGGCTGTATCGTCACAAATCCTCTCACCTTAAGCTTCAATCTTGAGATTCTTGGTAGTGTGGATGAGCAGAGAGATCTCGGTGTCCATGTACTTAGATCCCTGAAAGTTGCCACCCAGGTTGAGAGGGTTGTTAAGAAGGCGTACGGTGTGTTAGCTTTTATTGGTAGAGGGATTGAGTTTCGGAGCCATGAGGTCATGTTGCAGCTGTACAAAACTCTGGTGCGGCCGCATTTGGAGTATTGTGTGCAATTCTGGTCGCCGCATTATAGGAAGGATGTGGAAGCATTGGAAAGGGTGCAGAGGAGATTTACCAGAATGTTGCCTGGTATGGAGGGAAGATCTTATGAGGAAAGGCTGAGGGACTTGAGGCTGTTATCGTTAGAGAGAAGAAGGTTAAGAGGTGACTTAATTGAGGCATACAAGATGATCAGAGGATTGGATAGGGTGGACAGTGAGAGCCTTTTTCCTCGGATGGTGATGTCTAGCACGAGGGGACATAGCTTTAAATTGAGGGGTGATAGATATAAGACAGATGTCAGAGGTAGGTTCTTTACTCAGAGAGTAGTAAGGGCGTGGAATGCCCTGCCTGCAACAGTAGTGGACTCGCCAACACTAAGGGTATTCAAATGGTCATTGGATAGACATATGGACGATAAGGGAATAGTGTAGATGGGCTTTCGAGTGGTTTCACAGGTCGGCGCAACGTCGAGGGCTGAAGGGCCTGTACTGCGCTGTAATGTTCTATGAGCTTTCCCCAGCCCTTCAGAACTTTGGGCGGCACGGTAGCACAGTTGCTTCACAGCTCCAGGGTCCCAGGTTCGATTCCCCGCTGGGTCACTGTCTGTGTGGAGTCTGCACATCCTCCCCGTGTGTGCGTGGTTTCCTCCGGGTGCTCCAGTTTCCTCCCACAGTCCAAAGATGTGCAGGTTAGGTGGATTGGCCATGATAAATTGTCATTAGTGTCCAAAAAGGTTGGGTGGGGTTACTGGGATAGGGTGGAGCGGTGGGCTTGGGTAAGGTGCTCTTTCCAAGGGCCGGGGCAGATTCGATGGGCCGAATGGCCTCCTTCTGCATTGTAAATTCTCTGATTCAGACAGAGACTTAAGGGGGTTACTGACCTGCGGCTGTCAGTTTCACATTCAAGAAATCTCTTTCCCAGCTCTGATGGCTGTCTGTGCCTTTTTAACTAGGATGTCTTCACAGATTTAGCTAAAATGCCTCTTAAAATCATCTGGCAAAGAGAGACAGAGAGATTCACCGACACCTTTCAGCTGAACTTACTTCACAGAACTAGAGCTCTTCAGAAGACGCACCTTTCTTCTGGAATTTTCTGAATGGCAGCACCAATCACAGGCAATAATAGGAGACGGTTGAGGATTCTACATTCACCGATAGGCCTATCAAATCAACATCATAGGTTCTGCCACAAAACCTAAATCGACGTCTTGTCCATCAGAACAGGGGATTTCAGTGTCCAAACACTGTAATTTAAACAGAAATCCCAAAGCGTGCAATAAGGTTGTCGCAGCTAACCAGAAGACAGTAGATCTAAGCAGGCAGCAGGACGGGGATAAAAAGGAAACACAGGACATACAAAAGGTTTCACAAAAATGTCCTAACATTATAAATAAACAGTAATTGTGTTCACATTTACAAACCTGCAGACTGTAATTATTGGGCAGCCAAGGGCCAAAGTCCTTGGTTATTCTTTACAAGAATTATTGATTAATTCACTTGTGCTGTGACTCCGGGACACATGGGGCAGGGTGTTGTAACAATACAAAAAGGGAATCTTACAGCATCCACCACAATGAACTATATTTTGCTGGCACATATTTTTATTCATTCCAGTTTACTTTCATAACGGCCCACCCCCTTTCAAATCTGAACAATTTCAGATTTTACATGTAATTTCTCCAAGTGAATGTAGCACCGAAAGCAGTGACGCTTTTAACTCAGCTGTGATACCAACTCTTCCCGGTATCTTCATATTTACACGGGGGTAACAGTCCTTTGGAGCAAAGTTTGTGTTTCCGTGAAGTGTGAAATAATCCATTTGAAATTTCATTTCTGAAGATTCTGTTGTCATTTATTGTGTGTCTTAGATGAGGTTCCTTTTGGTCAGGAGGCCGGCAGGAGTAAGGCTGTTGGTAAACTTTAACATTTATTGAACATTCTACTAACTATGCACAGTACAGGGTTAGCACAAGGCTTTACATAGAACTATCTCTCATCAGACTTTGTTGGCATATGATCACAAATGAAAAAGACTGTCCACTTACATATTGAGCATTAACCCTTTAAAGTATTGGAGGGGGCGGAAGGGAGACAGCAAAGTTGGGACCACAACCAGTTCAGCCAGAATTCAGACTCGAAGAGCTGACACCTAACAATAATAATAATCTTTATTATTGTCATAAGTAGGCTTACATTAACACTGCAATGAAGTTACTGTGAAAATCCCCTAGTCGCCACATTCCGGCGCCTGTTCGGTTACACAGAGGGAGAATTCAGAATGTCCAAATTACCTAACAGCACGTCTTTCGGGACTTGTGGGAGGAAACCGGAGCACCCGGAGGAAACCCACGCAGACACGGGGAGAACGTGCAGACTTCGCAGAGACAGTGATCCAGCGGGGAATCGAACCTGGGACCCTGGAGCTGTGAAGCAACAGTGTTAACCACTGTGCTAATGTCTATTGTGCCGAGATGGATGTCTCAAATCTAGAAGGAGAGAGAGACACGAGTGATTGGACTGGGACCTTGCAGGGGTGGGGAAGGGAGGGCTTTGGGGCTGGGGTGGGGCCGGGACAGAGTATGTGGTGGGACGGGGTTTGGGGTGGAGGTGGGGAAGGGGTTTAGGGTTGAATGGGGTTTGGTCTGGAGGTGGGGAAGGGATTTACGGTGGGACGGGGTTTGGGCTGGGGAAGGGGTTTACGGTGGGACGGGTTTTGGGCTGGGGGTGGGGGTTTAGGGTGGGAAGGGGTTTGGGGTGGAGGTGGGGTGGGGAAGGGGTTTAGGGTTGGACGGGGTTTGGGCTGGGGTGGGGGTTTAGGGTGGGACGGGGTGGGGGTGGGGGAAGGGGTTTAGGGTGGGACGGGGTTTGGGCTGGGGGTGGGGAAGGGGTTTAGGGTTGAATGGGGTTTGGTCTGGAGGTGGGGAAGGGATTTACGGTGGGACGGGGTTTGGGCTGGGGAAGGGGTTTACGGTGGGACGGGTTTTGGGCTGGGGGTGGGGGTTTAGGGTGGGAAGGGGTTTGGGGTGGAGGTGGGGTGGGGAAGGGGTTTAGGGTTGGACGGGGTTTGGGCTGGGGTGGGGGTTTAGGGTGGGACGGGGTGGGGGTGGGGGAAGGGGTTTAGGGTGGGACGGGGTTTGGACTGGGGGCGGGGAAGGGGTTTACGGTGGGACGGGTTTTGGGCTGGGGGTGGGGGTTTAGGGTGGGAAGGGGTTTGGGGTGGAGGTGGGGTGGGGAAGGGGTTTAGGGTTGGACGGGGTTTGGGCTGGGGTGGGGGTTTAGGGTGGGACGGGGTGGGGGTGGGGGAAGGGGTTTAGGGTGGGACGGGGTTTGGGCTGGGGGTGGGGAAGGGGTTTGGGCTGGGGGTGGGGGTTTAGGGTGGGAAGGGGTTTGGGGTGGAGGTGGGGGTGGGGAAGGGGTTTACGGTGGGACGGGTTTTGGGCTGGGGGTGGGGAAGGGGTTTGGGCTGGGGGTGGGGGTTTAGGGTGGGAAGGGGTTTGGGGTGGAGGTGGGGGTGGGGAAGGGGTTTAGGGTTGGACGGGGTTTGGGCTGGGGGTGGGGAAGGGGTTCAGGGTTGGATGGGGTTTGGGCTGGGGATGGGGAAGGGGTTTGGGCTGGGGGTTTAGGGTGGGAAGGGGTTTGGGGTGGAGGTGGGGGTGGGGAAGGGGTTTATGGTGGGACGGGGTTTGGGGTGGGGGTGGGGAAAGGGTTTACGGTGGGACGGGGTTTGGGCTGGGGGTGGGGAAGGGGTTTGCGGTGGGACGAGGTTTGGGCTGGGGGTGGGGAAGGGGTTTAGGGTTGGATGGGGTTTGGGCTGGGTGGGGAAGGGGTTTGCGGTGGGACGAGGTTTGGGGTGGGGGTGGGGAAAGGGTTGACGGTGGGAAGGGGTTTGTGCTGGGGGTGGGGAAGGGGTTTACGGTGGGACGGGGTTTGGGCTGGGGGTGGGGAAGGGGTTTAGGGTTGGATGGGGTTTGGGCTGGGTGGGGAAGGGGTTTGCGGTGGGACGAGGTTTGGGGTGGGGGTGGGGAAGGGGTTTACGGTGGGACGGGGTTTGGGCTGGGGGTGGGGAAGGGGTTTAGGGTTGGATGGGGTTTGGGCTGGGTGGGGAAGGGGTTTGCGGTGGGACGAGGTTTGGGCTGGGGGTGGGGAAAGGGTTGACGGTGGGACGGGGTTTGGGATGGGGGTTCATAGCTGGCGTGGTCACAGCAATGGTGTTTGGGTGTCTCTGACAGAGCACCGTGGTGTCAGTGGAATACACAATGTCCACTTGGCAGAAAGATGTAATATCCAATCTGTGGGCTTTTATACAGGTGGATTCCAGAAATGGCTCCAACTCCTCCAAATGGGGGAGAATGTGATTTGCTGTCCTGGTCGGCAGTCAAAGGGTTAAAGAGATGAGATCAACCGAGAAAACCCTCATCAACCACAGTCAGCCCCGGGCAGGAGCTTGAACAAAGCCTCCGAGGGCAGCACGGTGGCGCAGTGGTTAGCACTGCTGCCTCATGGTCCCGAGGTCCCAGGTTCGATCCCGGCACTGGGTAACTGTCCCGTGTGGAGTTTGCACATTCTCCCCATGTCTGCGTGGGTCTCACCCCCACAACCCAAATATGTGCAGGGTAGGTGGATTGGCCAGGCTAAATTACCCCTTAATTGGGAAAATGAATTGGGTCTCAACATTTTTTTTAAAAAAACAAAGTCACCTTCACACACACAGGGCGAGGGATGACTTCATCTAACTTCACTATTCAAAGCAAGTCTTCCAACATGAGGTTAGAAAGACTCTGAACAGCAGAGAAAGGGTTAATACTGACCCGCTCTTTCTGTTCCACAGGCAACTGCATCAAGGCAGGGGCAAAAAACTCACCAAACACCTGGCAAAATATCTTGGGGCAACGGAGTCTGTTTAAAGGTAAAAATAATCTTTTCCCTGGTCTCTAATACTCACGGCCACATTGGAACTTGCTGCCCTTCCGTCTCTCCCTCGGACTGTGGCACATCCTCCGTCACGGACATCACTCCGTTTCCTGTGTACTTAGATTGTTTGTATCTCTCCCTCACCTCATGGTCATACAGCCATTCACAAATAGGGCTCACTAGATAAGGACCAATGCAGTGCAGTGTACATGGTCAATACACCTGGGGTGAGCTAGGATGCAGTGGCCACATGGACAGCAGCCCAGGTACAGCACACACAACCACCAGTTGCTCTGTGTGGAGTCATTTCGATCCAGA